>NW_025964372.1:41175652-41582280 GCF_023055435.1 Haliotis rufescens | reverse complement strand
ATTTCACTTCACCTCCAGTATTACACCTTAATCAACGCGTGTCAGCTTGATGTGGGAGGAAAGCCCGAAGTGACGCAGGTCTCAGATGTTTACCCCTTTAGTGAAACCCACGCGTACACCTACCCTAGGGACAAACCTTGAAACATTATCAGAGCGGGATTCGAACCCGTGCCCATATAGTCTCCAGCACGCTCACGGGGTCCAACACTGCACATCGAATTGCAGCTACTTTGACGTCTTGGGGGGCGGTCGGGTAGCCTAGTGGTTAAAGCGTTCGCTCGTCACGCCGAAGACCCGGGTTCGATTCCCGACATGGGTACAATGTGTGAAGCCCATTTCTGGTGTCCCCCGCCGTGATTTTGCTGGAATATTTCTAAAAGCGGCGTAAAACCATACTCACTCACACACTTGACGTCTTGGACACCGACATTTCCCCGTTGATGATAAAATAACGTTTAGCTTAGATGTCATGTTAAACTACGTGTCCTGTATCATCAGTGGAATAACCTATCCACATACCTGCCATACTATGTTAAGACTCGTGTTTGTGTGGACGCATACTGGCCAGTACTGAGTATTATGTACTTAGAGGTGGAAGGTCCAGTTTCCATCGGCTGAGTTTTATTTGATGTAGGACAAATCCAAAGACTTACTATTTTTTTACCCTTTGTGAAGAAAATGGTCTCGAAACGAAAGGGAATCCTCGAGTACCACCGCTGAAACTGATTTGTTTTAGGTTTTAAAAAAAGGACACAAAACAACTAAACATATTAAAGGTCATACTATATAGCTATAACCAGGTTCTTCAAAACAACAAAAAGAAATTATCATCTTAAAGGTGATATCACGCAAGGATGACCAGGAACCAATCTCTATGAGAATAGTTGTAATGAGTGATTAAATGTTGTTTATAGCCGCTGTTTGCAATAAGCGTTATATATAGCACGGTAACGTGTAATAATCGAGTCTGGTTCAGACAAACCAGTGGCCGAAATCATGAGCAGCGACCAACGCAGTCGGGGTACGATGACATACAATCCATTAAGTCACAGAGCCTGAGCAACCAATCCACTCAGTTGCATAGGTTTCAAGCGCGTATTCTAATCCTGACTACCTATGGAGATGGTTGTATTGAAACGCTAATCATTAAAAAAAGGAAATAACAACTTAAAGGTGATACCACTCAAGTACGCCCAGGAACCAGTCTCTATGGGAAAAGCTATAATGAGTCAGTGAATGTTGTTAAATGCCACAGTTTGCAATACACATTCTATACCACGGTGACGTATAAATCTCGAATCTGGCTCCGATAAACCAGTGGCCGAAATCATGAGCAGCGGCCAACACAGTCGGGGTACGATGACACGTAATCCACCAAGTCACCGAGTCTGACCATCCGATCCATTAAGCGGCATAGGTTTTAAGCGCATATTCTAACCCGAACTGACCATGGAGGTGGTTGTATTGACACACCAATCATTATGGGGGGTGTGTGGGGGGGGGGGGGGGGGGGGGCTGATGCACGACAGGGGGTGGGAGGCTGTTGCTTTTCGTATTAAATCAAAAACACAAATTATTGTGAAATATCTTAAGGTAACATACACATGTATTGTCTGCAACAAATATCCATATCGGAATGCGAAAACACCTTTAAAATTTCATCTTGCACTCTTAAAGTGTGGACCGCTTCCGTGGTCTAGTGGTAGAGCGCCCGCCCGGAGAGCGGAAGGTCCGGGGTTCGATCCCCGCCCGCGTCATACCAAAATACGTTAAAAGATGGTACTTGTTATTACCCTGTCTGGCGTTCGGCATTAAGGGGCTAAAACAAGGACTGGTCTGTTCGGAGTCAGTATACTGTGTGGTATTCATGTTAAACTGCGGCATGGTATCTCAGTGAGCTGGCACTATAAATCGGCATCAGTCCGAACTACTACAAAAAAGCAGCCACACACACACGTGCATGCACGTCGCTATATAAGTGCAATAATCTTCGACGCAACGTTAAACCCACTTTCACCTCACCTCACCTCACCTCACCTCACCTCTTAAAGTGGGAGACCCTATTCCAAAACACATATCAGCTGACACCAGCGGCCTCAGTGGCGCATACCTGCCATAGTTGAATGTTTTGACCAGCGATGCGCTTGGGCGCCCAACTAGGCAGCTATTTGTCTCAGATCGTACACTCCTGTCCTCTATCAAAATTGCAATACATGTGTCATACAACCTGAGAGAATTACAACAACCACCTAGCCACGAACATATAAATGCGTTTATATCGCAGAATGACCCACGGCCATGACATGATCTGGAGCGTGGCTTGGTAGACCGGGGTGAAGGTTGTCTGAGGGGGTCACGAGAACGAGTCGTCACGCGTCGTTGCATGAACTGTAACGATGTAGGGAGGTTGTCCTAAATTAGTATCAAAACATTTTTGCTGATATCTTGACTGCCGCAGCATCGTGGCGAAAGGTTTTTACAGTTGAGCGGGGACGACGATGGATTGGATAGCTTGTAGATTCTTTGTGATGTAGAGTAAGGTATAGACGAGTAGCATGATTCTAATGGAGCATACGCATCCCTTATAACACAGCTTGCCATTTTGACTAGCATGGGCTTGAAATCCCATCACATTTAATATGAAAATGTTACAGCGTTGGGATATTGACAGCAATAACCGGGCAGTAACTGAATTTAATATCACGACAAATTGAGACGTTCCACCAAAATATTCATTTCGTCGTCTTCTTGAATAAGCTTGTTTATAAAATCTTCAAGTTTCAACAGGTAGATAGTGATAAGACGTTTTAAAATACGCAATAACAATAGCTGCAAAGTATTGGAGACAAGACAAGATAAACAATCATATCAGCAACACAGATCGTTGATTTATACAACCAAAGGTCACAGGCTATTACAATGCAACACATCGGCCATACACGATTGATATACAACGAATTAACTGCCCAGATGATCGATATACAGCGTATTGGCTGTACAGATGATCGATATACAACGTATTGGCTGTACAGATGATCGATATACAACGTATTAACTGCTCAGAAGATCTATATACAGCGTATTGGCTACACACATGATTGATATACAACATATTAGCTGCATAGATGATTGATATACAACGTTTTAACTGCCCAGATGATTGATATACAACATATTGGCTACACACATGATTGATATACAACATATTAGCTGCATAGATGATTGATATACAACGTATTAACTGCCCAGATGATAGATATACAATGTTTTGGCTACACGCATGATTGATATACAACGTATTGGCTACACACATAATTGATATACAACATATTAGTTGTACACATGATTGATATACAACATATTAGCTGCACACATGATTGGTGTACAACATATTAGCTGCACAGATAATTGATATACAACATATTAGTATAGAGATGATTGCTATACAACATATAAGCTGCATAGATGATTGATATTCAACTTATTAGCTGCACAGATCATTGGTATACAACATATTATCTGCACAGATGATTGATATACAACGTTTTGGCTACACACATGATTGGTATACAACGTATTGGCTACAGACATGACTGACATACAATGTTTTGGCTACATACATGATTGATATACACCGTATTGGCTACACACATGATTGATATGCAACATATAAGCTACACACATGATTGATATACAACATTTTATCTGCACAGATGATTGATATACAACGTTTTGGCTACACACATGATTGATATACAACGTATTGGCTACACACATGATTGATATACAACATTTTAGCTGCACAGATGAGTGATATATAACATATTACCTGTATACATGATTGATATACAACATATCTGCACAGATGATTGATATACAAAATATTAGCTGCACACATTATTGAAACACAACATATAAGCTGCAAAATGATTGATTAACAACATATTAGCAATACACATGATTGATATACAACATAATAGCTGCACAGATGATTGAAATACAACATTTTAGCTGCACAGATAAATGATATACAACATATTAGCTGTACACATGATTGATATACAACATATCTGCACAGATGATTGATATACAAAATATTAGCTGCACAGATAATTGATATACAACATATTAGCTGCACACATGATTGATATACAACATATTAGCTTAGGGATGATTGATATACAACATATTAGCTTAGAGATGATTGATATACAACATATTAGCTGCATAGATAATTGATATACAACATATTAGCTGCACAGATGATTGATATACAACATATTAGCTGTACACATGATTGATATACAAAATATTAGCTGTACACATGATTAGCTGCACAACATATTAGCTGCATAGATGATAGATATTCAACAAATTACCTGCACAGATGATTGATATACAACATATTAGCTGCACAAATAATTGATATACAACATATTAGCGGCACAGATGATTGATATTCAATCCACCAAATAAGCTGCACAGATGATTGATTCAACATATTAGCTGCACAGATGAATAATATACAGCTTATTAGCTGCACAGATGGATAATATACAGCTTATTAGCTGCACAGATAGATAATATACAGCTTATTAGATGCACAGATGAATGATAAATACAACCAATTAGCTGTATGCAGCCATATCGACCACATAGGTATTTGCTATACATGTCCATATATTTGCTGTTCAGCTCATTAATATACAGTCATATCCACCAAATAAGTAATTGCTATGCATGTATATTATATTACCTGTTCAGTTCATTTATATACAATCATATCCACCAAATCAGTAATTGTTATGCATGAATATTATATTAGCTGTTCAGCTCGTTGATACACAGTGATATCCACCAAATAAGTAACTGTTATAGATGAATATTATATTAGCTGTTCAGCTCGTTGATATACAGTCATATCCACAAATAAGTAACTTGTATGCATGAATATTATATTAGCTGTTCAGCTCGTTGATATACAGTCATATCCACCAAATGAGTAATTGTTATGCATGTATATTATATTAGCTGTTCAGCTCGTTGATATACAGTCATATCCACCAAATTAGTAACTGTTATGCATGTATATTATATTAGCTGTTCAGCTCATTTATATAGATTCATATCCACCAAATAAGTAATTGCTATGCATGAATATTATATTAGCTGTTCAGCTCGTTGATATACAGTCATATCCACCAAATAAGTAACTGTTATAGATGAATATTATATTAGCTGTTCAGCTCGTTGATATACAGTCATATCCACCAAATGAGTAATTGCTATGCATGAATATTATATTAGCTGTTCAGCTCGTTGATATACAGTCATATCCACCAAATAAGTAACTTGTCTGCATGTTTATTATATTGAAAACACATTCAATCTTAAATCCCAGTCCCAAAAGGGATATTATATTGTCGGTCCCGATTCGATTCATAGACACATCCTCTATTGGATTACGTGACATGTTTTATCTTTAACAATACGTTTATCAGGCGGTATACGACATTGCTACACGTCCAGCACAGACAAAGCAGTGCAGTAGCAAAGATAAGGCACGACCTCCTCGAACAACACACTATCAGTCGGCAGGAAAATCCTTATTCAATCCTTTTCTTTTTATAGCCGAGGTAATTGGTTGGGTTTTAACATCGCATCGATGTATGCAGCTTAAAAATAGTACCTGCCAGATGATCTCATTTGCATATTAATTAACATGATATCAAGTTTTCATATTGTTTTTCCCCTACGATAATACTATACATATTAAAAACATGCAAAACCGTCCCGAAAATGCTGGAAAATCTAAATAGTCCATTTGGGGGATGCTTAAAAATAATGCATTCTGGATCCAAATGAAATTGTTTGGCCCCCTTAGAAGAGAAATACAGTAGCGGTGCCTGAAACAAGATTCTGTCAAAGACAATAGTGATAAGGTGCTGTTAGACTAACACTCAGACCCAGAAATAAAGTTATCGTTTTTCAAAATATACCTCTACAAAAAAAAAGAATCAAATCCAAATGGAGCCCAGGGCAATGCTTAATTTCAGAGTTGAGGTGATCTAGACTTGCCAAATCATTATAGACTTGAGTTGGATTCATTTCTTCATTTATTCTATAGGGTATGGGAGACAGATTATGGTGCTCTTAACGTGGTAATTATAGGAAAATTGTTTTGTATGCCAGTGAAAAAACCGGTGATTCTGAAGTTATGAATTTGTTTTATTGTTAGCTTAATTTATTATATACAGATGCAAGGTTATTTGAAACGACTGTCATTTTAATATATACCGAAAATATTACTGAAGTATATCAAGTCACCCAGTGCATCCAAACTAAAAAATGTCATTAATATAGTATTTTTTTGTTTACTTTTTACATAGAAACAACATCCCTGATACAAATATATAGCAAATACAGCCCATGCAAGTCTATAATGTTTGGCAAGTCTAGATTACTGCAGTATCAGTATCTGAAAATGAAGAGAGTCACTGGGCTCCCTTGTATTATATTTTTATTAAGATAACTGAACAACTGGGTTTTTGCTGTACGATATGTTCATTTCAGAGACTAGACGTTAGTCTACTGATACACCTATTCACGTGGTATTGTGCAGGGCTGTAAATGTGTCATACAGATGCTATAAAAATCAATTTGAAAGACGTGTGAGCAGTATTCACTTAGCAAGGTAGTTAGCGATGATTACATGTGGAGTCGGATATGGAAGGTGTGTCGGGTCATATCTGTGATTGATTTCACACAGAGGTTACACAATATGTTGAACTTACCGCGCCTGCGTGAAGGCCATATGCCATTACGTAATATTAATCACTCACTTGTGATGTACCACTGGTTTTCCTCAACCTCACACCCACCTCGGCAAGGTTATAATGAAATCAGGATCTTCATCATTTTACAAATGTTGTGATCAATAAATCCTATAGACAAGCATTAATTATATGAAATAAAAATATTGTTTAAACATTTGTAGAGGTTAAATTGTCGTTTAATATCTCATATAAAGGAGACAGAGAATTATTACTGGAGAAATCGAGACTCCCCAAAGTACTGAAGACATTCTTTGTGGTTTCGAATGTATTTGTATTCATGGTTTGTTTGTTTGTTTGTTTGTTTGTTTAACGCCGCAGTCAGCATTATTCCAGCTATATATGAGCGGCCTGTAGATAATCGTGTGTTTGTTTGTTGCTTAACGCCGCACTCAGCAATATTCCAGCTATATGAAGGCGGTCTGTAAATAATCGAGTCTGGACCAGACAATACAGTGATTGACAACATGAGCATCGATCCACGCAATTGGGATCGATGACATGCATCAACCAAGTCAGCGAGGCTGACCACCCGATCCCGTTAGATTCATGGTCTGCACGAGAGACATTACGCCACTTTTTACTAATCCAGCAATATCTAGACCCTAGACCTGATGGTGGGGGTGGTTGGTGGGGGTTGGGGGTGGGGTGCTCCAGAAATGGGCTTCACACATTGTACCCATGTGGGGAATCGAACCCTGGCCTTCGGCGTGACGAGCGAACACTTTAACCACTAACCTAGCGCCCCTTATGTCTAATGTTATTATGAACAATTGTGAATTAGAAGTGCCTACTGAGTTTTCTTCGAACATGGAAAAAATGCCCGAACTTTGCATGCGTTAATGTATTACAATACGAGAGAGCATAACTCGATACTAAGATTTTCTTACGTGTAGTGGGTGGTCAGGTAGCCTAGTGGTTAAAGCGTTCGCTCGTCACGCCGAAGACCCGGGTTCGAATCCCGACATGGGTACATTGCGTGAAGCCCATTTCTGGTGTCCCCCGCCGTGATATTGCTAAAAGTGGCGTAAAACCAATCTCACTCACTCACTCACTTACGTGTAGTAAATACCACCGGTTTACACAAACTATCACAATACATGCGGAGATACAGTAGGGCTTGTCCATATTATCTTAGACTAAAGTACAATTATATGTGATACATATCACAGACAAAACAATCGCAAACCAATGTACCACTGTTTATCTACAATCTTTGTTTTTTAACATTCTTCTGTGATTCATGGATACTAAAGTACAATTATATGTGATACATATCACAGACAAAACAATCGCAAACCAATGTATCACTGTTTATCTACAATCTTTGTTTTTTAAACATTCTTCTGTGATTCATGGATGCTAAAGTACAATTATATGTGATACATAGCGCAGACAAAACAATCGCAAACCAATGTACCACTGTTTATCTACAATCTTTGTTTTTTAACATTCTTCTGTGATTCATGGATACTAAAGTACAATTATATGTGATACATATCACAGACAAAACAATCGCAAACCAATGTATCACTGTTTATCTACAATCTTTGTTTTTTAAACATTCTTCTGTGATTCATGGATGCTAAAGTACAATTATATGTGATACATAGCGCAGACAAAACAATCGCAAACCAATGTATCACTGTTTATCTACAATCTTTGTTTTTTAACATTCTTCTGTGATTCATGGATACTAAAGTACAATTATATGTGATACATATCGCACACAAAACAATCGCAAACCAATGTACCACTGTTTATCTACAATCTTTGTTTTTTTAACATTCTTCTGTGATTCATGGACACCATTAGGATCAAGTAGAAATGCCCCCGTAATGGACCACCACTGAGCCGCTATCAGTCAACAAGGCGTAACATTTAATTCCAAACACAGCGTTACCCCACATAACTACAGCCCTGTGAAGTCTGTGTGGTGAAGTCAGACGACGGTCATACATTTAGTCACATTCGCCTCCCCCAACCCACCTCCTGTTAACCGATCCTCATGACGTCACTGATGAGGGAGGGGGGGGGGGGGGGGGGGGGGGGGGGTAATACGATCCTATATTATGCATGACCCACATAGTACTACTTGAATTTTTCAATCACGGAGCGCGTTGTACCGAGAGAGGGGTACATCGGATCATGTCACGTGACGTAAACATCAGGAAGAAATAAGTCCCCCCGACACCCCCACCTAGACTTGCACATGTCTCTAAGGCAATAACTATTCGTTTAAATCAAAATTTCTAGATAATGTAAATAATAATAAGAAGTTTTCCCTATAAGAGACTTTACTGTCCACATATCTAGACTTGCCTATTAGGAGGATAGAATGACTACACATCCATGGACTTATCTTTCAGTACAGCCTTGGAGCAAGGCTAACCCCCACCCACTCCGTGCGTTGTTGATACATTGTCAGCCATACGTACAATACACTGCCATACAAGCTTTCTAAGTTGACAATCTTGTTTGGGATCTTTTTATTCTTCATTCGGCTTTATTTGAATATCTAAGTGGCATTTTAGATAGAAGCTGTTGTATCAATGAAGACAGGATACAGTGAATTGTCGCATGGAAATAATATTGAAATTGGAAATCTGTAAGACAACTCTCCGTGGATTTATTCTGGTCATCATTTTCACATTTTTTGTTGTTGTTTTATTAACATTGTGCGTTGTGGCTTCTACGTGAAACATTTTATTAGCATAGAAATGTACTCGTGTATAGTGTTTCTCGTGGTTTCTGTAATTGAATATCTCCAGTTTCAATATTTTGATATTTTCTGCATCAGCTTGTTTATCTCCGTGTTGTTATTGATTATTGTTTTAGACAGTTCATGTCTCCAAATGTTATTTTAAGTTCATTATCAACATATATGGGTCATTCTCTAAAAAAGTAACATTTTGGCCTATGAAAAAACAACAAATCAGAATTCATTTTTGAAATGTTTTTATTGAGCAGATAAATAACATAGCAATTACTGAATATAAGTGTGACGTGTAATGGCTTAATCTGTCTTATTTTCCTTTTTGCAGAAAACTATTTTTTGCATCTCTGTACCAAATGTCTGTGCTGTTAGCGTGCATAAAATTCAGTTTTTGTCACCGAAAATAAATCTAAAATAAATTAAATTTATGATATGGTTGTTGCATTTTGGCATAGTTCAAATACCAACAGCTATAAAATTTCATTCATTCGCTTTACTAAATTATTAGACTGTAAATATATGCATACAATGGAATTATTTGCAGAAAGATGTGAGATAAACTTGTCTTCTGCTTACACTGAAATGGAACTACCATTACTCTATATGGTAATAATAGTTATTACACTCATTTTATGAATTATATATATATTTGTCAGCGGAGTTGAACCAATTATAACTTTTGAGATGGCAGAAACCTGGTGACAGGAAAGACATTCATGGTAACAGGACAGACAACATGGTAACAGGAAAGACAAAATATTTTGTAATTGCCAAAACTATAATAACTATTTCTGTATTCTGTGTTTAGGAAGCAAAGGTAATCAAAAAAAGAAACCTCAATGAATGTGCATATCAAAGTGTTAGGTGTATTTTGTATGAGACACTAATTAAATATAAACGTGAGGTCTGGTAACAGCACAGACAAGCCAAAATTCATAACCAAATCTTATGTGGAATTGCCCATCTCAAAAATAGAACTTGATCAGAAACTATACCAACAACCTTAGTGGCACTTCTTGAGGTTATTGTTGCTTATTCCAAGCAAAAACCCGTAAGGAAATGAGAATAGTCAACTTTCAAAACTTTAACAGTAACAGCACAGACAAAGTCTGATAACATATTTGCACTTTTACCAAATGATAGAATTATATGATAACATTCAGTAAATCATTCTTGACCTCATTCATGTGCACATATAAACACAGGTTATTATTTGCCATGAATTGTTTCCAACATATCTTCCCACAAACACAATAGTCAGAGGATAGTGAGATTTTGGAAGGCTCTGGTACCAAGCTAACTATGTCCTCAAAATGGTACCAGCATTTGTCTTTAAGTTTGCGTGGCCAGAAGAAACGATCTGCATTCCTGTGCTTCCCCCTTTATGCATACATTCCACAAAAACTTCACCTAGCTATATCTGGTTATCAACGTAATATGTTATACATGATGACAACATATTTCCCCAGGTATTCATTTGTATCAACTGGCTGGTGTATTTCCTTTTGTCTTTCCATCTTATCATCATCTGAACTTTGTACCATTTCCTTAAGTGTCTTTTGGTGAATCTCATCATCATTCAGAGTCTCCATTCTGTCAGCACACACCTCCACTTCTCTCTTTCCCCACTCAGACTCTCCATTCTGTCAGCACACACCTCCACTTCTCTCTTTTCCCCACTCAGACTCTCTATTCTGTCAACACACACCTCCACTTCTCTCTTTCCCCACTCATACACTCCATTCTGTCAGCACACACCTCCACTTCTCTCTTTCCCCAACTCCAACTCTCCATTCTGTCAGCACACACCTCCACTTCTCTCTTCCCCCCACTCATTCACTTCATTCTGTCAGCACACACCTCCACTTCTCTCATTCCCCCACTCAGACTCTCCATTCTCTCAGCACACATCTCCACTTCTCTCTTTCCCCCACTCAGACTCTCCATTCTGTCAGCACACACCTCCACTTCTCTCATTCCCCCACTCAGACTCTCCATTCTGTCAGCACACACCTCCACTTCTCTCTTTCCCCCACTCATTCACTCCATTCTGTCAGCACACACCTCCACTTCTCTCTTTCCCCAACTCCAACTCTCCATTCTGTCAGCACACACCTCCACTTCTCTCTTTCCCCCACTCATTCACTCCATTCTGTCAGCACACACCTCCACTTCTCTCTTTCCCCCACTCAGACTCTCCATTCTCTCAGCACACACCTCCACTTCTCTCTTTCCCCCACTCAGACTCTCCATTCTCTCAGCACACATCTCCACTTCTCTCATTCCCCCACTCAGACTCTCCATTCTGTCAGCACACACCTCCACTTCTCTCTTTCCCCCACTCAGACTCTCCATTCTGTCAGCACACACCTCCACTTCTCTCTTTCCCCCACTCAGACTCTCCATTCTCTCAGCACACACCTCCACTTCTCTCTTTCCCCCACTCAGACTCTCCATTCTCTCAGCACACATCTCCACTTCTCTCTTTCCCCCACTCAGACTCTCCATTCTGTCAGCACACATCTCCACTTCTCTCTTTCCCCCACTCATTCACTCCATTCTGTCAGCACACACCTCCACTTCTCTCTTTCCCCCACTCATTCACTCCATTCTGTCAGCACACACCTCCACTTCTCCCCCCCCCCCCCCCCCCCCTCCAACTCTCCATTCTGTAAGCAGACACCTCCACTTCTCTCTTTCCCCCACTCATTCACTCCATTATGTCAGCACACACCTCCACTTCTCTCTTTCCCCCACTCAGACTCTACACTCTGTCAGCACACACCTCCACTTCTCTCTTTCCCCCACTCATTCACTCCATTCTGTCAGCACACACCTCCACTTCTCCCCCCCCCCCCCCCCCCCCCCCCCACCCCCCCTCCTCCAACTCTCCATTCTGTCAGCACACCACTTCTCTCTTTCCCCCACTCATTCACTCCATTATGTCAGCACACACCTCCACTTCTCTCTTTTCCCCACTCAGACTCTCCTTTCTGTCAGCACACACCTCCACTTCTCTCTGTTCCCCACACAAACTCTCCATTCTGTCAGCACACACCTCCACTTCTCTCATTCCCCAACTCCGACTCTCCATTCTGACCAGCACACACCTCCACTTCTCTCTTTCCCCCACTCATACACTGGTGTTTGAAGTCATCATGTAACATTACTTTCCCTTAAAGTTGCTAAATATGTTACATTTCTTAATTATGTACAACAGTAGGGCGGGCAAAATGAATAATTGTTCATTATTTGTGTCAACATAAAAAAAAAAATCCTAAAATGTCTTTTCTGTCACTGAAATGTATCTGTGCTGTCACTATTAAAAGTCTGTGCTGTTACAGAAGATCTACTGTGCAGTGTAATCAGTGTTTATTGACCCAAATGTTAATAATATTCAGATTTTCATGCAACAAGCAACCATACAAAATACACTACCATTCGTGTTTTCTTTGTCTTTTAATATATATATATATATGTTGAAACATTTATTGAACACTCTATGTCTGTGCTGTCGCCTAAATATGTCTGTCCTGTCACTTTTTTTAAGGTGACAGCAGAGACAGTGACAGGAGAGACAAACTATGACATAATGCCAGCTTAGGGCAATGACTTCTCCCTTATGCTACAAAAAGCACACTGCTTGAGTTCCATTCTGACAGTCAAATATACTCATTATATTTGATTTTTTAAATAACAATTTCGGAATCCAAAATGCATGGTGACAGCACAGACACCTACAAAAAGTACACATCAAAAGACAACACTTACCAGTTTTTTTCAAAACACTTCACCACTGTAAATTGCTTGAGCATATGGGGACATGATAGTACTGGAAAGGAAATCACCTGCAAAGACCTTAGCCTTCTGGGATACCAAAGGTGCTATTATTATTTGCATTAGTACTATCTGGTGACAGGACAGACACTATTACTCTGGACAAGATTACTGTTGCCAAAAATAATGAATCCAAGTGGAAAACCAACAGGTTTTCTGCTGTTATTAACCTTTCATGATGTCATGCTACATAAGTCACCAGGGCATTGGAAAGTATTTGTTCCCAGAGACTTTTATAATTTGAGAAAATTTGATTTTTTATTTGTGGACAACAAATTTCTGCACATTTCTGCACATTTAAGGTATTTTACTGGCTAACATAAGGTTATAGCAGTAATTGGATCAGAATATTGCATACATCTAATAAATATCTTCATTGTCAAGTAATCTGAAAACAGAATTATGAGTTGTTTTCAAGAAAATTCATTTACAGGAAATGTTACTTTTTTAGAGAATGACCCATATAAGATATATAATATAGCTACGCGATAAATCGCAAAGAACAATGAAGTAAGAAGCGTGGTTTATTTCACGATAAAACAATGTCTAAATAGAGGTCAGTTCCGATACACAAATGTTGATATTCGTTCAAATTATGAAGCTACGGGTATATTCGTTTATGTTTTATAATGGAGAATTCATTGCACACGATCGAGACCTCTAGGACATTGTAAATCAGTACTATGAATTATACCTAAATCGTATTCTTCCGTGTTGTATGAAAGAGCTGACATCCCGCCACACATGCGCTGCTGACATCTGCTGCACTGCACAATGCAACACAGTTTCCTGCGGATAACGTGTAGGCCCCAGATGGCGGCGCTACGATTCAGCAACAACACAATATTCGCTCTATCAGTTGACAATGTAGGAAATACTTGCACATCATTAAATTTAAAAAAAGGAAAGCTGATAAAGTGTTCAACCACCTGTGTATAAAATTGGTTTGCGCGCGCATATGGTTCTTATTATAATTATAGATGGTACGTTTTCTTACATACAGTAAACTACGGTTATAACGAACACGCTTATAACGAACTGACGGATATAACGAACTTACTTTTTGGTCCCGACTACTTGCTGTAGTCATGCTGCATATGTACTCATAACGAACTACGGTTATAACGAACTAAAATTAGTAGTCCCTTTGAGTTCGTTATAACCGTAGTTTTCTGTAGTCCCTTTCATTGTGTATTTCTATGCAGTGGTACGTTGTTGTAAATTATATTTTCTATAGCGCAACGTTCTCTCATATAAATGGGATTATAATAGTAATTACGTTTCTGTTTAAATGGCATGTTCTGAAATATGTCAAATGGTGTTTGGACTTCTCAGATAATTCATATCATGATAGTATATTTCTGTTAAACCGTATATGGTCTAAAATAATTATATATTCTTTAGTGCAACGTTTGCTCAGCTGCTAGGTGTTTGTAATACTATAGTATTCTGTAAAACCGTTTATCTTCAAAAATAATTATATATTACATACTGAAACGGGTTTTTATTCAGAAGAATCATGTCACTACATTCCTGTTGAATAAATAAATATTAATTATTTGTCTTCAAGTCTGCCGTTTTCTCAGAACATTTATCACACAACAATAGTATTTCTCAAAGTCTTTAGCGTGACAAGCGAACGCTTCGACCAATTGATTCCCTACAGCCCAAAATTAAGATATAAATCCTTTAAAACGACCAATCATAATTTCAATACAATTTGAATACAATCATAAATAACCCACGTTGACAATTAAAGGAACCGCATTAAGTCGGGCAGATGTGTTCCCAGGTTCGACTAGGGCCCACTTGCACGAAGCGATCTTAGCGCTACAACTATTGTAAGCCTATGTTAAAGTATGGGAGTTACGATCATCTTAGCGCTAAGATCGCTTTGTGCAAGTGGGCCCTGATCCCGTTTCTTGGTTTTTCAGCACAACACCCATGCGTATTCGTGGGATTCACAAAAGATCCGGGTTCGAGCCCCAGGGGTGCAATGTACGAATGCTAGTGAAGATGTCCCCTGCCATGATGTTGCTGGACTTTTGCTAAAGGCGGCGTACAAATATACTCACTCACGAAACTGATGTAAGATAGCATTCAAGATTATTGCACTTATCTAGTGACGTGCATGTTCAGTTTTATACTCGCCATTAATGGGGTTTTATTAAAGATAAATAGGAGTGCGGACATTTCAGGTCTAAAATAATTTCCAAAATACATTTACTCAGTCGCCCGATCGGAAAACTGAGGAAATTAATTGAATAAGCTATTTTTTTAAATATCATAGTATAAATTAATGGAGTGAGCGTTTTTAATGCTATTGGATTCATACGGTAATATACATGCCAAATGGTATATGGGACTTTAGGTACCATTATAGACTATAGAGTTTAAGTGCATTGTATGCTTCTTTTGGTAACATTTACAATTGAATTGTAATCCGAGTGCACACTCAAATTGATTATTTTCACAAATCTAGCAATTCGTGTGTATTGCGTTCACGCACTGATATGTTATGTCGCATTGGGTAAGTTAGACTTACATTTAGTCTCTGAAATCTTATGTTACACAATTTCCTTCTTGACTCTAATAATAAAACGTCCTATGCTGATTTCTGATGCTGATTGTGGAATAGAGCTAGCTTGAGCTGGCTAGACTTGCTTTTGTATGCATTTCCAGATAAAAAAAATCATAAAATAAATATATTCCACGGTCATGGTGTAGGACTATGGGTAAGTATACCTTATAACGCAATGAATATATACCAGGAGCGTACAGCGATATGTTATAACACAAGATGCGGATTATCGAACAGCCTTCACATCAATGACAAGTGCAGTGAAATTTCACTGTCTTAGTTTCGTAGAAGAGAGGTGTATTCAATGGTCTGCATATTTGCCAACATTGATCCGGGAGGTGTGTCCGTGTGTCGCTGCGAATGTCCAGGCACCCAACGGTCAACACAGCGACAGTTGACCATCCACGCCACGGATTCCAAGCAAACACCCTCAAGCCACAAGTGGACACATGCGATTAATTATCGTTATACCACTGACAAATTACGAAATGGAATCCTGATCCAAACGTAACACATGAGCTATCTTTCACTTTCAGCAGTTTGATTTTCCGCTGGAGGCGGGCACAGTCGACCTATCGCGAGCAGGCGGTATCGTCACGGATCGCAGATAAAGACTGGTCCGCGAGGATCTCGCACTGTGAATGTGGGTCACACGAGAGCGTGCACTGAACAGAGTGGTCGGACCTAGCCGGTGGGACAAAAAACATCAGCCACACCACGTTTCGCCTCTCTTTAGGAATCAGAAAGTCTTTCTTACACACGTAAGTACTCTTTTAAACCCTTGTTTAAAACCACTTCTCCCAAAGTACCGAATTGCAGGTGTTGGGTGGGAGTTTGCGATCAGACAACGTGACCGCACCGCACCTGTCCTCAATCAGACGCCAAATACACCTGAAGCCTCGACAAGTGTCGTGTCGAATAGATATTAACTTAAAGAGTACAGCCTACAGGTATTTTATACCTGTGTCGTTCTTAATTGTGGTTTCATTTGACGCGGCTGTAATTGTTAATCATTATCGACATATCCATGCAACACCTGTCTACATGGCGGTATTCCACCATTAGGAAGACATGTTGGTAGCGGGCCACCACCCAGTAACTGTCACGTGATGACAAGGATGTAAAATTCGAGTTGTATTTTTCGCCAAGGAATCGTTTCCCTGTTCAGTCGAAGTGTTTGGTGTTTGACATTAGCGTCGAGAGATTATATGTGAGTATTCTCGAACATTCTGTCGCCATGTCGCGTGTGGGGGGATCACTAAAGCGTGAATTAAATGTCCGTCTAACCCATTTTACAACTACGTCTCTTTCATAAGCAACTTTCGTCCCATTTTGTAAGCTGCATGTCATTAATATATATCCTGGTTTACCATAACACGTATTCACAGTTATTAATCTCCTCTTAAATGATTTTGCAACAATTACACATTTTACGCAACTTGTTACGAATATCTGTTCTTTTTTTGTGAGAAGAAAATAGGATACAAGCACATGTTGGTACTTAAATGAAATAGATCTACTTCCGCCCCTTCCAAGGAGGATTGATTAATATCACTGGAAACGCGAACACATGCGCAAAGAAAGTAACTATTTGTTAGGTCACAATAATTTCACATTTGCTTCGTATAGTATCATTCAATTGATTCTGTTGATTGAGATTCTGGATAAAGTTTGTGAGGATTTGCTACCTTCAAACCCCCCACCTCCATTTGATGGTCATGATCTGAGGCATTGCGAGAACATCGCTTATTTGTTCATCAACAATTTGTCTGATATTATTTATGAATTTTGTCCTGATTTTCTGACAATTCTGATTATAAATATCCATAGTTCCTTTGGTATGTACTTTTAACAGTAAGTCCTACAGTGCAGCCAATGTGTAGAAAGTGCACTAGTTACCACTTTCTTCTTCTGGATTTGATAGCATAAACTGTAATTGTGAAATATATTTTTAAACATAGGTTGCTAGCCAGGTATACACATACAATATTTGTAGAACGTCGCTGTACGATAATATAAATGTAATTCGTTTCTGGGTGAGTGTGATCTTAATTTCAAACGACATCCGCTTGTCATAGTCCATATGTGGACAAGAAGAGGCCACGCCCGTTCTATTACTATGGCGGCCGAGATTGGTCACGAATGACCGTTAACACCGTTTCAATTAAATATTATAACTGAGCTATCCACGTCTATTTAGTACTTGACAAATATCATTAGAGTGACAGTTGAGAATTGATGATCTTATTCTTCGCCTCGGGCCTCCACTCATATTCTCCAGTTTCGTGTGTCGTGGCTAGGTTTGTGATGCGCGAGTCTACATCTCCCTCTCTATTCAGTCTGAATGATGTCATAAGCGTTTATTAATCACTTGACCCCTCACACCATGATGCGCTGACTTGCATGCCTACCGCTCCATACTTATCTCCGCACCGACCTCCGACACCGGCCTTGCCCCGTCACCTCTACGTGTCCTCCTCGCTATAAGGACATTACTCACAGTAACGCCTACTTCCTGTCTGTAACGAATGACATCGAAGTTGTAGCCTCTACGCCTTATTTACGACACAGTTTGATTTGGGTTTAATAGGTAATATACTAATATAATCATTATGCTGTATCATTGAAAGAATAACGCACTTAATAGGTAATATACTAATATAATCATTATGCTGTATCATTGAAAGAATAACGTACGTTTAATAATTCGCATATACTTTCTAATGTAAATGTTCTTATATATATATATTTGTTCTTTTTTCTTTATTAAAAAAGCATGACGTTTTCTACATACGAATTTGCATGCGGTTTTCGTTTGTCGTGATTTAATACATGGACTCGGTCTGTATATGTACAATTACTCATTCGCTCTCGCTTCTTTCTTCCTTGTACAATATCAATATATGTATGACAAGAAGGGTCGAAATTGATTGGTTGGGGTTAAAAAAAACAACTCGTTTGTTATAACTCCTTACTGTGCCGAGCGCATAGATTGTGTTGGTGGGGTTTTTCATAAGCTCATGATAAGAATAAAATACTTCCTGCTCGCGAAAGCTAAACAGCTATTGTCATTTGAGTGATATTTCGCTATGACCTTCATTGACCACCGGTGCAGGTCTCTTGTCGAGTAATATAATAACCATTGCATCCCTCAGTAATGCAAATATTGAAAAACGAAATGGTAAGACTATCGTACGTTCCACACACTTTAAATACAGGGAAAGCGTCCCTTTTGAAGTACGAACTACCCTGTATAACAATTGCCAGTGTAGCCTTCTTGACTCGTCAGGGGGCACGGGTGGCCCAGTCGTCTAAGGCGCCGCGATTCGCTGTGCAGAGTTGCGTCCCTTGGGCACGCCAGAAACCTATGATTGTGGGTTCGAATCCCGGTTCGCCCCGATTATGTTTCTAGGTTTGTCAGCACCATACCCGTGCTCGTTGGTTTCACCGAAGTGGTAAACGTCTGAGACCTGCATCACTTCGGGCTTTCCTCCAACATTAAGCTGACACGCCTCGATATGACTGGAATACTGTTAAAAGCGGCGTTAAACCCAACTCACTCACTCACTCACTCACTCTTGACTCGTCATATAAGCAACCACGCCGACATACTGCCATAAAAGAAGAGGATATTGTAATTATAATATAACTAACGAGGAATAATATTATTATTATTAATGTACAAAGTTATATTTTCATAGCCTTAGATTATATAGGGAATGCTTTTATTTGCTCATCACAAAATATATAGTTCAGGCGTGGTTGATAAAACATGAATGGCGCAATATTTCCGGCATAAATTATTTCAGTCAAGGGAGAGGTCGAGTTGATATTGTCAGATAAATGCAGTATTTTAAGCAAAATACAGTAAACTACGGTTATAACGAACACGCTTATAACGAACTGACGGATATAACGAACTTATTTTTTGGCCCCGACTATTTGCTGTACTTATGTTGTATATATGCTTATAACGAACTACGGTTATAACGAACTAAAATTACTAGTCCCTTTGAGTTCGTTATAACCGTAGTTTACTGTATATCATAACTTTATCCTCTAACATTCTGTCGTATCCCAGCTGATAGCTAAACACCCGTAATACGATGTATTTGTCAGATCCATATATCCGGCTATGAGTCCCAGTTTGTATTTTGTATTTATTTCTGAAAGTACTTTTCAAACTATGTCAAAATATACGATGGTTCCATGGACAATATTAATATGTATATATCATTCACTGAAATATTTGACTCGTGTGTATCGCACATTTAGTGTATTACTTGAGTCTTGACATTTGAATACAGTAAGCACGTGTTTAACTCAAGGAGCTGGTTTCAAACGGAGGGTCGTTTACCACGACTCGTTTGTTCGGAAGAGAGCACGGTGACCGGCGGTTATAGTCTACCGAAGCTAATTGCCTGTGCGTTCACAGACTAGCGCGTTAGTGTTGCTAGCACCAGATGAACTGGGTTCCGTCCCTTGCACATGTTTTCGGTGTCCGAGAGTCCCTAACATTTACTGAGGACAATTTTGTCTCGGGAAATATTCGGCACGCTTGATGTTTTTTTTACAACTCTGTAAACGTTTATTTATTTTAAACATCACCCGTTATGATAGGTTGTGCTGTTGCTATGGGTTACCTGATGTGGATAAAACATGGCCGTCTGCACCAGAGCACTTGTGATTTCAGCTAGTTTATTTGTATAATAGACAGAATTTCCCCGATAATCATCTGTGATTTATTCCTCTCTCCTCTCTCTCTCTCCATATATATATATATATATATATATATATATATATATATATATATATATATACACACACACACACACACACACACACACACACACACATACACACACACACACATATACACACACATACACAATAGATACAATGTGGCAGGAGTATACATGTTTGTTTGTTCAAGACTATAATATTCACTTTACTTTTAGGCACTATGTCGTGGGAAGCGTATATGACGAGTCTAGAGGGCTACACGAACAATAAGATGCATTATGGAGCCATGTATGGTCTCGACGGCAACGTCTGGACAAGCAAGGGGCCCCTGACTGTCACGAAAGATGAGGCACTGTCTTTAGTCAAGATTTGCGATAACAATGATGTCGAAAAGACCAAAGCCCAGAGTGGAGGAATTTTCCTCGATAGTAAAAAGTTTCGGTTCTTGAGGTCTGATTCCGACGAGAAAAGCGTAACCTTCGTCCGCAGTGAAGGAGAAAAGCTACATAACGGATTTGCCATTAAGACCAAAATGGCAGTTATCATCTGTTTGTGTGAAGAAGAAGGCAAAAGCTCTACTGCCACATCAGGAACATGTAAACTAGCGGAGTACTTAGTGTCCTTGGGTTATTGACTTGTTATATGTGGAGTGTTCCGATGCAGCACAGTTTGGAAGCTACAAGGTGATAGTCGTCCACATTCCGTTATGGATAAACGTGAATGCTGTGAGCTTCAATAAACATTTTCTACGTTTCACTGTACACATCACTGTTTTCCATGTAATCTTTAACAGCGATATCTATTAAAAAAAAGATGCTCTAATTAAAACAATAATTACAATATATCTTTTGCTAGATGCTCATAGATTTCAGCAAGTTGCTATTTTGATTATGTAAGTCTCTCAAATGTGATTGGAATAATAAACCCTTTCATCAACCATACTTCTTGAGGTATTGTCCAAAAAAGGGAAAATTTGTCTAAACGTATACGTCCTGCCTAATGGTAGTATCAGCCAAAGTGCAAAAATCTGGCTATGAAAGCGTGGAACAGGGAAACACGTTCTCGGATATTTCACGACCCAAACATCTGTCATGCACAGTGTCAAGTAATGGTAGCAATTTTTAGATCCGATCAAACGCAACTATATCACTTTTTACGGAACATCTTCGAACATGTTTAATGTATTGTGTTCATTTATAATTTGTATACAACAGTATTTATGGCAAGCTCACTGCAAGTTATAACTGATTTCAAAAGTATTTCCTCATTAAAATATCCTGAAAACAGCCAATACTTGACAATGGTATGGATTGTACGAAGGTGATTGATGAACACGTTCATGGATGGCTGTCTGAACATCTCCCTTAAACGTGTACATGCCACTGCATGTTTGCTGCAATGGTGACAAAAGCAACTTGTGTAGGCCTACACTGTTTCATAGATTGTGCATATGTAGAACTTAACATGCTTATTATAAGCCTATCACTGCAAGTTATTTCAATTGGGAGCGGAACACACCTCTATGGATCTTCTACAGTACACATGTGAAACACAAACTGTTTCACAAAGTTTAATCCTGATATCTCGGAATCTGTCAAAGGTGATGACCTGTTTTACCTCAAAGTGAGACCTCAGGTCGCAGTTGACTTCGTGAATAACGAACTCGACACAAGGGATCTCTGCACTAGAGAATCCAGATTGTAAGTCCTGCCTGACGAGATAATTTTATTTTGGATTGGATAAGAAAATAGAACTTTACAGCTTTCATTGACCCATGTTTAGGGTGAAGAAAATACTAAATACATTCATTGTTTTATGCCTCGAGTAAGTTAATTTACATAGGCTACTCTGCCCTTAAAGATTGTGTAAACATCTAAGACCTGCACCACATCGGGCTTTTCTCCCATGATTAGTGCTGACACTTTGTGATATAACTGGAATACTGTTCAAAGCGGCGTTAAACCAAACTCACTCACTCACTGACGGATGGTGATACTGGTTTTTGCATAATAAACAACTCAATACGGACATTATTTTATGACTGAAAGTGTTGTGTTCGAAGACACCGCAAATTGACAAACACATTCTTCAGTTGTTGTTTTCTAACGAGTTGTACTACTTCAATTCGCATGAGGAGAGGTGGGGTAGCCTGGTGGCCAAAGCGTTCGCTCGTCACGCCGAAGACCCTGGTTCGGTTCCACACATGGGTACAATTTGTGAAGCCCATTTGGTGTCCCCCGCCATGATATTGCTGGAATATTGCTAAAAGCGGCGTAAAACCAAACTCACTCACAAGGCCTGATTACTGACCATAATTTAATAACATATTTGTGACGTCTGGCATCTTCAAGAGCGATTATATTCTACGACCTGGTGCCAATTTCAAGTCAAGGCCAAGTTCTAGGACGTTTCAATGAATGACTATCTAATTCTGTAAGTATTTGTTTAGGACAGTCATTAACTGTTGGGTTTGGAAACAGCTTACCCAGTCAGCTGACAAATAACGTGAGGTTTGGAGCACTTTCTCAAACTTGGGACTGTCAATTGACCCGAGCCAAATTCCTTTAATTACCAAAATATCCCCGCAATTTGTCACGTTGCAACAATTGCCTGACATCACCACGCTGTGTACTAGAACAATGAAAATGTGTATTAACGCATTAAGTTACGGGGTGTATTTTCCGAGTTTGTTGTTTACGAAATGTGAGCATGTTGACATGCAATTCTGGTCCGATATTATGAATGTAACCTGAATTTTTATCATAAAGTATCAAACATGTAGGGCACCCCACAAAACTTGATATTTACTCATACCAGTGTTATGAGTCAGTAGTATTGTAGATGTTGAGTGAGTTGTCCCTATCGATCACGCTGAATCAGAGCCAACGCCATGAAATGTACAACCCTACACTGTACAATGTCGTTATCGATCTGGTGACGACTGCCTCTCTGCCGCACTGCACGCTCACATCACTTCCTTTTAACCCGACCGGCAGAACGCCCAAAGTGAGTACGCTTGTCTGTGAATCTTAATGTAGATTTTAAACGTTTTGTTGTCATAATAGGACAGTATATGGTACAGGGAATGTTGGTTGTAACCTGTTTGTTGAACGAGGGTCGTGTTATAGTGTTTGGAGACTCGTGGCTCGGTCGGCGTGGAGCTATCGCATTATCGGGCGTTGCCCGCCATGGCGACTGTTCGCGAACTCGTGTCTCAAAACGGGAGGTTTGGGGTTTAAAACTCGGTTACGAAACAAGATACTTCGCTTATTGCTTCGAGAATGTTCTTGAATTAATCAATAGCCTGAACATCGTCATTTGTGAGACTTAGAAATCAACATGGCGGACGCACTATTTATCAGCGTGAACATGCCGGCAAAGTGGTCGGGTTCGGACACTTGCATGGATTGGTCACATGTTATATTAATGGCTACCGTTGATTCAGCATTTTTCAAACATGGTTATTGACTAATACTCGTAGGACAAGTGACGAGCAAACAACGTGTAGTTTGACTTGAAACTGAGCTTTGTATACTGTAGACAATCTTGGAGAACGCAGACACAGCTTAGTCCGGGTCAAAGGTCAACATGACCTGGGATTGCTCTAAACTCACCCTGTGGTGTTGCGGTCTCCCTCGCGGTACAGTGAGGACTGGAAGGTTTGGTGGCGCGTCACGTGGGGGGAATGACTGTGTGGAAGGGTGGGGTTGAGGTGTGAAGGGTTATGGAAGTGTGGGGTTTAGATTTGATAGAGAGCATGCCATGAACGGATGGGATTGAGGTTTGAGGATAAGGTATTCATAGAGGCTTGAAACGGCCTTGAATTTTAACGTCGCTCTGCTAGATCTTAACCAAAATATTGAGAGACGAAGGCTAATAGGCCTAATATAAAACTGAAAAAAGCCCTGAAAATGACACTTGAATTTAAGTGTTCCATATCTGTATGAACCTTGGAGGTGGTTCTGAAGGGATGGGGTTATGGTTTGAGAGGTGGTTGTGAAGGGTGAGGTTGAGGTTTGAGAGCTGGTCATGAAGGGGTGGGGTTGAGGTTTGAGAGGTGGTCGTGAAGGGGAGGGGTTGAGGTTTGAGAGGTGGTCATGAAGGGGTGGGGTTGAGGTTTGAGAGCTGGTCATGAAGGGGTGGGGATGAGGTTTGAGAGGTGGTCGTGAAGGGGAGGGTTTGAGAGGTGGTCGTGAAGCAGAGGGGTTCAGGTTTGAGAGGTGGTCGTGAAGCTGAGGGGTTCAGGTTTGAGAGGTGGTCGTGAAGCAGAGGGGTTCAGGTTTGAGAGGTGGTCGTGAAGCAGAGGGATTCAGGTTTGAGAGGTGGTCGTGAAGCAGAGGGGTTCAGGTTTGAGAGGTGGTCGTGAAGCAGAGGGGTTCAGGTTTGAGAGGTGGTCGTGAAGCAGAGGGGTTCAGGTTTGAGAGGTGGTCGTGAAGCAGAGGGGTTCAGGTTTGAGAGGTGGTCGTGAAGCAGAGGGGTTCAGGTTTGAGAACGAGCATGTCATGAAGGGGTGGGGTGGAGGTTTGGGAGCATATTATGAAAGGGTTGCGACTGAAAGCTGTCAATGCTGCAGGCGCATTGTTAAGGACACGCCCAAATGAAACTCACAGAAACTGTTAGGGTTTGTATATCATTTAAGTTAAGTGTGATATGCATAAGTACTCTGCAAAATATCAAAACTTTCAGAAGTTTATTTACCTCGAAAAGAAAACATCTCGAGTTAGGAGAGTATCGGCTAAATTTCTGGGCACACATGACAGAAGCGGCCATCATATATAACTGGAAAATTGCTGAGTGCTGCCTTAAACAAGAACAACATTATACATAACTGTTAGTCACAGGGTTGGATTTTTGTTTTTTGTTTGTTTGTTGTTGAACGCCACACTGAGCAATACTCCAGCTATATGATGGCGGTCTTTAAATAATCGAGTCTGGACCAGACAATCCAGTGATTGACATCATGAACATCAAGGCACGCACTTGGGATCAATGACATGCATCAACCAAGTCAGCGAGCCTGACCACCCGATCCCGTTAATCGCCTTTACGGCAAGCATGGGTTGCTGAAGACCTATTCTACCCTGGATCTTCACAGGTCCAAAGGGTTGGAGCCTTAACAGCATGTTTTGCAGTCTCATCGGAGAGGCTTGGTAAATATAGCTTGTAGTGGCTTGTGATCGACCTCGACAGTGACTGGACCCCGAAATTGTAGTAATGGAACATTTTGCAACTGTGTACTATTGCGAGTATCTCCTTTTCGATCTGAGCGTACCGCTTTTCGGTATCAGTGAGTGCTTGGGACGAGTATGCAACCGGGTGTCCGTCTTGTAACAGTACTGTTCCTACTACATAACTGCTTGCATCACATTATATTACTGGGGCGGTCGGGTAGCCTAGTGGTTAAAGCATTCGCTCGCCACGCCGAAGACCCGGGTTCGATTCCCGACATGGGTACAATGTGTGAAGCCCATTTCTGGTGTCCCCCACCGTGATTTTGCTGGAATATTGCTAAAAGCGGCGTAAAACCATACTCACTCACTCACATTGTATTACTGATGGCTTGTTGACATCAAATACTGTAAGTACAGAAGTCGTACTACACCGGTTTCTGAGCTTGTCAAATGAGGTCTGATGGGGTTTCTCCAAGAAGAAGTCAGCATCTTTCTTGATAACCTCTCTCAAAGGATAAGATGTTGGACACCCATAACTGCTCTTTTTGCGCTGTAGGTCAATTAATATCATTGTGCGTCACTCGGTATGCAGAATTTTTGTTCTTCTTCATCTGCATCCAGGAAGAACGGGTGGCCCTGTCGTCTAAGGCGCAGTGATTCACTGTGCAGAGTTGTGTCCCTTGGCCACGCCAGAAACCTACGATTTTGGGTTTGAATCCCAGGTTCGCCCCGATTATGTTTCTAGGTTTGTCAGCACCATACCCGTGCTCATGGGTTTCACCGAAGTGGTAAAGGTCTATGACCTGCATTACTTCAGGCTGTCCTCCCATATTAAGCTGACACTCTGCGAAAAACTGGAATACTGTTAAAAGCAGCATTAAACCAATCTCTCTCACTCACTCTTCTGCATCCATTCTCAACATTTGTATAACTGGATACACATTGTGAAAATTGTGCATCACATAAGGACTTAATCCCTGGGTTAAGATTAGGAAGGATTTCATGAAGGGTTTGAGGACATATCAGAAAGGAGTGGTTGAGGTTTGACAAGCATGTCTTGAAGGGGTGGGGGGAGAAGGGGTGTTAGATGGAGCATGTGATTTGGGGATTGGGTTTAAAATGAGAACTTGAGATGAGAGGGGGCATGTGTTGAAAAGATTAGGAAGGATGATCTGTGTGATTCATCGTGTGAAAGGGGGGTTACTCTGATTACAATCTGGAGCTATGTGTGTTTTGGTATTTGCAAAAATTGCTGTTTGTGGCTCTGCACATTGTCGTTGGTAAAACTATTAATACGCCATCTAATCCCTAAGCTATTCTTAATCAAATGTTTAAATGTATATTTTATTTTTATTGTCCCATCCGTCACTGGCATCAAATTAAATTACATTTTTTGCCAGTGAAATTAAGAATTTGGGAACATATTAGTATTCCCTAAATGTGGACCCACTTTATTTTTCAGAATAGAGATAGTTGTAGGTGGGCCCACATTTTTTAAAGCCAGGAGTGGTAGTATGTTGAGATGCTCATTATCTTAGGCTGGTTGAGTGCCCATAATCATTTTCTAAAATGTCGGCCCTCTTTTCTCCTGTCATATATGGGAGCACGGGTGGCCCAGTCGCCAAAGCGCCACGATTCGCTGTGCAGAGTTGCTTCCTTTGGGCACGCCAGAAACCTATGATTGTGGGTCCGAATCCCGGTTCGCCCCAATTATGTTTCTAGGTTGGTCAGCACCATACCCGTGCTCGTGGGTTTTACCAAACTGGTAAATGTCTATGACCTGCATCACTTCGGGCTTCCCTCCCACACTAAGCTGGCACGCCATGATATAGCTGGAAAAACCCAACTCACTCACTCCTGTCGTATATGGTTCCGTAGCAAGCACAGGGACTTGTTGTTGTAATGCAAAAAAATAGCTACAAGATATATGGTCACACCCAGTGTCAGTATGCTATATCCTTTTATATTGTATACTATATGGTATACTGGGTGTGACTTTATATATATGGTCACACCCAGTGTCAGTATGCTATATCCTTTTATATAGTATACTATATGGTATACTGGGTGTGACGATATGTATATGGTCACACCCAGTGTCAGTATGCTATATCCTTTTATATACTATTTGGTATACTGTGTGTGACTATATATATATGGTCACAACCAGTGTCAGTATGCTATATCCTTTTATATTGTATACTATTTGGTATACTGGGTGTGACTATATATATATGGTCACACCCAGTGTCAGTATGCTATATCCTTTTATATTGTATACTATATGGTATACTGGGTGTGACTATATATCTTGTAGCTGCTATTTCCGTGGTAGCAAGTGGGCCCAAATTTGTGTATCACCAAGCTGTATTAGGTTGACTTAGTGTTCATTATCAGTTTCTAAAAGTGGACTGAAAAACAAGCGGGACAACATTTATATATCGTGAAGCTTCGTTAGGTTGGCCTACTGATCATGCTGATAAGCATTTTCTAAAACATACGCAGGGCGGTCGGATAGCCTAGTGGTTAAAGCGTTCGTTCGTCACGCCGAAGACCTGGGTTCGATTCCCAACATGGGTACAATTTGTGAAGCCCATTTCTGGTGTCCCCTGCCATGACATTGCTGGAATATTGCTAAAAACGGCATAAAACCATACTCACTCACTCATTAAAACATACGCAGTTCTTCAGTCATTCGCTTTAGGCCTTGCACTGGTCGGAACAGGTGGGGCCCCCATTTGAAGATCACTGGGCTTCATTAGATTGACTTAGTGTGTCATATTTGTAATTAATTTGCATAGATAGATAGATAGATATATACAAACACATATCATTCTCATTTTCTATATTGATGGGAAATGTCTTTATTATTTCTTGGTACAATGTGTGAAGTCCATTTCTGGCGTCCCTCGCCGTGATATTGCTGGAATATAAAGCGGCGAGAAACCATACTCACTTACTCACTCACGAAATGATTTAATAAGTGTGATGTTGCTTCCACAAAAGGTACACAAATCTCCATGAAGTTTGAAGATTGAATTCAATAACAGCTTTGCAAAATTACCTACAACACTGTTCCATCTACTTTTTCCGAGCCAACACATCAATCTAGTCATAAAGTCATTGGTCATATACCCTGGGGGAATGGTAGGGAGGGGCACCAAATAGTATGACAGTTTCTTACTTATTTAAAATAAAAGACATGTTTGGGGAGGGTCATGAAAAATTGGCTTTTTGTAATAAAATACAAAGTACTTTTGCATTTTATCTTTTCTTGGAGGGTCATGAAAAAATATACAAGGACACGGGTAGGGTCATCCGTAAATACGACAAGTATTAGGGGAGGGTGATTATTTTTAGTATGAACATATAATCTGTGACATCGTTTATTACAGAATTTATTTTTCTCCACACAAAAATAAATTCCCTCTGCTGATATGTCGAATCAGACTTGTTTTTTTATAATCTAGATTGGTTTTGGTTTCACTAAATACATGCATCCATAATCATGATGCAAGAGGAAGATCTTGTGCGCATAATCTGTTTTAATCAACACACATGGTCTGAAATAAACTATTATTACACAAGTAGAGATGTTTGCCTACAACAATGGTTGTTTACAAGACTTTCATCAGTGTTCGAAATACATGCCTGCCCGACCGTCCGAGACGGGTTGATTTCAACTCGGGCTGCCAGATTTTCAAATCCCCCTGCCCAGCGGTCGGGTTATATTTCATAGGTGACAATATTCTAAATATTTCCCGATGATAATCATTAATTCACATGTAAAGATGAATGATAAAATGTAACCAAAAAGAAATCCTGTTAGCTTATCCTGAGAAACATATGATTATAGTGGGCAGGCAGGTTTTGGTCAGGGCTGGCAAGTATTTCAGCTAGCCAGTCCTGTGGTCTGGCTGAAATTTTTGGGAGTTTCATACCTTGCTTTCATCCAGTCCTAAAATCTGAATACTGCAACCATGTCTTCTAGTTGTTTGTATGAAAGGGAGGTAACTCACCTGTTGTCTCCCTTGAATCGGGTTCATGAAAATGTCAAGCCACATATGAATGGGAGAAAACGTTTTGTTTCACGTCTCAACATTATTTTTGAGGCACTGTGTATTTTAAACATGATTCTGATATATAACTTGGATAGATTGAAAATAATAAGAGTGATATAGACACACAACATATCTTTTTGAATGTTATCAACACATTAGCATGATTAGTATGACAAAAGAACAAGAGTGTTATGTAAACCCATGATATGCTACTCAACTTTTGATAGGGAGTCTCATGTGTCATTGTATTCAAATATACACTAGGCAGTTAGAATTTTTTTGTGTATCAGGAAAAGATAAAAGAATTCCTATCAGAAGTGGAGAAGTATATGTTCTGTTTGTTTAATTGTTGTTTAACGCCGCACTCAGCAATATTCCAGCTATATGACGGCGGTCTGTAAGTAATCGAGTCTGGACCAGACAATCCAGTGATTGACATCATGAGCATCGTTCCACGCAATTGGGATCGATGACATGCATCAACCAAGTCAGCGTGCCTGACCACCCGATCTTATTAGTCTCCTCTTACGACAAGCATAGTCTCCTATACGGCAAGCATGGGCAGCTGAAGACCTATTCTACCCCGGATCTTCATGGGTGGAGTAGTTCATGTAAAGACCCCTTGCTCTCATTGGGAAGGGACGGTCTGGTAGCCTAGTGGTTAAAGCATTCGCTTGTCACGCCGAAGACCGGGGTTCGATTCCCAAGATGGGTACAATGTGTGAAGCCCATTTCTGGTGTCCCCGCTGTGATATTGCTGGAATATTGCTAAAAGCGGCATAAAACCATACTCACTTTCATCGGGGACATATTGTTAGTTTGTTCGCTTTCCCACATGCAACCATACAATTCTGTCAAAATTTAAGCATCTGTAAGTGTCTGTGAAAATGCAGAAGTGTTGAAGCTGAAATTGACAGGCATGTATTTTCCAATGAGGAGTTGGAATCTGTGGTGTTATTGAAAATACTGTTTTTTTATCATGCAACCTCGAAAAGGTTAATGCAAGCATCCTGAACAACAGGTACGGGCTGTATGACTGATTTGGTGGGAAAAACATTCAAAAGGGAAAGACTGCCATACAATTTCAGCCATCTGTTAGACATCCAAAATTTTTCGTTTGTTCAGTTTACAAATTTTGAATCACTACTTTTCAAAGCAGAGTCTTGAATGAAAGTTGCAAATTTGAAACTAGTGCCGCAAAATTATGCTGCTTTCTAATAAGGTAATGTCGACTTCTTGTTACTCATTGGTCGCTCAAAGTTAGGGAAACGTGGCCTGTATTGGGGTGTCTCAGATCTTTGTGTAGTGGTAGCGAGCACCAACATCTGATTTGATTGAGATTGCCATAGGACTCCCTCATGGGACTGCTTCAAGGCTGATTATTTCCGTATTTCTGTTTCAGACAAGCAGGATGTCGTGGGATTGCTACATGGACACCTTGGCAGGTTATACCAGTCAAAAAATGATATTTGGCGGCATCTATGGATTCGACGGCTCAAGATGGACAGACAAGGGGGACATTGCCCCGAACACAAAGGAAATCTCAGCCATGGTGAATGCTTGCAATAACAACAGTGCCGACTTATCAACTGCATACACTAATGGGTTGTTTATGAAAGATAAGAAGTTCAGGTTCTTGCGGGGCGATCCTGAGGAGAAATATATAATATTTACCCGTTCTGAGGGCGAAAAGCTTCAAAATGGCTGCGCTGTGTTGACAAATCAAACCATCCTACTCTGTGTGTGTCAAGAGGAAAGTAAAAGTTCGATCGCGGTTGACAGTGCAATTAAGCTCGCCAAGTACTTAAAGGATAACAACTATTAACTGAGCTCCTCTGACCAGTTCTTATGTGGACAACATGGCAGAGTATCGTCGTGTTGTTGGCCAATACAACATTCCGCAGCCTAAACCAATGCTATGCTAATATGACAATGGACTATCTATTAACTATGTAATGGTGGTGATTAAACCAATTCTAGTCTATACTATCAGACTGTTCAGAACACGTTTCTCAGTGCATGACACGGAACCTGTTGCTTGTAACTCGTTTCACTAGATGCTCACCTTTACGAACTGTTTTGTTGAATGTTTGAAAAGTCAACAAAGTGATTGGAATAATAAAACAAATTCTTCTGTTACGCGTTAGATTCTGTTGCAATTGTGTAACCCCATCACTTGGCCTTATTAGGAATAATTGTAATAAACAAGCTGTTGTCACTTTGCTCTTTTAGTTATGTCAAATTTCCGGCTTCACTTCCTTAGTCATTTTCATTTGGAGAGACCGCCTCCGTGGTCTAGTGATAGAGAGGTCATTTTCATTTGGAGAGACCGCCTCCGTGGTCTAGTGATAGAGAGGTCATTTTCATTTGGAGAGACCGCCTCCGTGGTCTAGTGGGAGAGAGGTCATTTTCATTTGGAGAGACTGCCTCCGTGGTCTAGTGATAGAGAGGTTATTTTCATTTGGAGAGACCGCCTCGTTAGTCTAGTGATAGAGAGGTCATTTTCATTTGGAGAGACCGCCTCCATGGTCTAGTGATAGAGAGGTCATTTTCATTTGGAGAGACCGCCTCCGTGGTCTAGTGATAGGGGTCATTTTCATTTGGAGAGAATGCCTCCGTGGTCTAGTGATAGAGAGGTCATTTTCATTTGGAGAGACCACCTCCGTGGTCTAGTGATAGAGAGGTCATTTTCATTTGGAGAGACCGCCTCTGTGGTCTAGTGATAGAGAGGTCATTTTCATTTGGAGAGACCGCCTCCGTGGTCTAGTGATAGAGAGGTCATTTTCATTTGGAGAGACCACCTCCATGGTCTGTGGGAGAGTGACCGCTTCTGTGGTCTAGTGATAGAGAGATCGCCACCATGGTCTAGTGGGAGAGAGACTGCCTCCGTGGTCTAGTGATAAAGAGGTCATTTTCATTTGGAGAGACCGCCTCCATGGTCAAGTGGGAGAGAGGTCATTTTCATTTGGAGAGACTGCCTCCTTGGTCTAGTGATAGAGAGATCGCCTCCATGGTCTAGTGGGAGAGAGACCGCCTCCATGGTCTAGTGGGAGAGAGACCGCCTCCGTGGTCTAGTGATAGAGAGACAGCCTCCGTGTCTAGTGGTAGAGAGACTGCCTCCGTGTCTAGTGATAGAGAGACCGCCTCCATGGTCGAGTGGCCTCTGTGTCCAGTGGTAGAGAGACAGCCTCCATGGTCTAGTGGGAGAGAGACCGCCTCCGTGCACACACACACACACACACACACACACACACACACACACACACGTTAAATCCCATTTCACCTCATCTCGCCTCAATTAGGGGACACCAGTATTTGGACTTATCCATTGCTGTTACTGGAACCGATATATAGTACTCAAAAGAAGTTGGAGAACACCTGATTCTTTCATATGACTGCAGTTAATCTGGAATAGCTTGACACAACTAGAGTAATATGAAAGAATCAGGTGGTCTGGGTCAGGAGAAAGTCACACCTTTTATACAAACATATGCAGATTAGATTCTTCTTCGAACTTATACAGATTAAAATAACAGGAAGTAGCTAAAATGTGCAGCAACCGCCCAGAGGTTATAAGAGACCTGGAAACTGTATTTGACACAGACCAATCATGACAAGGGTCAAGGTCATCTAAGAGGTCAAAGCATGAATAGCTTGTTTGAAGGATATCTCAAGAAGCATTTAATGTTTGACAAACTTGCTACATGTTGCCCTTGGGACCTCTGCAATTTGAAAAAATAGCCAATTGACCTTTGAACATTGACAAGGCCACAGCGAAAATCATTCATGAAGTATTTATGTCATTTCTGCTGTCCCTTCCGAAGTCTCGTCCATGTTGTTATATTTGAGTATGTATCTATGGCAAGTGATGACAATCTAAAGATGTCAGTTGTAGGTCACTGTGGCCTACTTTCAATGAGGCATGTGGTATCTCGAATTCCACCTCATGTTTGGTATATTTGCTGGATAGTCCTGTGGATTTTTTGCTTGTTCTTTAACTCTGCACTCAACGATATTCCAGCTATATGACAGCGGTCTGTAAATAAACAAGTCTGGACCAGGCATCCAGTGATTGACATCATGAGCATCGTTCTACGCAACTGGGATGAACTAAACTTAACCCACCTTACGTAAAATGGACTTGTTCCACATTTCCAAGGTCGGATTCTATCCAGGGAGTCATCATTATTAAAACTTGAGTAAATATTTTTAAAGCTTGTACATTTTATCAACTGTACATACTGTTGATATCTCAAAGAAGAAATAAACGACTCGTGGTCGTTGTTTTTCGTACAATAAAACACTGCAGGGCGAATATTTATTCTCCCGGCAGTATTTTATTGTAGGATAAACAACTCCAACTCGTCGTTTATTTCTAAAGCTGTTTTTATTTTTTTTAACCCGCACACAGCAATATTCCAGCTGTATGAAGGTGGTTTGTAAATAATCAAGTCTGGACCAGACAATCCAGTGACTGACATCATGAGCATCAGTCCACGCAATTGGGATACGATGACATGCATCAAGCAAGTCAGCGAGCCTGACCACCTGACCACGTTAAAAGATGGTACTTCTTGTTAACCTATCTGGCGCTCGGCAATAAGGCTTAAGCAAAGACTGGTCGGCTCGGAGTCAGTATACTGTGTCTGAGTGGGGTATTCATGTTAAACTGCGGCATGGTATCTCAGTGGGCTAGCACTATAAATCGGCATCTGTCCGGACTAGTACAAGCAGCCACACAAACACACACGTACATGCCCGTCGCTATATAAGTGCAATAATCTTGGACGCGACGTTAAACCCCATCTCACCTCACCTCACCTCACCTCTGGACCTGTCCATCCAACGATTGACATCATGAACATCGACCTACACAATTGGGATACGATTACATGCTTGAACAAGGGTTGCTGAAGACCTATTCTTAACCCGGAATCTTCACAGGACCCCTGTGGAATGGCCTGGACATATATGTCGCAGATATTGAAGCTCAAATTCACTCTCAGTGTCATACACTCAAAAATTTATTATGTTCATGAAGTTCTAACTGTAAAAGGGTTAACTTTTCAATATATGATCTTCAGGAGGGAGGATTGAATTGGAATGGTTGTGTGTGACATTCATAGACTGTCATGATCATTGATTATAACCATGACGTCACAATCAAATGACATTACCAATGGCCCTGCTACTGAAGCTGTTAGCAGCACTTTTTAAGTGAAGACACTGTTTATTACTGTCTACAAACTGAAAAAGTTGGAAGAATGATGATTGATGATAAATAAAATATCACTCTCGTGTCTTTCGATATCAAATACTTGAGTTGATATTTTTTATATCATAAGACACTCGGTTGAGATTCTCCGTCTCCAGACCTTCCCCGTGGTCTAGTGGCGTGCGGAAGGTCGGTGGCTCGGTTCTCTGGCCGCGTCATACCAAAAGACGTTAAAATATGGTATTTGTTGTTACCCTGTCTGGCGCTCGGCATTAAGGGGCTGAAACAAGGACTGGTCGGCTCGGAGTCAGTATACTGTGTCTGAGTGGGGTAATCATTTTAAACCGCGGCATGGTATCTCAGTGGGCTAGCACTATAAATCGGCATCAGTCCGGACTAGTACAAGCAGCAACAAACACACACACACATGTGCATGCACGTCGCTATATAAGTGCAATAATCTTGGACGTGACGTTTAACCCAATTTCACCTCACCTCCTCGTGGTCTAGTGGCGTGCGGAAGGTCGGGGGCTCGATTCTCTGGTTGCGTCATACCAAAAGACGTTGATACATGGTACTGGGGTTTAACATTACCTCGATAAAACAGTGACTGGTCGGCTTGGAGTCGGTAAAGTCTGTCCATGGGGTATTCATCTTAAACTGGCATTTTCTGACTGTAAATGTCAAGTTTCCACACCTTGCCTTGGGAAGATGTATTTCAGTGGGCAAGTGCCATAAAACCGAGATTAGTCTTAACTAGTGCAAGCAAGAGAGAGCGCTCACGCACGCACGCACGCACGCACGCACGCACACATCATGTATATACTGAACTAATCCCCTCTGTTTCTGGGATGTTTGTAAGAGCTAGTTCCTAGAGCTATTAGCACAGGGCTTTCTTATTTCATATTTGTTTTTTCCGAAACCAGCATCCAAATCCTAAAAAATATGTCTCTGAAAATGTTTGGAAAAAAACAGTTATGCTGCAGACATCTGGAAAAGAAAATTGCCTCCCACAAGAAAATGCTTTGTCGCAAGGTGTTTTTCATTTTTTTATTTAAATCAGGCTGTCATTCATAGTTCTAATTAAAAAAATATCTTGTTTTGCAGCTGAAGCTGAAAAAACATCCAGTGTCTGATACAGTTCTTCTTTTTGACTGGTTCCATATGTTCCCATGTTTGTTCAGGTGAACACTTGACTTGCCTTTGCATGTGTTTGTGATGGGTGCCATGCACCTATGAGGCAGGATACGTTGACAATTTCTCGAACACCTAGTATCATCACTATTTCATAAATTCAAAAACACATGCTTGTTGTACAGTTAACAAACATATGAACAACGCCCTTGTTGACTATTAACTGGCTGATGGTGCTATCTATCCTTGACCAGGGCTGCACAACTTTACAGACAGGCCTGTTCAAAGGATATACCATCAACGGAACTGGCGTTCACGGGAACGGGAAGGAAAACCATCCGGCATCTAACTTGTTTGCTTGCAAGATCACATGTACGGAGATGTTTCTTGCACAACGTGGAATGTGAACCTGCCGTCGCAGTCCCTTCCCACATTTGTAGCTAATGAACGCATCCCTAGCGAGAAATATGAAAGGTCACGAAAGGTTAAAGGCTTTAAAAGTGCGAGCAGATACATCATAGGAAGTTCGCAGTGTGCGTGGGTGTGGGTGTGTGCGTGCGTGTGTGTGTGCGTGCGGGCACGCGCGCGTGTGTGTGTGTGTTTGTGTGTGTGCGGGCGCGCGTTTCAAAAGGGTTTACTTTTCCATACTCTTACAAACAAGACGTTAAGAGGTATGTTTGCGATATACCATTTTCAGTTCGGTTTATTCGTTAACAGTGATCCGACAAAGATCCTTAATGAAAACAATATTTAGTTTCGGACGTGAAATATACTTACATCCTAGTTGATCGTGACCACGCCCCAAATACATGACCCATATTACCGACCACGCCCCACTAGATGACCCATATAACAGACTGAGGCCCACTAAATGACCCATATGACAGACCACGCCCCGCCACATGACCCATATAACAGACTGAGGCCCACTAAATGACCCACATAACAGACCACGCCCCAACTACTTGACCAACATGATAGACCACGGGCCAACTACATGACCAAAACACAGATCACACCCCAGCTACATAACCCATATTACAGACCATGACCCCACTACATGACCCATATGACAGAGCGTGCCCAAACTACATGACTTATATGACAGACCATGCCCCAACTATATCAACCATATGACAGACCACATCCCCAACTACATAACCCATATTACAGGCCACGCCCAACTCCATGACCCATATGACAGACCACGCCCCAACTACATGACCCATATGACAGACCACGCCCAACTCCATGAGCCATATGACAGACCGCGACCCAACTTCATGACCTATATGACAGACCACGCCCCAACTACATGACCCATATGACAGACCACGCCCCAACTACATGACCCATATGACAGACCACGCCCCAACTACATGACCCATATGACAGACCACGCCCAACTCCATGAGCCATATGACAGACCGCGACCCAACTTCATGACCTATATGACAGACCACGCCCCAACTACATGACCCATATGACAGATCACACCCCAACTACATAACACATATTACAGGCCAAGCCCAACTCCATGACCCATGTGCCAGACCACGCCCCAACTACATGACCCATATGACAGACCACGCCCCAACTTCATGATCCATATGACAGACCACGCCCCAACTACATGACTTATATGACAGACCACCCCCGACACCTCGAACCATATGACAGACCACGCCCAACTACATGACCCATATGACAGACCACGCCCGACACCTGAAACCATACGCCAGACCACGCCCCAACTACATGACCCATATGACAGACCACGCCCCAACTACATGACCCATATGACAGACCGCGACCAAACTTCATGACCCATATGACAGACCACGCCCCAACTACATGACCCATATGACAGACCACGCCCCAACTTAATGATCCATATGACAGACCATGCCCCAACTCCATGACCCATATGACAGACCACGCCCCAACTACTTGACCTATATGACAGACCACGCCCCAACTACTTGACCTATATGACAGACCACGCCCCAACTACTTGACCTATATGACAGACCACCCCCGACACCTGGAACCATATGACAGACCACGACCCAACTACATGACCCATATGACAGACCACGCCCCAACTTCATGATCCATATGACAGACCACGCCCCAACTACATGACCCATATGACAGACCACGCCCATGCTACATGACCCATATGACAGACCAAGCCCCAAATTCATGATCCATATGACAGACCGCGCCCCAACTAAAGGACCCACATTAAAGACCACAGGCCAACTACATGACCCATATGACAGACCACGCCCCAACTTCATGACCCACATGATAGACCACAGGCCAACTTCATGACCGTATGACCGACCACGCCCACTATATGACCCATATGACAGACCACGCCCCAACTTCATGATCCATATGACAGACCGCGCCCCAACTAAAGGACCCACATTATAGACCACAGGCCAACTTCATGACCCACATGATAGACGACGCCCCACTACATGATTTATATGACAGACCACCCCCGACACCTGGAACCATATGACAGACCACGCCCCAACTTCATGACCCACATGGCAGACTATGCCCCTCTACATAACCCATATGACAGACCACGGCCCCCACTACATGACCCATATGAAAGACCACTCTCAATTACATGACCCATATGACAAACCACGCCCCAACTACATGACCCATATGAGAGCCCACGCCACAACTACATGACCCATATGATAGACCGCGCCCCAACTACATGACCCATATGACAGACCACTCCCAATTACATAACCCATATGACAGACCACGCCCCACTACATGACCCGAATGACAGACTGCGACCCACTACAGGACCCATATGACCATATGACAGACCACGCCTCCACTACATGACACATATGACAGACCACGCCCCAACTACATCACCCATATGACAGACCACGCCCCACTACATCAACCATATGATAGATTACGCCTTTATTGTTTGTGACAACCGTTCCCAACTTACTAAGCTACGTGTGTCCTCTTGACTTTAGGGTATACCAGAGGATAGCGTTCCAAGCCCAAGGTCGGTTGAACTTCCAATACTCTTTGTTAACCAATTACCTACAGACCGACTCGTGAAGATCCGGGGTAGAATAGGTCTTCAGTAACCCATGCCTGTCGTAAAAGGCGACTCTGTCTGTCGTAAGTAGCGGCTAACGGGATTGGGTGGTGAGGCTCGGTTGATGCATGTCATCGTATCCACATTACGTGGATTGATACTCATGATGTCAATCATTGGATTGTCTGGTCCAAACTCGATTACCGGTATTTACAGACCGCTGTCATGGAGCTGGGATGTTATATATAACGCTGGAGTGCGCCGTTAAGCAACAAACAAACCAACAAAAAAACACCTACAGACCTCTGTATACGACTGTGGCACGTTGATAATAGTACGTCAACCATCATTTTGGAACCTGGCTTTTCACAAATCCTTTCCATTAAACACACAATCACACGACGAAAGTTGGTTATTATCGAATAATCATCATTGACCGAACTAAAGACACCAATTTATTAATATTTCATGTCCGAATGAAAATATTTCAAATATTTTATTATATTTAATTGTCATCATGTAATTGTGACCGTTGTTGACGGACACTGTTAGGGGATTTTCAGCTCAATAAAAAAGTGAGGATTGTTTGAAGCGTCCGTAAAATGCTCATTACCGACCCGCACAACACACCGGTGGCTTGGCGTCAAGGTGTCTGGCCTGAACATTGTGACATGTCAAGGTGTTGAAGCTGATGTATGTTGATTTAAGACAAGGTTTTGGATCAGTCGATTGGACCAATGTGATTGTCTCTAACAATTTAAAATTTCGACAGTTGACATCGATACCAGCTTAACTATCGATGTATGGTGATTATCTATAACACTTTGAAATTTCGACAGTTGACATCGATACCAGCTTAACTATCGATGTATGGTGATTATCTATAACAATTTGAAATGTCGATAGTTGACATCGATACCAGCTTAACTATCGATGTATGGTGATTATCTATAACAATTTGAAATGTCGATAGTTGACATCGATACCAGCTTAACTATCGATGTATGGTGATTATCTATAACAATTTGAAATATCGACAATCGACAATTCGTAGACATAAGTATCATCTACGTAGATGTAAATATCATCTACAAAGATGATACTTCTGTCTTTTAGACTGGGGCATTAATACGCTTCCATACCTATCAAATAATTCGTGTTTAGGCCTATTGCATAGTCTGTCTTACAGACCTTGATACAAATATATATCAAATACAGCCCATGCAAGTCTATAATAGTTGGCAAGTCTAGATTACTGCAGTATCTGAAAATGAAGAGAGTCACTGGGCTCCCTTTTATTATATTTTTATTAAGATAAGACAACTGTTGTTTTTTTCTGTACGATATGTTCATTTCAGAGAGTAGATGTTAGTCTAGCCTATTGCAATACTGTTGCAGTTGCTACATTTGTTTTTTAGGCACTGGATTGTTTTCGGTCACTGCCTCTTATTTATTTTTCGTATGTTCACAAACAATACAGCGTTTTAAAACTCCCAGCCCAAATATATACTTAGTTACGTATGCATGCATGCATGCATGCACTCAGTCTAGTGGGTATGCATGTGTACCTAGTTTAGTTTACCTATATAAATATGCAGGTATTGAGACATGTCTCTACGCATGCACCCTACAGTATATTATTATATAAACAAATCATCCCGCAGTATATCGGAATATTTACAGACCACAGTAAAGGATAGTATGTTAACAGACCATCTAAAAGTATATCAGTAATCTAATAAACCTGTCTGCAGAATATCAGCATACTAACAGACCACCCTGCAGTATATCAGTGTATTAACAGACCACCCTGCAGTATATCTGTATAGCAACAGACCATCATACAGTGTATCTGTATATTAACAGACCATCTTACAGTATATCTGTATATCAACAGACCATCTTACAGTATATCAAAAGACCATCTTACAGCATATCAGTATATCAAAAGACCATCTTACTGTATATCAGTATATTAACAGACCATCTTACAGCATATCAGTATATTCAAAGACCATCTTAAGGTATATATGCATATCAACAGACCATATTATAGTATATCAGTGTATCAACAGGCCATCTTACAGTATATCTGTATATCAACAGACCAACTTACAGTATATCAGTGTATTAACAGACCATCTTACAGTATATCAACAGACCATCTTACAGTATATCAGTGTATTAACAAACCATCTGACATTATATAAGTATATTAACAGACCATCTTACAGTATATCAGTATATCAACAGACCATATTATAGTATATCAGTGAATTAACAGACTATCTTACAGTATATCAGTATATCAACAGACCATCTTACAGTAGATCAGTGTATTAACAGACCATCTTACAGTATATCAGTATATCAACAGACCATCTTAAGGTATATCAGTGTATCAACAGACCATCTTACAGTATATCTGTATATCAACAGACCATATTATAGTATATCTGTGTATTAACAGACCATCTTACAGTATATCAGTGTATCAACAGACCATCTTACAGTATATCTGTATATCAACATACCATCTTACAGTATATCTGTGTATTAACAGACTATCTTACAGTATATCTGTATATCAATAGACCATCTTACGGCAGATCTGTATATTAAAAGACCATATTACAGCATATCTGTATATTAAAAGACCATCTTATAGTATACCAGTATATCAAAAGACCATTTTACAGTATATCAAAAGACCATCTTACAGTATATCAGTGTATTAACAGACCATCTTACAGTATATCAACAGACCATCTTACAGTATATCTGTGTATTAACAGACCATCTTACAGTATATCAGTATATTAAAAGACCATCTTACAGTATGTCAGTATATTAACAGACCATCTTACAGTATATCAGTATATTAAAAGACCATCTTACTGTATGTCAGTATATTAACAGACCATATACCATCAACAGACCATCTTACAGTATACCAGTGTATCAACAGACCATCTTACAGTATATCTGTATATCAACAGACAAACTTACAGTATATCAACAGACCATCTTACAGTATATCAACAGACCATCTTACAGCATATCAGTATATTAAAAGACCATCTTACAGTATATCTGTATATTAACAGACCATCTTACAGTGTATCAAAAGACCATCTTACAGTATATCGGTATATTAACAGACCATCTTACAGTATATCTGTATATCAACAGACCATCTTACAGTATATCAGTATATTAACAGACCATCTACAGTATATCAACAAAGTTGCATACCACCACGCAGTATATATACTTTATAATAGGATATCCTACTGTCATCTAGGCTCCCTTTTCTGTTTTCAAGGTCAAGGATAAGACAGGTTCAAGGTCGGAGTGTGGGCGAATATGTGTTTTAGCGAGATCATTGTACATTCATATCTCGGTGTCCCGGATGCGAGGCACGTGGGTATGTAACGCTACTCTCGGAACATTCCGTGCACTTTTTATCGGCGACGTGCGCATTCAAATAGAGACTGATAGTCACGTGGTATAAATGATACACGCACAGGAAATGTTATCCAAGTACTTAGTGAAAGGAGCGCTTTCCACATTAGAAGTTCAACAACCTCGCACCTCTTCTTTCATGTTGCGCTTGTGCATATACCCGTGGAGTGACTGACAGATGCAAGATGAAGATGCAAGCACATGTGATATAATTATACACATAAATACTCAATGATGTTACCATGGATACGAGGTTGATATCAGTGATGAGTTGTTGCGTAAACCTAATGAATGCAGAGATGATATATGCATGCCTCTTTTATTAGTCATATACATTTCAGTGATGGCTGAGAACAATGAGTGCCGCCTCCGTGGTCTTGTGGTAGAGCGTCCGCCCGGAGATCGGAAGGTCCGGGGTTCGATCCCCGGCTGCGTCATACCAAAAGACGTTAAAAGATGGTACTTGTTGTTACCCTGTCTGGCGCTCGACATTAAGGGGCTAAAACAAGGACTGGTCGGCTCGGAGTCAGTATACTGTGTCTGAGTGGGGTATTCATGTTAACTGCGGCATTGTATCTCAGTGAGCTAGCACTATAAATCGGCATCAGTCCGGACTAGTACAAGCAGCCACACACACACATACACGTGCATGCACGTCGCTATATAAGTGCAATAATCTTGGACGCGACGTTAAACCCCATTTCACCTCACCTCACCTGAGATGACACTGTGACGGTAGCTTGTACTAGTCCGGACTGATGCCGATTTATAGTGCTAGCTCACTGAGATACCATGCCGCAGTTTAACATGAATACCCCTTAATGCCGAGCGCCAGACAGGGTAACAACAAGTACAATCTTTTAACGTCTTTTTGTATGACGCGGCCCGGGATCGAACCCTGGCGGGCGGACGCTCTACCACTGGACCACGGAGGCGGTCCCTTACCTGAGACCAATGAGCTGTTGTTGTAAGGGACTGTATATCATTGTGGTAGGATGGGATGCGAGATGTAACTTTAATAAATTATGATATGATTGCTTGTATCATTTCAACTATATGACGGCATGTAAATATTCGAGTCTGTATAAAAAACAAAACAAAGTAAGATGTACTGATAAGTTGTGCTTTATGTCATGGGCTTTCTGCTACCCTGGGCGGAAGCCCACTTATGTAACAGGTGTGTCTTTCTAAAAACAATAAAAGAAAAAGAAAAAAAAATAAATAAATAAATATTCGAGTCTGGACTAGATAAACCAGTGATTGATATCATGAGCAACGTCCCACGCCGTAGGGGTACTGTAACACGCAATGAACCAAGTCACCAAGCTTACCCATCCATTTAGTTGCCTTTTACTAGCATTGATTTCTTGGGGCACCAGTTCTAGCTCGAAAATGCCACGGGAATTTTAATATGTGAGGGTAGATGTGATGACACTGTGACGGTAGATGTGATGACACTGTGACGGTAGATGTGACGACACTGTGACGGTAGATGTGACGACACTGTGACGGTAGATGTGACGACAATGTGACGGTAGATGTGACGACACTGCGACGGTAGATGTGACGACACTGTGACGGTAGATGTGACAACACTGTGACGGTAGATGTGATGACACTGTGACGGTAGATGTGATGACACTGTGACGGTAGATGTGATGACACTGCGACGGTAGATGTGACGACACTGTGACGACACTGTGGCGGTAGATGTGATGACACTGTGGCGGTAGATGTGACGACACTGTGGCGGTGGATGTGATGACACTGTGACGGTAGATGTGACGACACTGTGACGGTAGATGTGACGACACTGTGACGGTAGATGTGTTCACACTGTGACGGTAGATGTGATGACACTGTGACGGTAGATGTGACGACACTGTGACGGTAGATGTGATGACACTGTGACGGTAGATGTGACGACACTGACGGTAGATGTGGACGAGACATAGACGATAGATGATGGCATTGTGAATGTAGATGTAACGGCATCAGGACTGTTATCGTGATACTATACTGAACCGCAAAAGAAACGTCACCAAGTAACATTGCATACAAAGTTGTCATTTAAATATCTGGGTAATTTTTGTCAAAGTTTCTAAAATTTAACAGTACCCTGTCCGGAAAAATGAAATTTGATGATTAAAAAAACAAAGCAGATAACAATAAAACCGATCGCCCAAAACGCATCACGGCAACAGCCATGGTAACCCGATGCACGTGAGTTCCATGCAAATTGAAATGCACATGCGTTCTCCCATTTCTTGCCCTATAAAAATCCACCCAGATCGGATAACATTCATTCGTTATTGAATTGCTACCACATGCCAATATTGACATGAAATCAGCGACACCAAGCCCTTGGACGATCTCAAGCTGGACAAACAGCCCGGCAAGTAGCCAATGCATTTCAAGTCCACATAAGGACCATATACAGGCTCCAGCAACGATGCCAGACCACCAACAATACAGATGACCGACCACGTAGTGGAAGACCAAGGATCACCACCCGACGTCAGGATCTACAGATTGTGCGACAGCATCTTCAAGATCGCTTTGTTACTGCTCCACTGTCACAGGCCACACCGAGGACCCATTCTGACACCACGTCAACGCCGGGACCGTCTTCAGTGGACAACACAGCACCAGCATTGGCGCCACCAGCAGTGGAGAAGAATCCTCTTCTCAGACGAGAGCCGTTACTGTATCTCAACAGCAGATTGCAGAGGGGAGAATGTGGCAACGCCGCGGGGAACGTTATTCGGATGCTTGTGTAGTTGAGAGAGACTCGTGGGGTTGTCCGAGCATCATGGTGTGGGGAGGAATTGGTCTTGCACAGAGGGTCGGCCCCGTGGTCTTCCAGAACATCGGTCCAGGGAGAGACAATGGTGTCACAGCAGCTCGGTACATTGATCAAGTCTTGAGACCATACGTCATACCTCATTTGGCACGTCGCCGCAACCACGAGCTTCAGCAATATTTCAGAAAGATGATGACAGTCTGAAAACAAGTGTGTCTGGACCACACAATTCAGTGACCGATCATAACCACCCGATCCATTTAGTCTCCTTTTTCAAGAAGCATAGGTGGCTGGGGACCTATATATCCGGAACCCACTCGTGCAACCTTGGGGACGAGTACATGTGTAGGATAGAACTTCAGCAACCCATGCTTGCCGTAAAAGGCGACTAACGGGATCGGGTGGTCAGGCTCGCTGATTTGGTTGATGCATGTCATCGATCCCAATTGCGTGGATCGATGCTCATGATATCAATCACTGGATTGTCTGGTCCAGGCTCGATTATTTACAGACCGCGGTCATATAGCTGGAATATTGCTGAGTGCGGCGTTAAACAACAAACAAACATGTACATGTGACGGTAGACCTGAAAACACGTAACGCCGTTGTTGTTGGTGTTGGTGTTGTTTATCACAACACGTCTCATTTTAAACATGATTAGTTCAAAGTGAATTTGTGAGAAATAAAGATATAGATTCCGTCTTTTCCATGAACCATTACACGAGATGGTTCATTTGCGCATGAAGGCGCAAACAAGTGGAAAATGCCATTCTCAAAGCAGATAGGGCGTTGAACCGACGACCTACGTCATGGGTCAAGGTCATCCAAACTCAACCCCGTTCATCTTTATTAGGCTGTTTACATTTGGCGTTACCTGAGTATGACATTTCCTTGAGTAATGTCAATGTCGGCAGGAGAACAACCATCCTCGTTGCCAGCATCAATAGCAACATCAGTGCACGACATTTAATCCTCTTCACTGGAACTTTTTGAAGTCATTCTCCAAGCGTGCTTTCGCAGATTTCCGCCATGCCGGTAGTAGAGTAAGTGGGTATTGTTCTACACCGCTTCTAGCAGTATTCCAGCAATATCACGGCGGGGGAGACCAGAAATGGGCTTCACACACTGTACCGATGGGGAGAATCCAACCCGGGTCTTCGGCGTGACGAGCCAACGCTTAAACCACTAGGCTACCCCACCGCCCTGGTTGTAGTGGAAGCGGGGATTGGTCTGCGCGAATTGGTAGGTCTGTGAGGTCCGACCAAGCGCTGATATTCATGCCTTGATAAAATAAAATGGAACAATCCCTTCGTTCGTTTGAGTTCATGTCGAACGATTGATAGATTTATGTTTGAGGCACAGGATAGCTTTTCGGTCAATGCTTCTTATTTATTTCTCGTATGTTGAGATAGAAATTATATTTAATGCAAAACAGCCCCAACGCCAACCCCTCAAATAGCAAAGGGACAGTCCCTAATACAGTGTGTATCGCGGGCACTCGTTGGTATTGACGCTATTCGCTCTGCAGAGTAGCGTCCATTGGGCACACCAGAAACATATGGTCATGGGTTCGAATCCTGGTTCGCCCCAAATCTATTTCTAGTCTTATCGGCATCATACCAGTGCTCGTGGGTTTCACCAAAGTGGGAAAACGTCTAAGACCTGTATCACTTCGGGTTTTTCTCCCTCTTAAGCTGGCACGTCGTGATATAACTGGAATATGTTCCTTGCGGCGTTAAACCCAACTGAGTCACTCAGTCGTTGGTTTTAACAGACTTGCGTATTAACGAACACTATGTACGCTGTAATGTCCCTTTAAGAATATTTAAATATTCAAGATCACACTGTTGTCCTGTGGTGTTTCTGGACTAACAGGGCGGTCGGGTAGCCTAGTGGTTAAAGCGTTCGCTCGTCACGCTGAAGACCCGGGTTCGATTCCCCTCATGGGTACAATGTGTGAAGCCCATTTCCGGTCTCCCCCGCCACGATAAGCGGTGTAAAACCATACTGACAGGACCCACAGGATTATTCTATTAATGGTAGTTAACCAATATGATGCCAACGTTAAGATATTTATCTCAAACAGTAAAGCAAGCCCCCATCGTGAAAACAAATGTGATCGGAGTTTCTCATTTCGAAGACGTCAAGAATTGCATCAGCAGACTACCAAGGTGGCTGGAGGGGATAAATATTTTCGGTCACGGCATCAATGAAACTCGCTTTGCTGATGATTAACGCGAACGCTGGCACGTGAACCCGTCTTTCCTTCCAGCTGGGTGGGGAATTCGGTCAGCTCGCAGGTGCCCTTGGATCCCGCCCCTCCCTCTCCCCCCTCCCTGGTTTCACCTGTCAGGTATGCCTTCATTGATGAGAGGAAGGAAGGTGTGTTTGCGTGGCGTTGTGTCGGCTTGCACGTCAGGAGTGTAGGGTTTCTACCGTAGGCTACATGTACGTAGATCCTCTCCGGTTAATTTGTAATCATTCATTGATAGCAGTTTCTGTATTTAGTTATTTAATTAAACATGCAGATTAATTTTTCTTTTGTTTTCTATTTCTTCTTTTTAATACGCATTCCAAGAGAGAAGTATTTGATTACCCCCGCATTTCTTTCTTTTTTCTCTTTTTTTGTTACTGGGTGTCGTTGTACAAAGCGATCTTGACGAAAGTCCCTTACCTTAACACAGACTTGCGACAGTCGTAGTGCTTAGGTGATCGTAACTCCGATACTTTAACGTAGACTTGCGACAGTCCAGCGCTGAGGTGATCGTAACTCCCATACCTAAACATAGACGTCCGACAGTCGTAGTGCTTAGATTATCGTAACTCCCATACCTTAATATGACTTGCGACAGTCTAGCGCTGAGGTTATCGTTACTCCCATACCTTAACATAAACTTGCGACAGTAACTCCCATACTTTAACATAGACTTACGACAGTCGTAGCGCTAAGGTGATCCTAAAAGAATCTTGCGACAGTCGTAGCGCTAAGGTAACTGCCATACCTTAACATAGACTTGCGACAGTCTAGCGCTGAGATGATCGTTACTTCCATACCTTAACATAGACTTGCGACAGTCTTGCGCTGAGGTGATCGTTACTCCCATACCTTAACATAGACTTGCGACAGTCTAGCGCTGAGATAATCTTTACTCCCATACCTTAACATAGACTTGCGACAGTCTTGCGCTGAGGTGATCGTTACTCCCATACCTTAACATAGACGTCCGACAGCCGTAGCGCTAAGATGATCGTAAAAGAAACTTGCGACAGTCGTGGCGCTAAGGTAACTGCCAAACCTTAACACAGACTTGCGACAGTCTTGCGCTGAGGTGATCGTTACTCCCATACCTTACCATAGACTTGCGACAGTCTTGCGCTGAGGTGATCGTTACTCCCATACCTTAACATAGACTTGCGACAGTCTTGCGCTGAGGTGATCGTAACTCCCATACCTTAACAAAGACTTGCGACAGTCGTTGTGCTGAGGTGATCGTAACTGCCATACCTTAACATAGACTTGCGAAGGTCTAGCGCTGGGGTTGTTTTGTACAACGGCGCCCTGGTTATTATCCCTGGTACGCTATAACGTCACCACGCTCGTGGTGTATTTAGTTATTTGTGTCATTTTATTTAATACAATTTAACTGTTTTATACTTTGACATTTCTATGGTTTCACTAACGTTTGAAACGTTTAAGGCATGCATCGAATCTGGCTCTCCTCCCACCTCAAGCTGCCACGCCGTGATATGACTGGTATATAACGTTCAGAAAACACCAACTCACTCACTCAGTACGTGGGAAGGAAGCACTGCCATACAATCGCAACCATATATTAGACATTCCGGAATGTTCGTTTGTTCAGTTTTCAAATTTTAATCGAGAACTGTGTCAACATATTTTTCAAGCATAGTCTGAAATGCAAGTCGCCAGGCTGAAACGAGTGCGGTGAAGCTTGAGAAAGCTGCTTTCTAATTGGCTGATGTCGACTTCATGTAAGTCGTTTCAGCGGTCGGTCAAAGTTCGCGAAAGGTCGGTCTGACGTGACCCGTAATGGGATGTCCTCAGATCTTTGTTTAGCGGCAGCAGAACTGAGATCTGATTTTAATGAGATTGTTTGTGTGTTTACTCCCGCTTCATGTCCTACACACTGTTTTCTCTCGTGGTACCGAGAACGTGACAATTAGTTTGATAGTGCACAATAGCGGGGATTTGTTCAAATGATGATACACGCATGAACTTTTACATTGATATTCCTTTGATGCGTGTATTAAGAGAAAAACGTTAGCAGTCTGAAAATCCAAGTTGGTTTCCGAATTTCAAGATGGCCGCCAAATGTTACAATAATTATCTATTTCTGACAGACGTGCTTATAATTGCCCAACGTGGGCGATCTTAGTGTTGTGCAGGGAAGTACATGCTTACCCTTGTTGCGAACACCTGGTGTTATCACTGATTTCAGTGATACATTCACATACCTTTCACCAGTCTTTACCCTTTTACGCCCAATGGAGTCTGTTTCGGCGGATAATGGAGACTGGTTACTGTCTGGCGTTGATATAATAGAGTTACTTTACCATGCATTGAAACCTCTCGGATAGTTATGTCCTTCTTTTCACGCGACTCTCATTGAACAGACCACCAGTGCATCGTTGTGAGCGATAAAAATGACTAGTATTTTCAGTAATAGACAATTATTATTTTTCATTTTTAGCTGTTTTGGCACCATTTGTGTAAAACTGTATGCTAGTGTTAAAAATCATGTTTTGTAATGAGTAAAAATACATTCTAGTGTTATGTGTCTGTTTTCACTGTATTTGGAATGTTGATGTGTGGGACGTCGTATTGTCGTCATGAAATATCCAAGGACTCCGTGGAAACACCTTAATCACCACTGGACACATGATGTCTTCAAAAAACATATTTCTTAAAATTGACGTTGCCTTTCACGGGCACCAAAGTACCTACACCATTGTAGTGATGCACTTGCACGCACCGGATCGTATGTTTGTTTGTTTAAGGTTATTTGTGACATTATTTACATTGTATTATAATAAAATGGAGATCGGTCTATTCTATGATCGAGGGTACTTGAATCGTAAGTCTTGAGGGTGTATGGTCTATTAAAAGTATTTAAGAATTGACTTTTGGGTTTTACGTTTATGGTGGCACACTGTGTCTGAGTGGGCATTCACGTTATCAATTACTGACTGCGCGTTAAACATCATGTATTCACTCAGTCCAACAGAGTGACCAGTTCCTTGACCTTCAAGAAAGCTTGACCTGTAGCGGGCGCAGCTATCACCGAGATCTAGCGGATAGAGCGTCTGACGGTGGGGTTCGATCCCCGGCCGCGCCGCACCACGAAATAACCGCAATGTCCATTTCGCAAAGGTATCCATTCGTAAGCGAAAACCTGGATGAACAATAAACGTTGCGTAGTTATTATGACGACGACGGTAACAACGTGTCCAACTGCATCTTCCCGACTTCAACGACCTTGAGGCATCATCAACATATCCTGGATGCCATTTCCCAATAAACAAGCCAGTTTTAGCCGTATCGCCCTGCTGTCTACATGGTCAGATCTCAGGGACTGGAGTTATCGCCAAAAACAAAGGTATACTATGAAGATCTGGCATTTCCCACGTGTCGATCAATTTCCTCTCTACCTGCTGAGCGAACTACGGTGAAGGTCACGTGCGTTATCTGGTCGCACGTGGTGCATTTCCTCTATAATCACTCCAAGACCGTGTGGTGATTTCCCGGCGCCTGTCCTGGAGGTAATAGCGCTCAGACACGGTGTGTGCCAACATCTAAACTGTTTGTGTGGTTGGATCTGTATAAACAACACTGTTTATGCTCTTCTCGATCTGCCTTTGCCTAATGTAAGTCTATACTATTGTTTAGAATGAACGAATTCCTGTGGATAACGACCATGCATTGCAAATATCAAGGAAACACGCAAAAGAAACAGATATTCTTCCCTCTTTTATATCCCCGATGCAGGCAGAGTATATCCCCTGTATCCCTGCCTTGTTTTTCCTGGGACCCCAGTGTTCGTCACTCCGTGGCAGAGTATATCCCCAGTATCTCTGCTGCTTGTCTTCCCTGGGATCCCAGTAACTTTCCGCCCCGCCCACCACTCCCTCACTTACTCACCCAGCCACCCAATCACCCAGCCACTCACTCACACACTTACTCTCTCTCACACACACACACACACACACGCACGCACGCACGCACGCACGCACGCACACACACACGCACTCACACACGCACTCACACACTCGCACTCACCCATCCGCCCACGCACTCACTTACTCAAGCATTCACTCACTCACTCATCAAAGAGAATGCCGCTCCACTGTGATCGACGTTCCAAAAAGGTAAACACCAAACCTGCAGTTATTGATTTTTCAGTTTAATCAAATACAACCAGTAGACAGACTCTACGGATAAACATAAACATAGGATGATCTCCGATACCATCTAGTCAATTACCTAACACAATCGACTGAATAAATCAGTTTTGACCCTGACCTTGATCCTGACCTTGTCTCGGCGGCAGTACCTGTGCCATTCATACCTTGTTTGTATCAAATCACGTGATTTCACGCATAACGTCACGCGATGTTGTTCTGTAGCGATGGTCACGTGATGTCAGTTTTTGGACAGATGTCCGATAGCGACTTGAGACCTTGTCACGAAGACAGGACTTATTGTCTTCGTGTACTGCGACGGTGAGGTATATTTACCTGCTTCACCAGAGGCGGATCCAGGACTAATTAAAGCGGGTGTGCACACTAACTTACAATGTCACATATAAAAAACTGACAAAGGGTCTGAAACAAATTGAAAAGACAAGTAAGGAGTCTGAAAAAGGGAGGTGCGCGCACCCCGTCACAACCACATCCTACACCGCCTCCCCCATACACCCACACTCCATCACAACCACACCCTGCCCCCCTCCCCCATACACCCACACCCCATCGCAACCACACCCTGTCCCCCTCCCCCATACACCCACACCCCATAACAACCACACCCTGTCCCATCCCCCATACACCCACACCCCATCACAACCACACCCTGCCCCCTCCCCCATACACCCACACCCCATAACAACCACACCCTGTCCCATCCCCCATACACCCACACCCCATAACAACCACACCCTGTCCCATCCCCCATACACCCACACCCCATCACAACCACACCCTGCCCCCCTCCCCCATACACCCACACCCCATAACAACCACACCCTGTCCCATCCCCCATACACCCACACCCCATAACAACCACACCCTGTCCCCCTCCCCCATACACCCACACCCTCACAACCACACCCTGCCCCCTCCCCCATACACCCACACCCCATAACAACCACACCCTGCCCCCTCCCCCATACACCCACACCCCATAACAACCACACCCTGTCCCATCCCCCATACACCCACACCCCATCACAACCACACCCTGCCCCCTCCCCCATACACCCACACCCCATAACAACCACACCCTGTCCCATCCCCCATACACCCACAACCCATAACAACCACACCCTGCCCCCCTCCCCCATACACCCACACCCCATCGCAACGACACCCTGCCCCCCTCCCCCATACACCCACACCCCATAACAACCACACCCTGTCCCATCCCCCATACACCCACACCCCATAACAACCACACCCTGTCCCACCCCCATACACCCACACCCCATCACAACCACACCCTGCCCCCCTCCCCCATACACCCACACCCCATAACAACCACACCCTGTCCCATCCCCCATACACCCACACCCCATAACAACCACACCCTGTCCCATCCCCCATACACCCACACCCTCACAACCACACCCTGCCCCCTCCCCCATACACCCACATCCCATAACAACCACACCCTGCCCCCTCCCCCATACACCCACACCCCATAACAACCACACCCTGTCCCATCCCCCATACACCCACACCCCATCACAACCACACCCTGCCCCCTCCCCCATACACCCACACCCCATAACAACCACACCCTGTCCCATCCCCCATACACCCACACCCCATAACAACCACACCCTGTCCCATCCCCCATACACCCACACCCTCACAACCACACCCTGCCCCCTCCCCCATACACCCACACTCCATCACAACCACACCCTGCCCCCTCCCCCATACACCCACACCCTCACAACCACACCCTGCCCCCTCCCCCATACACCCACAACCCATAACAACCACACCCTGCCCCCCTCCCCCATACACCCACACTCCATCACAACCGCATAACACACTTCACATAACCACACTTCAACATAACACACTTCACATAAACACACTTCACATAAACACACATCACATAACACTTCACATAAACACACTACACATAACACACTTCACGTAAAAACACTTCAACATAACACACTTCACATAAACACACTACACATAACACTTCACATAAACACACTACACATTTCACTTCACATAAACACACTACATATAACACACTTCACATAAACACACTTCACATTACACACTTCACATAACACACTTCACATAACACACTTCACAAAGCTCATCATTTCCCGTAAGGCCATCAAGTAATTATTAGATTTTCAACCCTACCCGACACACTGCAAAACATCCCCTTTCACGTGTTCGCATTGAGTGAGTGAGTGAGTTGGGTTTAACGTAACAGTATTCCAGTTATATCACGGCGTGTCAGCTTAATGTGGGAGGAAAGCCCGAAGTGATGCAGGCCTCAGACATTTACCACTTCGGTGAAACCCACGAGCACGGGTATGGTGCTGACAAACCTAGAAACATAATCGGGGCGAATCGGGATTCGAACCCACAATCATAGGTTTCTGGCGTGCCAGAATATGAATATCGCTATAGATGTGTATCTCTCTTCATCTGATGTAATACACCGTTTGTGTTATGCAACCAAACTTCACGCGTCACTTGAATCACATCATCAACAATTATAGCACACAGATGCCTTGCGATCTGAAACCTCTGATCCAACAGTATCGAGTATTTTCCAAATTCATGTTAGAACCTAAAACATATATACATACGCCAATGGAACACCGTCTCAGTGATTAACTGATGGAAAACCGTCTCAGTGATTAACTGATGGAACACCGTCTCAGTGATTAACTGATGGAACACCGTCCCAGTGATTAACTGCTGGAACACCGTCTCATGGTCGTACATCTTCCGTGCCATATCCTACCATGACAGGAGCGGTGAGGTAGGCCCGTGGTTAAAGCGTTCGCTTTTCACGCCGAAGTCCCGGGTTCTGTCCATCACATGGGTGCAGCATGTAGCCTATTTCTGGTTCCCCACGCCGTAATATTGCTGGGATACTGCTAAAAGCATTCTCACTCACTCTAGCATGTCTCTAGCAGAGGCACAAGCAGCGCAAGTCCCAACCCCCGAGGATGTATATACCAGATCCCCTGCAACTGTGGCCACCAGTACATTGGAGAAACCCCAAGACCCCTCAACACCGGACTCAATGAACATCGGACCTCTGTTAGCAAACTCGACCAGAAATCCCTATTTCCGAACACCCATGAAGAACCAAAACCATAACATCTCACTGGAACCCACCAAAGTCCTGTCTACCAACAACAACAACTGGCGACAAAGTGAACTACAAGACATCAGGAGACACCAGCCAGCCATGAACCGTGACCAGGGAACCTATCTGCCCAGTGCCTTGGGACTTATTGCTCTGATCTTTGATCTTTGATCTTTGATCTTTGTTGGTGCTAATCACCTAGCTGGCTTCAAATTGCCCTTTGCTCTGTCCATTCTTTCACCTATCGGTGCTTACCCCCGCCCTGCCGTTTGCCCAGTGCCCATTACCTATTACTTATCTATGATACTTAAGTACTGGCTTCCATACCATCAACGCTAATTACTGTAAAGTGTTGGCTTCCATTGTCTATTGCTAATCACCTATCAGCACCAATCATCTGTTGGCTTCCCTCGTTAGTTTCTACCCTTTGTTAGTTTCCACCGTTTGTTATCTTATTAATTTTGTTGTCCTTACATGTACATATATATGCTCTCTGCCTCATGGCATTCATTCACCCGATGAAGGAGTAAGCATATTCTCCGAAACGTTGTGTTCCTCATAATAAAGAAGTTGACATCCATATATTCTCTTCCTTATGAAAGTAATTTATTCTGAATAACTATAAGAACTTCATTGTTCTGTCTTATCAATGCGGAATTATTTAGCGGCCACAATGCACCGATGATGTCAACACATCTTAAATTCATGCCTTGCCTATTCATTGTGTTTTAAACTACAGGTAGCGTCCCATTGATACACCCCACAATCAACACCAGATGGCGCTGTGTCTGTTGGTAACACCTGCACGCAGAAAAGCGACGTGACATTTTTTTAAACTTAAACTTGAGATAAATATGCAAAGACACTCACAAACGTGTCACTGTGGTCTATTAGGTCTACCCCTTTCTAATTTATGCTTGTTTTGTTTACATTATTTCTAAAAACATCCAACACGTCCAGTGGGTGATTATTTTGTGTGTAAAACCTGAGAATAGACAATTTTTGCCCAGCAATTTCGAGAAAAGATTATTTGTTTTCAGACAAGTGGGTGGGTAAGTGGGTGAGTGAGTGAGTGAGTGGTGTTTAACGCCGCTTTTAACAGTATTACAGTCATATCACGGCGTGTCAGCTTAATGTGGGAGGAAAGCCCGAAGTGATGCAGGTCTCAGACGTTTACCACTTCGGTGAAACCCACGAGCATGGGTATGGTGCTGACAAACCTAGAAACATAGTCGGGGCGAACCGGGATTCGAACCCACAATCATAGGTTTCTGGCGTGCCAAAGGGACGCAACTCTGCACAGCGAATTGCGGCGCCTTAGACGACCCGTGCCCCCTTTCAAACAAGTCCCACCGAAAGAGTATCAAAAGGTCGAGTTAGTAAGATATTAACTGAAGAGAAGAAGCTTTAGAACCCGCGTATGGAGACAATGTTCGCGTGAACCGCCCTATCTGTCATATAGTGCCAAATGACCCACAGCCATGTCTGTCTAGAGAATCCCCGTGACACGTTGGGAACACCTATCAATCATATGAGGATCGTTTGTCCATAGTTTATTGAGAAACAAGTCATTGCATCGATAAATAGACCTTGAGGTGAAATGGGGTTTAAAGTCGCGTCCATGATTATTGTACTTGCTTGTACAAGTCCGGACTAATGCCGATTTATAGTCAGCCCACTGAGATACCATGCCATACACAGTATACTGACTCTGAGCTGACCAGTCCATGTTTTAGCCCCTTAATGCCAAACGACAGACAGGGTAACAACAAGAACCCCGGATCTTTCGCGGCGAACTATTCTGCCACCAGACAACGGAGGCGGTCGTATGGACCTTAAAAATAGTTATTCTGAGTGACCTTATTTCATATTTATAGTATAATGGTGCCGGACTGGTTTTTCTCATCGATAATACACTCCATTATATTATCATTCTTTTTCATTCAAAGTTTGGAAATTGTGTTTTTATTCGTTTAGTATATATAGACGACTATGTATCAGGTCAGAGCTAGCCCTACCGCCTCCGTTGTCTAGTGGTAAGGCGTCCGCCCGGAGAGCGGAAGGTCCGGCGTTCGATCCCCGGCCGCGTCATACCTAGAGACGTTAAAAGATGGTACTTGTTGTTACCCTGTCTGGCTCGGAGTCAGTATACTCACCTCACCTCACAGAGCTGGCTCAGCAGCCTACTGAACCAAGGACATTGCCAACGCCGAGTCTTTGATATCATACTGTGTAAGTCTGCATTAATATTACTGTGTCATACCTGGAGACGTTAAAAGATGGTACTTGTTGTTACCCTGTCTGGCTCGGAGTCAGTATACTGTGTCTGACTGGGATATTCATGTTAAACTGCGGCATGGTATCTCCGTGGGCTAGCACTATAAATCGTCATCAGTCCGGACTAGTACAAGCAGCCACACACACACACGTGCATGCACGTCGTTATATAACGCCCGGAGTGAAGTGAGTGAGTAGGCTTTTACACCGAATGTATCAATATTCCTGCAGTATGGCGGCGGGTCACCAGAAATGGGATTCACAAGTACCCATCTGGGGAATCGAACCCAGGCCTTCAACGTGACGAGTCAACACTTTACCCACTTGGCTACCTACTGCCCCACGTGTTGGAAGGGAAGCTATTTATCTCACAATTGAGGGTACAGGGTTCCCAGTCGTCTAAGGCGCCGCAAATAGCCATGCAGAGTTGCGTCCCTTAGACGTGCCAGCAACCTGTGATCCCAGTTTCTACCTGGTTATGTTTCTACGCGTGTCAGCGCTATGCAAGTGCGAGGGGTACATTTCTAACTCATATATCATTTCGCGCTTTCTTCCCACATAAAGCTGACAACGCTGTTATAGAACTCAAATACTTTTCAAAGCCCATACTATCGCAATGGAGGCACACCAAAAACGCTGAACAAACCTGAAAACGTTCACCACTTGACATTTGAACCCTTGGATTTGCATACTCCGAGTAGTCAATAACAACAACAAAATTATGTGTGGAGGCGACGTGGCGCATTGAAAGCTCAATTAAAAACATTAATAATTAAAGATAACCATAACTAAAAAATACCACTTGACCAACATACGTCACAACGTGTTTTTTCGCACAAAGCATACACTCAAGCCACGTGTGAACTGGCCGCTCGATGTCTATTTTTAATGCATTTCAAATATTTCTAAAAAAATATGTTATCAATTTAAGACTTGAATCGTATTGAGGAGCAATTAAGAGTCTGACATCTATAACAGTAAGTGGACTGTCAATTTATCAGCATTAGACAAGGATCGTATGTGGTGACCTATGATTCAAGACAAGGTGATCTGTGCATGCTCTTTAACCTTCTTCGCCTCGTGGCCAGAGGTCCAGTGACTAAGGTCAAGGTCAGGTTAACGCTTGTAGCAATAGTCATCTGTCCTAGCTTGCTTACACCTGTAGCTTTATCCAATCGTATCATCAGGCTAATGCTTCGTACACATCACCCAGTGGTGAATAATACCCCTACCTATATAAACGAAGTCGACCATTTATCACGCGCTAAACCAGCAACCTTGACCTGTCCAGCTTGCACTGACCATGCCCTTTGTGTAATGGACCTGCTTACTTGTTTATCTCCATGTACATGTGTAAACAGGGACAGATGTTCACGGTAGATACATACACTACAGCTATGTGATGTAGGTGGAGTTGTTGCCGTTACAATGCCGTGACTTGAAAGCTGGAGGCATGTGTTGTTCACAAATAGACATGGGCTAATTAGCCCGGAGCGACATGCTAAGCGTGCACAGATAAATATTGACTCGACATGTTACCTTTTGGAAATAGACCTGGGCCCGGTTCCACAAAGCGACCGTAGCGCTACGACTGTCGCACGTCTATGTTACGATCACCTTAGCGCTACTACTGTTGCAAGTCTCTTTTACGATCATCTTAGCGCTACGAATGTCGTAAGTCTATGTTAAAGTATGGGATTTACGATCACCTTAGCGCTACTACTGTTGCAAGTCTCTTTTACGATCATCTTAGCGCTACGAATGTCGTAAGTCTATGTTAAAGTATGGGAGTTACGATCACCTTAGCGCTACTACTGTTGCAAGTCTCTTTTACGATCATCTTAGCGCTACGAATGTCGTAAGTCTATGTCAAAGTATGGGAGTTACGATCACCTTAGCGCTACTACTGTTGCAAGTCTCTTTTACGATCATCTTAGCGCTACGAATGTCGTAAGTCTATGTTAAAGTATGGGAGTTACGATCACCTTAGCGCTACTACTGTTGCAAGTCTCTTTTACGATCATCTTAGCGCTACGAATGTCGTAAGTCTATGTTAAAGTATGGGAGTTACGATCACCTTAGCGCTACTACTGTTGCAAGTCTCCTTTACGATCATCTTAGCGCTACGAATGTCGTAAGTCTATGTTAAAGTATGGGAGTTACGATCACCTTAGCGCTACTACTGTTGCAAGTCTCTTTTACGATCATCTTAGCGCTACGAATGTCGTAAGTCTATGTTAAAGTATGGGAGTTACGATCACCTTAGCGCTACTACTGTTGCAAGTCTCTTTTACGATCATCTTAGCGCTACGAATGTCGTAAGTCTATGTTAAAGTATGGGAGTTACGATCACCTTAGCGCTACTACTGTTGCAATTCTCTTTTACGATCATCTTAGCGCTACGAATGTCGTAAGTCTATGTTAAAGTATGGGAGTTACGATCACCTTAGCGCTACTACTGTTGCAAGTCTCTTTTACGATCATCTTAGCGCTACGAATGTCGTAAGTCTATGTTAAAGTATGGGAGTTACGATCACCTTAGCGCTACTACTGTTGCAAGTCTCCTTTACGATCATCTTAGCGCTACGAATGTCGTAAGTCTATGTTAAAGAATGGGACTTACGATCACCTTAGCGCTACTACTGTTGCAAGTCTCTTTTACGATCATCTTAGCGCTACGAATGTCGTAAGTCTATGTTAAAGTATGGGAGTAACCACCCCCTTAGCGCTACTACTGTTGCAAGTCTCTTTTACGATCACCTTAGCGCTACGAATGCCGTATGTCTATGTTAAAGTATGGGAGTTACGATCACCTTAGCGCTACTACTGTTGCAATTCTCTTTTACGATCACCTTAGCGCTACGAATGTCGTAAGTCTATGTTAAAGTATGGGAGTTACGATCACCTAAGCGCTTGTACTGTCGCAAGTCTCTTTTACGATCACCTAAGCCTACGAATGTCGTATGTCTATGTTAAAGTATGGGAGTTACGATCTCCTTAGAGCTGAGACTATCGTAAGACTATGTTAAAGTATGGGAGTTACGATCACCTTAGCGCTACGAATGTCGTAAGTCTATGTTAAAGTATGGGAGTTGCGATCTCCTTAGAGCTGAGACTATCGTAAGTCTATGTTAAAGTATGGGAGTTACGATCACCCCAGCGCTACGACTGCCGCAAGTCTCTTTTACGATCACCTAAGCCTACGAATGTCGTATGTCTATGTTAAAGTATGGGAGTTACGATCTCCTTAGAGCTGAGACTATCGTAAGACTATGTTAAAGTATGGGAGTTACGATCACCTTAGCGCTACGAATGTCGTAAGTCTATGTTAAAGTATGGGAGTTGCGATCTCCTTAGAGCTGAGACTATCGTAAGACTATGTTGAAGTATGGGAGTTACGATCACCCCAGCGCTACGACTGCCGCAAGTCTCTGTTACGATCACCTTAGCGCTACCACTGTCGCAAGTCTCTGTTACGATCATCTTAGTGCTACGACTGTCGTAAGTCTCTGTTACGATCACCTTAGCGCTACGACTGTCGTAAGTCTATGTTAAAGTATGGGAGTTACGATCACATCAGCGCTACGAATGTCGCAAGTCTCTGTTACGATCACCTTAGCGCTACCACTGTCGTAAGCATATGTTAAAGTATGGGAGTTACGATCACCTTAATACTTAGAATGTCGTAGGTCTATGTTAAAGTATGGGAGTTACGATCTCCATAGAGCTGAGACTATCGTAAGACTGTGTTGAAGTATGGGAGTTACGATCACCTCAGCGCTACGGCTGTCGCAAGTCTCTGTTACGATCTCCTTAGCGCTACGACTGTCGTAAGTCTATGTTAAAGTATAGGAGTTACGATGGTCACAGCCCTTCGATAGCACGGTGAATGGAATCTGGGTTTTTTTTTGTTGTTTTTTTGGTTTTTAGGGCATTTGGATGCTTAATTACATTCTTATTTCGCCAGACAAACCTGTTCTTGTTGCCAAGAATGGGTGGAAGGTCACGGCCCTTGTGTCTTTGCTTTCCACCCTTTTCTGACATAAGGAACATGTTTATTTGGTAATGATTTGGCGGTACGTGGTCCTGTGCACAGCGCACAGGTTACAAATCAAGTTAAGCAAAGTCGACCACGGTGAGTCCTTGGATGGGTGACCGCGTTTCGGCAGCTTGGCTCCTGAGAGATTCTAGTGTTTCGGTCCTGCCCCACACTTTCACCCAGCAGTGAATGGGTACCCGGTAGGATTCTGATGGCAATGTGGTTGTTAACCTTCTAGCGCCTAACAGGCAGCTTGGGTTGTATACTCCCTAGGGAGCCGAGAATGATTCTTGAATGCACACTGATCCAGGGACCGGGATAATTACAGCGCTTTGAGCATGCACCTGTATGGTGTGGATATATGTAGTTGTTGTAGTTTTTGGCGAGTCTAGATTGCCTCAGCTCTAGGAAATTAAGGATTGTTCTGGGCTCCATTTGGATTTTTTTATGGATATACATCTATTTCTGGGACTATATATCTAGTTCGGAGTAAACTGTCCCCAATACCCTGTGCTTTTTGTCTGAGCCGGGGGATGTTCTTTTTCAAACATGAGTACAAGGTCTGCAACGGCATAAAAGTCATAATCATTATTAAAACGGATCGATCAGTTACCCCATGCTTAAGGTAAGGGGGCCGTTGGGGTAGCCTATTGGTTAAAGCGCTCGTTCGTCAAATCAAAGGTCCGGGTTCTATTCCCCACATACGTACAATGTGTGAAGCCCATTTCTGATGTCCTCCGCTGTGATATTGATGGAATATTGCTTCAAGAGGCGTAAACAATACTTACTCACTTAATGTAACCTTTTAACTTTTAACTGAAACGGGTGGTTGGGTGATTGAGTGAACGGGTGTTTGGCTGATTTGGTGGGTGGGTGAGTGGTTGGGTGTATGAGTGAGTATGTGGGTGGGTGGTGTGTTTAACGCCGCTATGAATATGTTTCACGATTGGGGAAAATCTGACGTTCGAATCCACCACTAGCGGATCCTGGTGTATCTAAGGGATGAAACTCTGAACAGAAATTTGCAGCACCTAAATGTGACAAAGCAAGTAGGAAAAGCATGTTCTCGTAACCTCCATGACCCGGGTTCGGAGCATGTTCTCGTAACCTCTATGACCCGGGTTCGGAGCATGTTCTCGTAACCGCCATGACCCGGGTTCGAAGCATGTTCTCGTAACCGCCATGACCCGGGTTCGGAGCATGTTCTCGTTACCTCCACGACCCGGGTTCGAAGCATGTTCTCGTAACCGCCATGACCCGGGTTCGAAGCATGTTCTCGTTACCTCTATGACCCGGGTTCGAAGCATGTTCTCGTTACCTCCATGACCCGGGTTCGAAGCATGTTCTCGTAACCGCCATGACCCGGGTTCGAAGCATGTTCTCGTAACCTCCATGACCCGGGTTCGAAGGATGTTCTCATTACCGCCATGACCCGGGTTCGATTCCCCACGCTCCTTTTGTGGCCAAAACACGCGTAAAGCCAAACCCACTGATGCGCTTGCCCGCTTGAGACCATCGGACCGAAAGTTTAATCGCCCTCACGAATTTTTGTTTGTTTGTTGTTTATTGGCGCCCTCAGCAATATTCCATCTATATGACGACGGTCTCTAACTAATCGGACCAGATAATCCAGTGATTGACGTCATGAGCATCGATCCACTCAATTGGGATACGATGACATGCATCAACCAAGTCAGTGAGCCTGACCACCCGATCCTGTTAGTCGCCTCTTACGACTAGCATAGTCGCCTTTTACGGCAAGCATGGGTAACTGAAGGCCTATTCTATCCCGGATCTTCACGGTTCGCTCTCACGAAGATTTGATAGGGGTTTATACTTGCAATATGACGCGGTTTTGTAGTTGTCACATGTGTATCATGAAATTTCGTTTTGATATGAGCGCTGAGGCCAAACTGAAATTTGGATTGGAATTTTGCTTAATTGTAACACATGTTTTGTATAATTCTTTCTGAACCGGACAGAACTGTCATTCCTTAACAAGAAGTGTCTCATGTGTGTTCTCGACGAAATGGTATAACCTGCACCCATATCATTATATATGACCAACTGTTATTCCTTAACAAGAAGTATCTTATGTGTGTTCTCGACGAAATCCTATAACCTGCACCCATATCATTATATATGACCAACTGTCATTCCTTAACAAGAAGTATCTCATTTGTGTTCTCGACGAAATCCTATAACCTGCACCCATATAATTATATATGACCAACTGTTATTTCGCTGTGTTTTTCTGACACATGCAAACACTAATGCTCACAAAAACATACCTCTTTATCGCAGTTCCGAAAACGTACCGCAAAACCTTTGCGGAATGATTGCGGAACCTTTGCGGAATGATTGCGGAACCTTTGCGGAATGATTGCGGAACTAGTGGAAATCGTTGATGGAATCAACGCAGTATGTTTGCGGATATAATACGATACCTGTGCGGAATAATATTGATTCGTTTACCATATTTTCCAAAATAGGTTAGTACTTGTGAACAGTCGTGTGTAAAATCATGTACTGTATAGTTAAAGATGAGACGTATACACTACTGATATAAAGCACTTTTGAGAAGTAGTGTAATGTAGTTAAAGATATCCAGTACTTGTAATATAGTAAGTGTAATATAGTTAAAGATGTCAAGTACTTGGGAGCAGTAGTATAATGTAATTAAAGATATCAAGTACTTGTTGGCAGTAGTGTAATATAATTTAGTTAAAGATGCCAAGTACTTGTGAGCAGTAGTGTAATGTAGTTAAAAATATCAAGTACTTGTGGGCAGTAGTGTAATATAGTTAAATATATCAAGTACTTGTGAGCAGTAGTGTAATATAGTTAAAGATGCCAAGTACTTGTGGGCAGTAGTGTAATATAGTTAAATATATCAAGTACTTGTGAGCAGTAGTGTAATATAGTTAAAGATGTCAAGTACTTGTGGGCAGTAGTGTAATATAGTTAAATATATCAAGTACTTGTGAGCAGTAGTGTAATATAGTTAAAGATGCCAAGTACTTGTGGGCAGTAATGTAATATAGTTAAAGATAGCAAGTACTTGTGAGCAATAGTGTAATGTAGTTAAAGATGTCAAGTACTTGTGAGAAGTAGTGTAATGAAAGTAAAGATCGCAGTGGCAACAAGTTGGACATGCCATCAATCAGGTGAGACTGACTGACACAGGCAATGGCGAGTAGTTGGACGGTTGACCACTTGGCTGACGCGGTAATGGAACAGCTGTGAAATAAATATTGAAATACGAAAAAAGACATTCGCCGTCGAGGGAGGATAAGAAATATTGTTCTTTGAGGACAAAAGCGTTCGGAAGTCGGAATAGTATTCGAAGTGCAACAGCTGCTGTGTCGGTGTTGTGAGCTTTGGTGACAGTAAAATAGGAAGGTTCCTTCCTTTGAATAATCTTGCGATAAAACACAGCGCAGATATTTTTTATGGAATAGGAAATCCGTTAATTCCTGTTCCAAGGCAGGAGACTATATTTTCAGGTGGGTAATATGAAAAAAATAGATTTGAGCTGGACTCAGCTCGACGGGAAATGAGAAACACACAAAAAATACAGATAGCCTTAGGAAATATACAATTATCTCAACCACTGTCCTTTTCGTTTTTTCAAGGATCTCATGGCACTTTTTGTCATATTTCGAACAAAATCACGTCACCAGGTGCGAAACAAAGCGCACTAACTACAGCTAATTTATTTCTTTTATCCCAAAGAGTAGAAACCTCATAAACAGTCTGACTCCACCGACTGTTTAAATTAGGCTTTTTAACATGAGTATGAGCCGATCAACCTCACCGTCCCTATCTTGCTCGATGGAAGATAGAGGTTCTACTACACTAAATCAGAACTGGTTGTGACAGTGCGGTTTTCGTAGGGAGCCTTCAGTACAGATCAAGAGACATATGCAGGCTGTGATTGGATGATATTGTGTAAGATTTTTATGTCTTTTAAATGCACATCCATCCAGTAATTAAAACTGCCCATATTTTTCAATATTTGGTGCTGACTTTTTGAACAAGATGACTTGTGCTTTATGTGAGCACAGATATTTTCAAGCAGGTGATATTTGGTGCGGAACTGGGGTTGGTGTGTTCAGCTTCCTGTACTCGGAAAAGGAGCTGGGTAACCTAGCCAAAATTTGTGTTTTTATTGCAGCTTTAAGGCCAGACTGTGCACATATGTAAATGTTATGGCTGTTGAATGCCTAGTTATTTTTTAAAAAGCTATAACGTTACTATAGAAGTCTATGGGAAAACATTTGGTTGTGTGTAACCTAGACTTGCTCCCTACACGCAATATACAGGCTGATCCCTGATAATATATCACTTACGATAGTAAATACTTCCGTGTGATGTAAGATGCGAGACTGAGCTAACGTGTAACACTACATCGGATCACTCGGTACAAAGGCTCCTTACTCTGTCTAATAGCCTCCTAAAATGTTCGTTTTACATAATGGATAAGATAAGAGACTTGACATTTAAACATGGATTACTTATGTGCAGCTAGGAGTAAGAGCATCGTAGTAAAGTCCATTGATTCATGGTGAATGTAAGAACATTTTTAAAACTGAAAACATGAGTGAAAGTGTTGAGTGAGTGCTGTGTTGCATGTTGTGTTTTGGGTCGGGTCGAGTCGTGCAACGTGGTATAGTTTGGTGTAGTGTGGTGTGGACGCGATGCGTTGCGTTGCGTTGCGGTGCGGTGCGATGCGGGGCTGTGCGGGGCGGGGCGGGGCGGGGCGGGGCGGGGCGGGGCGGGGCGGTGCGGTGCGGTGTGATGCGGTGCGGTGCGGTGCGGTGCGGTGCGGTGCGGTGTCGGGCACAACGGTTTATTTGTTTGTTTGTTGTTTGCAGGGCACAAGGGTGGTTCAGTGGGACATTATATTGCGCTGTGTGGTGTCTCATGGTTCCTTAATGCATTTACAAACGAAATTCAAAAAAATGTTGTATCACCTGACAAGTGACACTACTTTGAGAAGTGTGTTATTGGTGCCCAACGTTCTCAGAAGAATAATCCGGATCCACAAATTACCGGGTTTTCGAATCACGGTTAACTGGGCATCATTTTAAATCTAGATGGACGTTCCCGATAGTACGCAGCGTGAAAGCGGGTATATTGTAACGGATATGGTGTGATTTAACCTTTGTACGCATTTCAATAGGGTTTGGAATAGATAGTGACAGGAAGACCAAAAGGTCATGAATCATGTTGCTTAAGAGCCCACCGTAGATACTACTTAATTTGAATTTCAATAGTCATGTTAAGTGAGTTCATATTTGAGTTTTCTTTTCTAAAAGAGGTGCGTGCGTGCGTGCGTACGTACGTGCGTGCGTGCGTGCGTACGTACGTACGTGCGTGCGTGCGTGCGTGCGTCTGTGTCGGATCAGATTCGGAAGGGGGAGGGGGGATTGTTATACCCCACGATACGCCACTATATTACCCTAGCCTACATAATGTGTGCTAAACGTGTTCCAGCTCATCTGACTTCCAATTGTTCTGCGGGTGTTAGCTAGTGTAAAAGGGTGTTGATGGCGGAATCTACACAACGAGACGTGTTAACGATTGCCTCAGTTAACTCTGCCAAATCAATGCAGTTGGCTTCCAGAGTGCAACTTAAATTAATGCTTGTCTGTTCTACACCTGCTCCACACACGTAATGGTCTAAGTCCTGCCCCCCCCCCCCCCTTTCCCATGGTCTAAGTGCCCCTCCATTCCAGGTAACCTATCCCCGGCAACAATCAAACGCTCAGATTCCATGGATGACGTCACGTAATTCGGGTTTGATGGCTGAAGCCGTTTCAGGAGACTTAGCCAGCAGAGCTTGTATGGTCGATCCATGGGCACTGAACAACCAAATGTACATTGCTGTACACTGTGGGACGCCATTAGATATTTACCAGATTCGACCTTGGATACATGTGCTGCCGATATTGCTCGTGTTCGAGTTGGATGCCCTAGGATTTATATTGATCCAAAATACAGTGTAACCTAAACAATATCGAAGATCTGAATCATTTCACCTTCATGTCCATGCTCATAAAAACATTCGAAAGCAATACCGTAAAAAATTAAACCTTCTTCAAAGCGGGCGTTAATTCAGTCCTTAATTCCCTTGAAAAGTACAGTTCGTTTGCCGTATTCTGAACATTAATTCATACCCGTGTGATAGCATTATATCATGACGTCTACCATCTCAGGTACTGACAAGCAAATAATGTTGGCTTAATTTACTTCACGTCTTACCACGTGTGTAGTGTTATATCAACCCTCCAGTTGGCATGACTCTGGATACAGCAAGCACATGTTAATGCCGACTGTATGTATGCGCGCGACTAGTTTCCCCGAGTGTTATGTCCCCCTGAGCTTGCATCTGATCACTTAGCAACAGTGTTTGTAATTTGGATCAGATGCGGCGACATCAGTTGTTAAATTAAGTGGGTCAGTAATTCGAATCCTACCAATGTCCTTTTTCAGCATCCTGAATGTTCCCAAATCTTGTGTATGACGGCGACACTTCGGCAGTATGACAGCAACACGTCAGCAGCACTTACAGCAACACTTCAGCAGTATGACGGCAACACTTCAGCAGTATGACGGCACCACTTCAGCAGTATGACTGCAACACGTCAGCAGCACTTACAGCAACACTTCAGCAGTATGACGGCAACATTTCAGCAGTATGACGGCACCACTTCAGCAGTATGACAGCAACACTTCAGCAGCACTTACAGCAACACTGCAGCAGTATGACGGCAACACTTCAGCAGTATGACGGCAACACTTCAGCAGTATGACGACAACACTTCAGCCGTATGACAGCAACACTTCAGCAGCACTTACAGCAACACGTCAGCAGTATGACGGCAATACTTCAGCACTATGACGGCAACACTTCAGCAGTGTGACGGCGATACTTCAGCAGTATGACGGCAACAATTCAGCAATTACAGCAACACGTCATCAGTATGACGGCAACACTTCAGCAGTATGAATCCTGAATGTTCCCACATCTTGTGGTACTCCCGCATCATTTGTTCTCATTATTGACGCCGGATGTGCGTTAAATCTTCTCTACTTCACGGCACGTGTCGCATGCATTCCGTGCTCGTTGCTGGGGGATCCCCCATTTGGCAAGAAGACAGTACTTTCAATCACTATATAATAAACACCTTGGAAAATAGCCCTTTCTTATTCTTAGGCAACATGTTTTTGTGTAATACTTATCGTGTAAGATGCTTTGTATCTGGTCCTATGGGTTTATCTTGAAGTCGATATTGTGTCAGCAACAGGTCAGCAGTATGACGGCAACACTTCAGCAATATGTCAGCAACAGGTCAGCAGTATGACGGCAACACTTCAGCAGTATGACGGCAACACTTCAGCAGTATGTCGGCAACACTTCAGCAGTATGACGACGACACTTAAGCAGTATGACGGCAACACTTCAGCAGTATGACGACAAAACTTCAGCACTATGAGAACGACACTTCAGCAGTATGAAGGAAACAGTTCAGCAGTATGAAGGAAACAGTTCAGCAGTATGACGGCAACACTTCAGCAGTATGACGGCAACACTTCAGCAGTATGACGGCAACACTTCAGCAGTATGTCGGCAACACTTCAGCAGTATGACGACGACACTTAAGCAGTATGACGGCAACACTTCAGCAGTGTGACGACGAAACTTCAGCAGTATGACGGCGACACTTAAGCAGTATGACGGCAAAATTTCAGCAGTATGATGGCAACAATTCAGCAGTATGACTGCAACACGTCAGCAGTATGGGAACGACACTTCGGCAGTATGAAGGCAACACTTCGGCAGTATGACGGCAACACTTCGGCACTAAGACGGCAACACGTCAGCAGTAAGACGGCAACACTTCGGAAGTATGACGGAAACATGTCAGCAGTATGAAAGCAACACTTCGGCAGTATGACGGCAACACTTCGGCAGTATGACGGCAACACGTCAGCAGTATGAAGGCAACACTTCGGCAGTATGAAGGCAACACTTCGGCAGTATGACGGCAACACTTCGGCAGTATGACGTTAACACTTCGGCAGTATGAAGTCAACACTTCGGCACTATGAAGGCAACACTTCGGCAGTATGACGGCAACACTTCGGCAGTATGACGGCAACACTTCGGCAGTATGAGGGCAACACTTCGACAGTATGACGGCAACACTTGAGCAGTATGACGGCAACACTTCAGCAGTATGTCGGCAACACTTCAGCAGTATGACGACGACACTTAAGCAGTATGACGGCAACACTTCAGCAGTATGACGACAAAACTTCAGCACTTTGAGAACGACACTTCAGCAGTATGAAGGAAACAGTTCAGCAGTATGAAGGAAACAGTTCAGCAGTATGACGGCAACACTTCAGCAGTATGACAGCAACACTTCAGCAGTATGTCGGCAACACTTCAGCAGTATGACGACGACACTTAAGCAGTATGACGGCAACACTTCAGCAGTGTGACGACGAAACTTCAGCAGTATGACGGCGACACTTAAGCAGTATGACGGCAAAATTTCAGCAGTATGATGGCAACAATTCAGCAGTATGACTGCAACACGTCAGCAGTATGGGAACGACACTTCAGCAGTATGAAGGCAACACTTCGGCAGTATGACGGCAACACTTCGGCACTAAGACGGCAACACGTCAGCAGTAAGACGGCAACACTTCGGAAGTATGACGGAAACACGTCAGCAGTATGAAAGCAACACTTCGGCAGTATGACGGCAACACTTCGGCAGTATGACGGCAACACTTCGGCAGTATGACGTTAACACTTCGGCAGTATGAAGTCAACACTTCGGCACTATGAAGGCAACACTTCGGCAGTATGACGGCAACACTTCGGCAGTATGACGGCAACAATTCAACAGTATGAGGGCAACACTTCGACAGTATGACGGCAACACTTCGGCAGTATGACGGCAACACTTGAGCAGTATGAAGGCAACACTTTGGGAGTATGACGGCAACACGTCAGCAGTATGAAGGCAACACTTCGGCAGTATGACGGCAACAATTCAGCAGTATGAAGGCAACACTTTGGGAGTATGACGGCAACACGTCAGCAGTATGACGGCAACACTTCGGCAGTATGACCACGAAACTTCAGCAGTATGACGGCACCACTTCGGCAGTATGAAGGCAACACTTCGGCAGTATGACGGCAACACGTCAGCAGTAAGACGGCAACACTTCAGCAGTATGACCACGAAACTTCAGCAGTATGACGGCACCACTTCGGCAGTATGAAGGCAACACTTCGGCAGTATGACGGCAACACGTCAGCAGTAAGACGGCAACACTTCAGCAGTATGAAAAAGACACTTCAGCAGTATGAAGGCAACAATTCAGCAGTATGACGACAACACTTCAGCACTATGAGAACGACACTTCAGCAGTATGAAGGAAACAGTTCAGCAGTATGACGGCAACACGTCAGCAGTATGACGGCAACACTTCAGCAGTATGACGGCAACACTTCAGCAGTATGTCGGCAACACTTCAGCAGTATGACGACGACACTTAAGCAGTATGACGGCAACACTTCAGCAGTGTGACGACGAAACTTCAGCAGTATGACGGCGACACTTCAGCAGTATGACGGCAACACTTCAGCAGTATGACGGCAACAGTTCAGCAGTATGACGGCAACACTTCAGCAGTATAACGGCAACACTTCGGCAGTATGAAGGCAACACTTCGGCAGTATGGCGGCAACACTTCGGCTGTGTGACGGCAACACGTCAGCAGTATGACGACGAAACTTCAGCAGTATGACGGCGTCACTTCGGCAGTATGACGGCAACACTTCGGCAGTATGACGGCAACACTTCGGCAGTATGAGGGCAACACTTCGGCAGTATGACGACGAAATTTCAGCAGTTTGACGACGAAACTTCGGCAGTATGACGGCAACACTTCGGCAGTATGACGACGAAACTTCAGCAGTATGACGGCGACACTTCAGCAGTGTGACGGCAACACTTCAGCAGTTGACAGCGACACTTCAGCAGTATGATGGCAACAATTCAGCAGTATGACGGCAACATTTCAGCAGTATGACGACGAAACTTCGGCAGCATGACGGCAACACTCCAGCAGTATGAAGGCAACAGTTCAGCAGTATGACAGCAACACTTCAGCAATTGACGGCGACACTTCAGCAGTATGAGAACGACACTTCAGCAGTATGAAGGCAATACTTCGGCAGTATGACGACAACACTTCAGCAGTATGAGAACGACACTTCAGCAGTATGAAGGCAACAGTTCAGCAGTATGAAGGCAACACTTCAGCAGTATGACGGCGACACTTCAGCAGTATGACGGCAACACTTCAGCAGTATGTCGGCAACACTTCAGCAGTATGACGGCGACACTTGAGCAGTATGACGGCAACACTTCAGCAGTGTGACGACGAAACTTCAGCAGTATGACGGCATTACTTCAGCAGTATGACGGCAAAACTTCGGCAGTATGACGGCGGCGACACTTCAGCAGTATGGCGGCAACACTTCAGCAGTATGACGGCAAAACTTCGGCAGTATGACGGCGATACTTCAGTGACATGATAGTAACTCTTAAGCACCATGACGGCAATACGTCAGCAGTATGACGGTAGCAGCAACAGTATGACAGCAATTTGTCATGAATATGACATCGACATGTCAGCAATTTATCCGCAATATGACGGCAGTATGACAAACACAATCCTCATTAAAACAACAACCTGACTGATTCTGATATGTTGGCCGATCCCGCCTCTGATGTGGGAAGAGAACCCTGAGTGATGCAGATCTTAAACCTCTATCGTTGATGAGACACACACGGATATGATTCTCACATAGCTACAAAAAACGAGGGCGAACCGGAATTCGAACCCACGATCATAGGTTTCTGGCACGCCTAAGGGACGCAACTCTGCACGGCGTATTCCCGCGCCTCATACGATTGGCCAAACCGTCCGTGCCCCCGCGCCGCGATTCGCTGTGCAGAGTTGCGTCCCTTGGGCACGCCAGAACCTATGATAGTGGGTTCGAATCCCGGTTCGCCCCGATTATGTTTCTTGGTTTGTCAGCACCATACCCGTGGGTTTCACTGAAGTGATAAACGTCTGAGACCTGCACCACTTCGGGCTTTCCTCCCACATTAAGCTGACACGCCATGATTTAGCTGGAATACTGTAAAAAGCGGTGTTAATTACGTGGCTCGATGCTCATGATGTCAATGATTGGATTGTCTGGTCCAGACTCGATTATTTACAGACCGCCGTCATAAAGCTGGAATAGTGATGAGTGCGGCGTTAAACAACAAACAAACAACAAAATAATGCATACATGGGGCATGACACAGCAATACCATTCTCTCTTTGCTTAGCACGAACCAAGGTTTGGTATAGGTCACGCCTGCACGTACACACTCGCCGCTTTGTCGGGTGAATATACGTTGCGATCCCCCTCAGCAGGGGGGAGTCCGCTCCTTGGATTAAGCTGAATTTTGTATGACCTTAACATAGGATTACACACCACTGGGAACAACAGCTTTATGTATTAGTAAACAACAGACCGGCTGACCCGTATGCGTGTCATGTTTTTGACGCTATCTACATGCACTTGTCTGATGATCATCAAACATAGATATAAACAGTGCTATGTATTGATTAACCCTACAAACAATCACTTGAACCTGTTGGAACTAGGAATACACACACGCACTTGCTAACAGTCAATGACAAGACTCAAAAAACTAATTCAGATTGTATTAGGTTTTCTATTTTGGAAAATCGGTTAAGAGTAGGTCTTAATTGGGTTTTTACAGATTTGTTTTTTTCTGTGTGGTGATGCGCATTAATGTGTAGGTAAAGACAAGGATGAGAATAGCTAAGTAATTGGTTGGTGTGAACGGCTCTGGCAGGTGGAATGGTAAAGAGCCGATACTCTTTGTGAAGGAACAAGGGCGTGGGTTGTCGAATAATAAGTGCAAATCTCTCTCGACATAGACCTCCTATTTGAGCATATGGGACCTGTGCCTTGGTTGCAAATGGCCGTGATTGTTTGTTTATTTTGTTTAATTGTGAAGGACATGTAGTCTAATCTAATGTTTTAAGTTTAGGCTGCTGGATAATGTAGAAAGTGTTTTGTTACATTTGACCACTTTCTAAATGGCATTGCGTATTCAATAGTCTAAGATATTGAAAATCGGTGTTTAACTGGGGCGTAGCTGAGACATTTTACAACTTTAGGGAACTTTGGAGATATGAATTGCGAAACAATTCAGCAAAGACGCTAGACTAGCGGAATCATTGCCCATGTCTGTGCTTGTAGACCTCTGCCACTTGTGGTCGTTTCAGTTTGGCCGAAATTCCCTGATTTGTTACCTTGTTTCCTTCTGTCGCTGTGTGTACGTCCGACTCTGCTCTACGTAACGTCATGACAGGACACACAGACTCTAAAAAAACGTGACGTCTCCTAGACTAGTTTAGATTGATAAAGGGCAATTACTCTGCCGAGTAGACCAATAGAGTGCCGCGACAGGCAAGTAGAAACAATATGTGTAAGTAATTATTTGCCTGTATGTAGTTAAAACCAGGTTAAAACCAGGTTTCATTTGGAACTATATTCACTGTTGTCACTGTCCGACTGACAAATCACTGACCTTCTGACGTAATATATATTAATGCGCGCATTCAAGGAAAACTAGCTATGTTTATGTACTGTTTGTGACAGATGAGTACAGTTATTTTTCGCCGATAGATTTGAAGAATGACGTATATGTGAACGTTGTTATCACGCTTGTGTCTTTGGGGTGGTAAACATGCTGTACTAGGAGATAACAGTATTATTTACCTCGCTAAACAAATGTTTACCATCACCAAACACACCAGCACAATAACCTCTACATCCGAAAGATAATACCCTCAATCTTTCTACCATTATAAATAAGTATTTATCTTTATTTATCTCCATATGATATAAAGGGACACGTTTGGCAAAGTCCACCATTACACAAGCTAATTAGCATATCACGTGACCGGACCTTTGCTCGTAATTAACATGCTATTTCTAAAATCTGAGCAGGAGTATGACATATGTATACATATCCGAATGACCGCAACGACAGCTATCCACAGGACTTCGTGAAGATCCGGGTTAGAATTGGATGTTTTGAATTGCTTTCAGCAATCAGTACTTGTCGTTAGGGGCGACTATGCTTGTTGTTAGGGGAGACTAACGGGATCGGGTGGTCAGGCTCGCTGTCTTAGATGATGCATGTCATCGTATCCCAGCTGCGTAGATCTATACTCATGATGTCAATCACTGGATTGTCTGGTCGAGTTTCGATACGGTTTAAACCGTCGTCATCTGGCAGGAAAATTGCAGAGTGCAGCGTTAAACAACAAACAAACAGACAAACGTTGGGCACGTGGAACCGTACAGGCAAAGTAAACAAAGGATAAATAAGCACATGGAAATAGTTTTTCACGTTTATGATATTTTCTCAATGAAAGTTAACCATTTAATTACATATATGTATTGCAATGTACAGATATATAAAACCTTAAAAAGATGAAAAACATATGTAATTTGTTGCATGGCCTTTGGCAGAGGTACCAGATCGACTGCTAGGTACTCGCCAGGTCGAGTTCGTGTCGACCTGTTCCAAAATCATGCTTTAATATGATTGCATGATGACGCAAACGTCAAAACAGCCGGATCACACCCAGCGCGTGTCAACAGGACACGTTGACAGATAACCTCGGCACTGTACTTCAGCTACGGTCATTGGATCATGGGGTCAATGGGTCAGTGTCATGTGTTTCAAACAGCATGGCGTCGTGAACTCGGACCAACAATGCACGTGTAATAATGCATTACATAATATTTCTCAAGGTTGTTCAAATGAGTATGGTTTCTTTTCCAAAATGGATACCTCTTACTGCCTTGAGGGAGTTAATATTGTAATAATTTACGCCCTGATCTTAATTTTTTAAAGCTTATCACGGCGGCAGTAAATTATCGATAGTCTGTCTCACAGTCCATGAACTATTACATTCCCTTCCGCCGAGCTACTATCTACGGAAGCCTTTTAGGGCCATTTGTTTTTTTTGTTTTTTCCGATACTATCTTGAAATTTCAAGATACTAAGTTGAAATTTCAAGATACAGAAGTTGAAATTTCAAGAAAATAAGTTAACATCCTAAGATGTAAAAATACGTTTGAAGTGAATAATCTTGAAATATCAACTTACAACTTGAAATTTCAACTTAGTATCTTGAATTTTCACTTAATATCTTAAAATTGCAATGTCTGTATCTTGAAATTTCAACTTAGTTTCTTGATATTTCAACTTAGTTTCTTGAATTTTCAACTTAGTATCTTGACATTTCAACTTATTATCTTGAAATTTCAACTTAATATCTTGAAATTTCAACTTAATATCTTGAAATTTCAACTTCTGTATCTTGAAATTTCAACTTAATATCTTGAAATTTCAAGAAAGTATCGAAAAAAAATTAAAAAAACAAATGGCCCTAAAAGGCTTCCGTAACTATCTGTAATGCAAAATCCCTAAATGAAGCAAGCCTGGATTTTCTTCAGGTATCTCATCTCACTGGGACTCCTTTTCATTTTAATTGGCGTTTCTGTCAAAATTATATATATTGTTCAGAGAAGAATATTACTTTAAATTATCGAGTTTAGGCTAGGTAAAGAGTGGTTGGTAGTCATGCCTCTCGGGTACCCGGACACTCAATCAGCCAGGTTATACTGAGTGAGTGAGTGAGTTTGGTTTAACGCCGCTTTTAACAATATTCCAGTTATATCGCGGCGTGTCAGCTTAATGTGGGAGGAAAGCCCGAAGTGATGCAGGTCTCAGACGTTTACCCCTTCGGTGAAACCCACGAGCACGGGTATGGTGCTGACAAACCTACAAACATAATTGGGGCGAACCGGGATTCGAACCCACAATCATAGGTTTCTGGCGTGCCCAAGGGACGCAACTCTGCACAGCGAATCGCGGCGCCTTAGACGACTGGGCCACCCGTGCCCCCATTACCGTTTGTATTCACAGTTGCACTTATACGTTGTATCTATTGCACCGATTTAATCGGATTCAATCATCATGCGACACAAGATTTCCTTGAATTGGTAATTCTTGCAGATTGTGTAGAATGCATATTCTATTGCATAATAGATATATCTTAATAGTACAGCACGGATGGACATTTGCAGTAACGGGCGATGTATATGTTTTTTGTGACAGCAGTGTATTTGTTCCCTTGCTCGTACCAGGATCCGCTTATATGGTTTTAACCCTGAATAAAGTATCATTGGTTTGCTGTCCCGTGTCTGTGGTCGTGGGTTTCGCAAAAGTGTTAAACGCCATCTTTGTTCCAATATTAATAGGAAGTAGGTGGTCCTACGCACAAAGGTGCTTCACCAGGAACTGTTCAACATTAAGTAGGTGATGCCATACAAAAACGAGCTTCGCCAAGAACTGTTAAACAGGAAGTAGGTGGTCCTACACACAAATGTGCTTCACGAAAAACTGTTCAACAGGAAGTATGTGGTCCTACACACAAAGGTGCTTCACAAAGAACTGTTAAACAGGAAGTAGGTGGTCCTACGCACAAACGGGCTTCACGAAAAACAGTTTAACAGGAAGTAGGTGGTCCTACACACGAACGTGCTTCACCAAGAACTGTTAAACAGGAACTAGGTGGTCCTACACACAAATCAGCTTCACCAAGAACTGTTCAACAGGAAAGTAGGTGGTCCTACACACGCCCGTGCTTCACGAAAAACTGTTCAACGGGAAGTAGGTGGTCCTACACACGAACGTGCATCACCAAGAACTGTTAAGCAGGAAGTAGGCGGTCCTACGCACAAACGTGCTTCACCAAGAACTGTTAAACAGGAACTAGGTGGTCCTACACACAAATCAGCTTCACCAAGAACTTTGCAACAGGAAGTAGGTGGTCCTACACACGCACGTGCTTCACGAAAAACTGTTCAACAGGAAGTAGGTGGTCCTACGCACAAACGTGCTTCACGAAAAACAGTTTAACGGGAAGTAGGTGGTCCTACACACGAACGTGCATCACCAAGAACTGTTAAAAAGGAAGTAGGCGGTCCTACGCACAAACGTGCTTCACCAAGAACTGTTAAACAGGAACTAGGTGGTCCTACACACAAATCAGCTTCACCAAGAACTTTGCAACAGACAGTAGGTGGTCCTACACACGCACGTGCTTCACGAAAAACTGTTCAACAGGAAGTAGGTGGTCCTACGCACAAACGTGCTTCACGAAAAACAGTTTAACGGGAAGTAGGTGGTCCTACACACGAACGTGCTTCACCAAGAACTGTTAAAAAGGAAGTAGGCGGTCCTACGCACAAACGTGCTTCACCAAGAACTGTTAAACAGGAACTAGGTGGTCCTACACACAAATCAGCTTCACCTAGAACTGTTCAACAGGAAGTAGGTGGTCCTACACACAAACGTGCTTCACCAAGAACTGTTAAAAATTAAGTAGTTGGTCCTACGCACAAACGTGCTTCACCAAGAACTGTAAAACAGGAAGTAGGTGGTCCTACACACAAACGTGCTTCACCAAGAACTGTTAAGCAGGAAGTAGGTGGTCCTATACACAAACGTGCTTCACCAAGACCTACACACGAACTTACTTCACCAAGAACTTTTCAACATTAAGTAGGTGGTCCTACGCTATTAAAATCAGATCTTAGTTCTCACTATCGCTAAACAAAGGTCTGAAGACATCCCATCACGGTAAGAACGACCTTTCATCCAACCAATCAGAGCGTCGCTTACCAGATCATGAAAGTGACAGTCGAAATGTGTGTTCTAATCATGCAACCACGATATATTTAACACGAGGTATTCCGAACGACAGTTACGGGTTTTATGGTTTTATACATACAATCTAGGCCTTCCATAAGCCATTCCAGAATGTTCTTTGTATCAGTTTTAAAAAATTTAATCGAGAATTCGTCAAGATATATTTCGAAGCGTAGTCGCCAGTTTGAAGCTAGTGTCGACAAGCTTGAGAAAAGTGCTTTCTGGTTGGCTACCGTCAATTTCTTGTCAGTCATTTCATTGGTCGGTCAAAGTTCACGTAGGGTCGTTCTGAAGTGACCCGTAATGGATGTCCTCAGATCTTTGTTTAGCGGTAGCGAAAACTGAGATCTGATTTTAATGAGATTGTATAGGAAGCATAGTTTGTAACGAACCTATACAATATATATGCCTTTCCACTTTTAATAGGGAACTGTTTACCTTTCCTTGATTTACAAAATCCTCAAGTACATACTAGTATGTAAATGACAAGTTGAGTAGTGTTAAACAGGTACGCGTCAGACAACGCTAACATGTACAATGTATATGCAACATCACAATATGTATGCAAATGACTCGTAAAACGGCTAGGTGAATATATAATACCGACACTAACATAAACCATATGGAGTTACATTATAAACTTCCTCTCTGCATAAAGATGAGCATATATAGTGGTTATGTATGCATAGGCACTCCATCAAGCGGAATGACGTCACTAAACAACCAGGCGAGAAGAAATTTATGTAGTAACACTATTAAAGCGACAGGAGAGAAACTGAACATCAAGGTGGGATACTGTCCACCAGTTGGCAGTTCATAACAGTCGAGTTATACCACAGGTAGACCACACCAGTCGAGTTATACCACAGGCAGACCACACCAGTCGACTTATACCACAGGTAGACCATAACAGCCGAGTTATACCACAGGCAGACCATACCAGTCTAGTTATACCACAGGCAGGCAATAACAGTCTAGTTATACCACAGGCAGACCATGACAGTCGAGTTTTACCACAGGCAGGCCATTACAGTCGAGTTATACCACAGGCAGGCCATGACGGTCGAGTTATACCACAGACAGACCATGATAGTCAAGTTATACCACAGGCAGGCCATAAAAGCCGAATTATACTTCAGGTACACCATGATAGTCAAGTTATACCGCAGGCAGGCCATAACAGTCGAGTTATACTTCAGGCACACCATGATAGTCAAGTTATACCACAGGCAGTTATACTTCAGGCAGTTCATACCAGTCTAGTTATACCAAAGGCAGACCATGATAGTCAAGTAATTCCAGAGACAGCCCAATACCAGTTGAGTTATACCACAGGCAGACCATGACGGTCGAGTTTTACCACAGTCAGGCCATAACAGCCGAGTTATACTTCAGGCACACCATGATAGTCAAGTTATACCACAAGCAGTTATACTTCAGGCAGTTCATAACAGTCGAGTAATACCACATACAGACAGATACCAGTCGAGTTATACCACAGGTAGACCATACCAGTCGAGTTTTACCACAGGCGGACCACACCAGTCGACTTATACCACAGGTAGACCATACAAGTCGAGTTATACCACAGGCAGACCATACCAGTCTAGTTATACCACAGGCAGGCCATAACAGTCGAGTTATACAACAGGCAGGCCATGATAGTCACGTTATACCACAGGCAGGCCATAACAGTCGAGTTATACCACAGGCAGACCATGACGGTCGAGTTATACCACAGAGAGGCCATAACAGCCGAGTTATACTTCAAGCACACCATGATAGTCAAGTTATACCACAAGCAGTTATACTTCAGGCAGTTCATAATAGTCGAGTTATACCACAGGCAGACCATACCAGTCTAGTTATACCACAGGCAGACCACACCAGTCGACTTATTTCCCAGGTAGACCATACCAGTCGAGTTATACCACAAGCAGGTCATGACAGTCGAGTAATACTTCATGCAGACCATGATGGTCACGTTATACCACATACAGACCATACCAGTCTAGTTATACCAAAGGTAGGCCATGACAGTCGAGTTATACCACAGGCAGACCATGACGGTCGAGTTATACCACATACAGTCCATACCAGTCTAGTTATACCATGATCGTCAAGTTATACTACGGGCCATAACAGTCGAGTTATACTGCGAGTGGTCCAAATTCATCTTCTTTAATTGTGTCGTGATTTTTTTTAACTTGACGTAGACTGGCGTTGATAGAGTCTCGCCACAAACGTAACAATCATGTTTCAGTGCTAAACGTGTCCGACACTTGAAAAGTACATGAGTGACAAGGGCCAAAGAGCCTAAGACGGTTGCGTACGAGTGTGTCTGCCGGAACTCATTCCCAGCTCCGTCTGTTTATCGCATTCATACCTAAGAAATATTCCGTAGCATAGACAGTACAACGTTTAAAGACACTATCTACAAGTAACACTCCTAGACGTGACGTCAGCCCACCGAGGGCTAGTGCCCTCACTGCGTTATCGCGTTCCTTCATACACTGTCATAACCCCCAATAGAGTCACTTCAGTATGAAAGAGACGATGGATACTCGTGGTACGAAAGGAACCATTCGCGCGATCCAATGGGTGCTATGTTTGCGATTACAGTGTTGTAACCTCGGTTATCCGTTCGCGCGATCCAATGGGTGCTATGTTTGCGGTTACAGTGTTGTAACCTCGGTTATCCGTTCGCGCGATCTAATCCGTGCCATATTTGCGGTTACAGTGTCGTAAACTCGGGGTCAGCATGTGTGTGAGTGTTGTTGTTGTTGGTTTGTTGTTTAACGCCGCACTCAGCAATATTCCAGCTATATGACGGCGGTCTGTAAGTTATCGAGTCTGGACCAGACAATCCAGTGATTGATATCATGATCATCGATCCACGCAATTGGGATCGATGACATGCATCAACCAAGTCAGCGAGCCTGACCACCCGATCCCGTTAGTCGCCTTTTACGGCAAGCATGGGTTGCTGAAGACCTATTCTACCCCGGAATCTTCACGGGTCGTGTGTGAGTGAGTTAGGTTTAACGCCGCTTTTAACAACTCTTTAATCTCAATAACATGACGGCGTGTCGGTTACATGTGGGAGCTGTAGACGCTTGCCACTTCAGTGAAACACTTTAGATGGGAATGGTGCTGGTAAACCAAGGGCGAACATGAGATTCGAACCCACAACCATTTGATTCTGACATGACAAATGGAAGTAACCCATGAAACCCATGAGACGGTGGTGGTGCTGACAAACCAAGAATTCTAATCAGAGTAAATTTCGGAATCGAAACAATGAGCATCGGATACTAAGGGACGGAACTCTTGTACTGGTCATCGGTGCCTCCCATGTAGCAAACGATGACCGATCCTAATAGATGACGATTTAGTTTTTTAGCTTTGTTCATTGTCGCGTCGACGTCATCGACATACACTGGGTGCTCTGGTCACACATATTGCACCTGGGTTACAAGTCAGTCACACACGTGAAGGTCCGGGTTACAAAAGGTCTTCAGCAACCCAAGCTTGTCGTAAGAGGCGACTATGTTTGTCGTAAGAGGCGGCTAACGGGATCGGGTGGTCAGGCTCGCTGACTTGGTTGATGCACGTCATCAATCCCAATTACGTAGATGGATGCTCATAATGTCAGTCAGTTGATTGTCTGGTCCCGACTCGATTATGTACAGACCGCCGTCATTTTGCTGGAATATTGAGTGTGACGCTAAACAACAAACAAACAAACAAAACAAGTCAGCCTTGGTGAAGATCATTAGCCAGCGATTGGGTCGTCGAACGATGAACTATAGGAAAAAGTGCCTATTAAGAATTATTACGATATATTACGTATAAGAAAATTACGAGCTATCACATACCATTAAATTGCGAGTTATTATCCACAGTAGACACAATGATTGCAAGTGATTCGATATCTGAATGCCATATCTCCAGACAGATAAATAATCTAGAAATACATTCATGCACAGAATATAGCGACCCTCCATGACCTAACACAATCGATAAATGGCTTATGCGCGATAACACCCTTTTACCTCATCACGGGGGATCGCCTGCCTAAGTCATAGCCAGAAATAGGTTGTAAATTGCGTCTTTCGTTTATCCGTTATGCTATAATAGTTCTTCCTTACCAGCCTCACCCCGGTAATCCCCATCTGTATGTAGCGATTGTGCAACATCTTCATCCTTTCATCTTCCATGAAATCGTTGCCCTTCCCAAAAGATAAACAACTGCAGATCCTATAGACGTAATACGGCATAGGTACAAACATGCCCCTGTCCCGTTCAGATATCTCGGTCAGGAGTCCGGGTTAGAATTGGTCCCCGGCTACCTATGCTGGATCCTGTGGTCGGGCTCGGTGACTTGGTTGATTGAGTGTCGTCATACCCCGACGGCGTGGGTCGTTGCTCACAATATCGATCACTGGATTGTCTGATCCTGACTCGTTTATAAACAGACACAAACAAATACATGCATACACACACATTCACACGCCCGCGCGCGCGCACACACACAAACCACATACACAAACAACACACCCAAACACACCACGAACTGAAGTTACGAATTTAAGCTGTATAGCCCCGTTTTAAATCTCCTGGATGGAATTGGAATTGGAATTAATTATCAATTATTTTTTTAGCGGTACGGATTTAGGCTTTTTATCGCCACGCAGGCTAACGGTGAGGTGAAATGGGGTTTAACGTCGCGTCCAAGATTATTGCACTTATAATAGCGACGTGCATGTATAGCGACGTGCATGTACGTGTGTGTGTTTGTGTGGCTGCTTGTACTAGTCCGGACTGATGCCGATTTATAGTGCTAGCTCACTGAGATACCATGCCGCAGTTTAACATGAATACCCCACTCAGACACAGTATACTGACTCCGAGCCGACCAGTCCTTGTTTTAGCCCCTTAATGCCGAGCGCCAGACAGGGTAACAACAAGTACCATCTTTTTACGTCTTTTGGTATGACGCGGTCGGGGATCGAACCCCGGACCTTCCGCTCTCCGGGCGGACGCTCTACCACTAGACCACGGAGGCGGTCGCAGGCGAACATGCATCGGGGTACACACACTGGTCATAAAATGTACATCAAGAATGTGATAAGAAACGAAGCCAGAAAACAAATAAACCCTTGCTATAACGAGAACTGGGTGACAAAGTTGGAATTAAATTAACTTGAAGATAGATGGAAAATCATCAACAATACAATTATGGAGTTCTATATCCAAGTTAAAGAGATGAACTATGACTTGTATTCTGCATGCACGCGCGCGAGCACGCACGCACGCTGTGAATATATGGCACTATACGTTTTCCCTTGAACGCCTGTGTGCGCGTGCGTGCAAGAGAAACTGCGTACAAGCACCGTCTACCTTGCGCCCTAGTCAGCGTGTGTGGTGCACTGGGTGATGGGATTATAGCGTGACGAGTGTGAGGAGGCAGGAAATAAACAGGTATTGCTCAAGTAAGCGATAAACTGTCCCCGTGCATCAGATGATAGGGCATGTGATCTGTTCCGGCATGTGAGCAAGAGGAGGTAATCGGTGTAGTTAGGATATAACTGCACCATAAAACTTACACTCTACACACTTTGTCAACAGGAAACATTATAACAGGCTTGACAATATTCCGCTCAGGCGAGAGGATCAGGTTAATCAGGCTATGAGGTTATACAGGCTTTTGGGCTATCAGGCCATCAGGTTATACAGGCTATCAAGCTATCAGGCTATCGGGCTATCGGGCTAGCAGGCTATCGGCTATCGTCTATCGGACCATGATATAATACAGGCTATCAGGCTATGAAGTTACACAGGCTATCAGGCTATGAAGTTATACAGGCTATCAGGCTATGAAGTTATACACGCTACCAGGCTATGAAGTTAAACAGGATATCAGGCTATGAAGTTAAACAGGCTATCAGGCTATGACGTTATACAGGCTATCAGGCTATGACGTTATACAGGCTATCAGGCTATGACGTTATACAGGCTATCAGGCTATGAAGTTATACAGGCTATCAGGCTATCAGGATATGACGTTATACAGGCTATCAGGCTATGACGTTATACAGGCTATCAGGTTATGAAGTTACACAGGCTATCAGGCTATGAAGTTATACAGGCTATCAGGCTATGAAGTTACACAGGCGATCAGGCTATGAAGTTATACAGGCTATCAGGCTATGAAGTTATACAGGCTATCAGGCTATGAAGTTATACAGGCTATCAGGCTATGACGTTACACAGGCTATCAGGCTATGAAGTTATACAGGCTATCAGGCTATGAACTTACATAGGCTAGCAGGTTAGCAGGCTATGAAGTTATACAGGCTATCAGGCTTTGACGTTATACAGGCTATCAGGCTATGAAGTTACACAGGCTATCAGGCTATCGGACTATGACGTTATACAGGCTATCAGGCTATGATGTGACACAGGCTATCAGGCTATGAAGTTATACAGGCTATCAGGCTATAATTTTGTTGGTTGGTTGGTTTGTTGTTTAACGCCGCACTCAGCAATATTCCAGCTATACGACGGCGCTCTGTAAATAATCGTGCCTGGACCAGACAATCCAGTGAATAACATCATGAGCATCGATCCACGCAATTGAGATCGATGACATGGAAGTTACACAGGCTATCAGGCTATGAAGTTATACAGGCTATCAGGCTATGAAGGTATACAGGCTATCAGGCTATCAGGCTATGAAGTTACGCAGGCTATCAGGCTATGAATTTATACAGACTACCATGGTATGAGGTTATACAGTCTATCAGGCTATGAAGTTAAACAGTATATCAGGCCATGAAGTTATACACGCTACCTGGCTATGAAGTTATACAGGCTATCAGGCTAGCAGGCTATGAAGTTATACAGGCTAGCAGGCTAGCAGGCTATGAAGTTATACAGGCTAGCAGGCTAGCAGGCTATGAAGTTATACAGGCTAGCAGGCTAGCAGGCTATGAAGTTATACAGGCTATCAGGCTATCAGGCTATGAAGTTACACAGGCTATCAGGCTATGAAGTTACACAGGCTATCAGGCTATGAAGTTATACAGGCTATCAGGCTATGAAGTTACACAGGCTATCAGGCTATGACGTTATACAGGCTATCAGGCTATGAAGTTACACAGGCGATCAGGCTATGAAGTTATACAGGCTATCAGGCTATGAAGTCATACAGGATATCAGGCTATGAAGTTGCAGGGACTATCAGGCTATCAGGCTATGACGTTATACAGGCTTTTGGGCTATGAAGTTAATCAGGCTATCAGGCTATGACGTTATACAGGCTATCAGGCTATGACGTTATACAGGCTATCAGGCTATGAAGTTACACAGGCTATCAGGCTATCAGGCTATGACGTTATACAGGCTATCAGGCTATGAAGTTACACAGGCTATCAGGCTATGAAGTTACACAGGCTAGCAGGCTATGAAGTTATACAGGCTAGCAGGCTATCAGGCTATGAAGTTATACAGGCTATCAGGCTATCAGGCTATGAAGTTATACAGGCTATCAGGCAATGAGGTTATACAGACTACCAGGCTATGAAGTTACACAGGCTATCCGGCTATGAAGTTATATACGCTACCAGGCTATGAAGTTAAATAGGATATCAGGCTATGAAGTTATACACGCTACCAGGCTAGCCGGCTATGAGGTTGTGAGTGAGTGAGTGAGTGAGTGAGTGAGTGAGTGATTATGTTTTTTACGCCGCTTTTAGCATTATTCCAGCAATTTCTCGGCGGGGGACATCAGAAATTGGGTTCCACATTGTACCCATGTGTGGAGTCGAACCCGGGCCTTCGGCGTGACGAGAGTACGCCCATGGGGGCGGTCGGGTACAAGTGATTCGCAAGGTCCATTGTCGTTCCTCTGTGCGCAAGTTCACTTCCCAGACTATGGCGGATAATTCGTTACGCGTCGACTCAAACATGATCCATATCCAGATTAAGGGCGAATATAAATGGAGGTATGAGTTATGATGAGGATAGATAATGGTTTCTGACTCTCACCCCGGGGTACGTGCCAAGCCATGCGAGGTATGTGGTTAGGGTAATTCATCTACCTACACTTACTGATGGTAAGAGATAGGGAAGTGATAGGGCTGTTTACTTGTATATATCCCCTGGCATTATTGACGGGCAAGATCGTGCATCACCAGCTGCTGACAGTTCAGTATGAAACAATGATATTTCATATGTCTGTCCTTGTGATATTCCACATCACACACGACGCCAACATGACAGCTTGATATCTCACTATCTGATCATCTTGTCTATTCTGGGGTGATCCACGGCAACAAAACTACTGCCCATACGACCCGTGAAGATCCGGGGTAGGATATCATCAACCCACGTTTGCCGTAAAAGGCGACTATGCTTGTCGTACAAGGCGACTAACGGGATCGGGTGGTCAGATTCGCTGTCTTGGTTGATGCATGTCATCGATCCCAATTGCGTGGATCGATGCTCATGATGACAATCACTGGATTGTCTGGTCAAGACTCGATTATTTACAGGCTTCATATAGCTGGAATATTGCCGAGTGCGGCGTTAAAAAACAAAACAAGAAAAAAAACTGCCACTAACGTCACTACCCCTATCACAACCCACACTACCACATGGTTACACGTATCATGTTGTCATAGCTACACTTGTCATTGCTACACGTGCCATGTCGTCATTTGTGCACGTGACATGTTGTCATGGCCACATGTGTTATGTTGTCATGGTTACACGTATCATGTTGTCATAGCTACACGTGTCATTGCTACTCGTGCCATGTTGTCATTTGTGCACGTGTCATGTTGTCATGGCCACATGTGCTATGTTGTCATGGCTACACGTATCATGTTGTCACAGCTACACGTGTCATTGCTACATGTGCCATGTCGTCATTTGTGCACGTGACATGTTGTCATGGCCACATGTGCTATGTTGTCATGGCTACACGTATCATGTTGTCACAGCTACACTTGTCATTGCTACTCGTGCCATGTCGTCATTTGTGCACGTGTCATGTTGTCATGGCCACATGTGCTATGTTGTCATGGTTACACGTATCATGTTGTCATAGCTACACGTGTCATTGCTACTCGTGCCATGTTGTCATTTGTGCACTTGTCATGTTGTCATGGCCACATGTGCTATGTTGTCATGGCTACACGTATCATGTTGTCACAGCTACACGTGTCATTGCTACTCGTGCCATGTTGTCATTTGTGCACGTGTCATGTTGTCATGGCCACATGTGCTATGTTGTCATGGCTACACGTATCATGTTGTCACAGCTACACGTGTCATTGCTACTCGTGCCATGTCGTCATTTGTGCACGTGACATGTTGTCATGGCCACATGTGCTATGTTGTCATGGCTACACGTATCATGTTGTCACAGCTACACTTGTCATTGCTACTCGTGCCATGTCGTCATTTGTGCACGTGTCATGTTGTCATGGCCACATGTGCTATGTTGTCATGGTTACACGTATCATGTTGTCATAGCTACACGTGTCATTGCTACTCGTGCCATGTTGTCATTTGTGCACTTGTCATGTTGTCATGGCCACATGTGCTATGTTGTCATGGCTACACGTATCATGTTGTCACAGCTACACGTGTCATTGCTACATGTGCCATGTCGTCATTTGTGCACGTGACATGTCGTCATGGCCACATGTGTTATGTTGTCATGGTTACACGTATCATGTTGTCATAGCTACACGTGTCATTGCTACTCGTGCCATGTCGTCATTTGTGCACGTGTCATGTTGTCATGGCCACATGTGCTATGTTGTCATGGTTACACGTATCATGTTGTCATAGCTACACGTGTCATTGCTACTCGTACCATGTCGTCATTTGTGCACGTGTCATGTTGTCATTGCTACACGTTTCATGTTGTCATGGCTACACGTGTCGTGTCGTTGTTATGTTTCACGTGGAATGTCTGTTTCACTGATGCAGGTACCATGTGTGTGTCACTACCAGACGTGTCATATTAATGTCACTGATACAGGTGAGAATGTCGCCAGCATTGTTTCATGCGTCATGTCATTTAATGTTAGGACTGCCGCACGTGTCACGTTGGTTAATGTTAGAAGGACTGTCGCACGTGTCATGTTTGTTAATTTTAGAAGCACTGCCGCACGTCTCATGTCAGTTAATGTTAGAAGCACTGTCACACGTCTCATGTCAGTTAATGTTAGAAGCACTGCCGCACGTGTCACGTTGGTTAATGTTAGAAGGACTGTCGCACGTGTCATGTTTGTTAATTTTAGAAGCACTGCCGCACGTCTCATGTCAGTTAATGTTAGAAGCACTGTCACACGTCTCATGTCAGTTAATGTTAGAAGCACTGCCGCACTCGTTATGTCAGTTAATGTTAGAAGCACTGCCGCACGTCTCATGTCAGTTAATGTTAGAAGCACTGTCACACGTCTCATGTCAGTTAATGTTAGAAGCACTGTCACACGTCTCATGTCAGTTAATGTTAGAAGCACTGCCGCACGTGTTATGTCAGTTAATGTTAGAAGCACTGTCACACGTCTCATGTCAGTTAATGTTAGAAGCACTGCCGCACGTCTCATGGCAGTTAATGTTAGAAGCACTGTCACACGTCTCATGTCAGTTAATGTTAGAAGCACTGCCGCACGTGTTATGTCAGTTAATGTTAGAAGCACTGTCACACGTCTCATGTCAGTTAATGTTAGAAGCACTGCCGCACTCGTTATGTCAGTTAATGTTAGAAGCACTGTCACACGTCTCATGTCAGTTAATGTTAGAAGCACTGCCGCACGTCTCATGTCAGTTAATGTTAGAAGCACTGCCGCACGTCTCATGTCAGTTAATGTTAGAAGCACTGTCACACGTCTCATGTCAGTTAATGTTAGAAGCACTGTCACACGTCTCATGTCAGTTAATGTTAGAAGCACTGCCGCACGTGTTATGTCAGTTAATGTTAGAAGCACTGTCACACGTCTCATGTCAGTTAATGTTAGAAGCACTGCCGCACGTCTCATGGCAGTTAATGTTAGAAGCACTGTCACACGTCTCATGTCAGTTAATGTTAGAAGCACTGCCGCACGTGTTATGTCAGTTAATGTTAGAAGCACTGTCACACGTCTCATGTCAGTTAATGTTAGAAGCACTGCCGCACGTCTCATGGCAGTTAATGTTAGAAGCACTGTCACACGTCTCATGTCAGTTAATGTTAGAAGCACTGCCGCACGTCTCATGTCAGTTAATGTTAGAAGCACTGCCGCACGTGTTATGTCAGTTAATGTTAGAAGCACTGCCGCACGTCTCATGTCAGTTAATGTTAGAAGCACTGCCGCACGTGTTATGTCAGTTAATGTTAGAAGCACTGCCGCACGTCTCATGTCAGTTAATGTTAGAAGCACTGCCGCACGTGTTATGTCAGTTAATGTTAGAAGCACTGCCGCACGTGCCATGATGGTTAATTTTAGAAGCACTGCCACACGTCTCGTGTCACTTAATGTGAGAAGCACTGCCGCACGTGTCATATCAGTTAATGTGAGAAGCACTGCCGTACGTGCCATGCTTATATTCACAACCGCACGTGTCAAGTTAGTTAGTGTTAGAAGCACTGATACACGTGTCATGCTAACATTCACTGCCGCACGTGTCAAGTTAGTGAGTGTTATAGAAGCACTGATACACGTGTCACGCTAATATTCACTGCCGCACGTGTCAAGTCAGTTCGTGTTAGAAGCACTGATACACATGTCATGCTAATATTCACTGCCGCACGTGTCAAATTAGTTAGTGTTAGAAGCACTGATACACGTGTCATTCTAATATTCACTGCCGCACGTGTCAAGTTAGTTAGTGTTATAGAAGCACTGATACACATGTCATGCTAATATTCACTGCCGCAAGTGTCAAGTTAGTGTTAGAAGCACTGATACACGTGTCATTCTAATATTCACTGCCGCACGTGTCAAGTTAGTTAGTGTTAGAAGCACTGATACACGTGTCGTGCTAATATTCACTGCCGCAAGTGTCAAGTTAGTGTTAGAAGCACTGATACACGTGTCATGCTAATTTTCACTGCCGCATTTGTCAAGTTAGTGAGTGTTATAGAAGCACTGATACACGTGTCATGCTAACATTCACTGCCGCGCGTGTCAAGTTAATTAGTGTTAGAAGCACTGATACACGTGTCATGCTAACATTCACTGCCGCGCGTGTCAAGTTAGTTAGTGTTATAGAAACACTGATACAAGTGTCATGCTAACATTCACTGCTGCACGTGTCAAGTTAGTTAATGTTTTGAAGCACTGATACACGTGCCATGCTAATATTCACTGCCGCACGTGTCATAACATTAAGGTGGTATCCGTAATGCTTTAGGCTTTCAGCGGCCTCAAATGCCTCCTCCGTCAATAAAAGTGCAACTTTTTCTTGCAGCATGGGGTCTGGAGCTATGAGACCGGCGTTAGCAATATTGAACAAGTCATTTCTTACAGGCGGTATACCCGGGAAGCACATTGTGAACTTTCCGTGGTAGACTAAAGACTCCACACAATCAACCCACAGCTCTGAGGTATCACATAGCCACATAGTCTCCCGGGCGACGCCGAACGTTCAGAAGGAGGTAGGTACTGCCTATCCCGTGTATGCGTAGCTCTGGGTAGTGTTGACTTTGTGATAACAGGCTACCCTCAAGTGGAACCGGACTTCCTTGATCGCGTCGCAGGGTATGTATGTACTTAGATATGATACATAGTGTCATAGCTGCATGTCACGAACGGATTTATGTCTAAGAAGCGGGTAGCCATAAGTGTAGATAGCTATGTATTCAATGGTGATGTTTGTTTGCTGTTTAACGCCGCATTCAGCAACACTACAGTTAATGACGGTGGTCGGAAAATAAACGAGTCTGGGCCAGACAATTCAGTGATTGACATCATGAGCATCCATCCACGCAATACGGATACTTCGATATTGCGAGTCTGACCATCCGATCCCTGAAAATCCGGGTCAGACTTGTTCAGCAACCCATGCTTGTCGTAAGAGTCGACTAACAGGATCGGGTGGTCAGGCTCGCTGACTTGGTTGATGCATGTCATTGTATCCCAAATGCGTAAGACCCGTGAAGATACGGGGTAGAATAGGTCTTCAGCAACCCATGCTTGTCGTAAGAGTCGACTAACAGGATCGGGTGGTCAGGCTCGCTGACTTGGTTGATGCATGTCATTGTATCCCAAATGCGTAAGACCCGTGAAGATACGGGGTAGAATAGGTCTTCAGCAACCCATGCTTGTCGTAAGAGGCGACTAACAGGATCGGGTGGTCAGGCTCGCTGACTTGGTTGATGCATGTCATTGTATCCCAAATGCGTAAGACCCGTGAAAATACGGGGTAGAGTAGGTCTTCAGCAACCCATGTTTGCCTTAAAAGGTGACTATGAACATCTATTTTCGCATTTGGGTTGGTTGGTTGGTTGTTGTTTAACGCCGCACTCAGCAATATTCCAGTTATATGGCGGCGGTCTGTAAATAATCGAGTCTGGACCAGAAAATCCAGTGATGGACACCATGAGCATCGATTTACGCAATCGGGATACGATGACATGCATCAACCAAGTCAGCGAGTCTGACCACCCGATCCCGTTAGACGCCTCTTACGACAATAATAGTCGCCTGTTATGACAAGTATGAGTTGCTGAAGACCCACCCCGGATCTTCACTGGTCACGTGGTACTCGATAAGTGTGGGTGATGGACATCGCCGCAAATACACATGAAGGTGTTGACGTCTTAAATTTGTTTGCCTAACTATCTGACCAGCAGAACAACAGATACTAGCGCTGCATGGACTATGCCCGAAGAGCGTTATCAATTTGACCCTTAATTAGAATGGGAGTAAGTGAGTTAAAATTTAACGTCGCATCAGCATTATTTCAGCAACATAGAGACGAGATTAAGTTGATATTAAGTGAGTCATCAATGCAAAAATATATTTAAAAACACATTTTATCAAACATACATAATAATATCATTAATAAGCGTGTTTAAGATATTCGAACGGGTGAGGTGAAATGGAGTTTAACGTCGCGTCCAAGATTATTGCACTTATATAGCGACGTGCATGCACGTGTGTGTGTGTGGCTGCTTGTACTAGTCCGGACTGATGCCGATTTATAGTGTTAGCACACTGAGATACCATGCCGCAGTTTAACATGGATACCCCACTCAGACACAGTATACTGACTCCGAGCCGACCAGTCCTTGTTTTAGCCCCTTAATGCGTCAGACAGGGTAACAACACGTACCATCTTTTAACGTCTTTTGGTATGACGCGGCCTGGGATCGAACCCCGGACCTTCCGCTCTCCGGGCGGACGCTCTACCACTAGACCACGGAGGCGGTGCGATATTCGAACGTGTCCGGATAGTTTGTAATATTGCTGTACATGTATATCACAGTTGATGTAATTACTCACTCACCCGATTATTTACAGACAGTCGTCATACAGCTGGAATATTGCTGAGTGCGGCGTTTAACAACAAACAAACAAACAAACAAACAAAAAGTGAAGATTCAGGCTAGATTTGGTCTTCACCAACCCATGCTTGTCGTATAAGGCGACTAACAGTATCGGGAGGTCAGGCTCGCCGACTTGGTTGATGCATGTCATAGTATCCTAATTACGTGGATCGATGCTCATATATAATATCTACCAATTGTGATGGACAAATCGTTTAAAAGCAAATGATGATTTTTACCCGTTTTGAATATTTATGACTTGATTTTCAGCAACGAGACACCTTAGCACTGTTGGCATTAATAATTTCATGAACCCGTGAAGACTCGGGGTAGTGTTCAGCAACCCATGCTTGCCGTAAAAGGTGACTAGGCTTGTCGTAAAAGGCGACTCAAGGGATCGGGTGGTCAGGCTCGCTGACTTGGTTGATGCATATCATCGTATCCCGATTGCGTAAATCGATGCTCATGGTGTCCATCACTGGATTTTCTGGTCCAGACTCGATTAGTTACAGACCACCGTCATATAGCTGTAATATTGCTAAGTGTGGTCTTAAACGACAAACCAGTAAACTTGTTACATATAGAATATTAAATTAGTTACATAGTTCTGTGCTCAAACGTTACAACAAGGCGATGCTAACAAGAATTATTTATAGTATTAGATATAAGGTAGTGTCTGTATATAGTGTGATTGGTCTAGAGAAGAATATATGTACATTTATCGACTGGCGTCTCCCATTGAGAAAAGTGAGGAACGGTTGACCTTGAAAGTCACGCATGCGCACTAATACCATGTTGGCACCAAACACCGTTTTGCATCAGCTCGTGCAGCTGTCACTCATCCGAGCAGGGGGACGACATAATCTAACATGTAGACTCCCCGGTAAATAACCAGTCAGTCTCCCGCATGAAAATATTTGAAGATTTTTCTTGTTAAATTGTCTTTTAACGTATACTAGAAAGTAGCCCGGAGAACGTCTTCATTTTCATTAACTTGAATTTGAAAAAGCAACCTAAACTTGCTAAAGTGTTTTAGACTGGCACGGGAGGTTTTCACCTTATAGATATATCTGTTTTAGGATCTGGTCCAATTGAGCCGAGTTTTCAAAATGTCTGAACTGAACTTTTATTAACATTCAGTTTGTTTGTTTGTTTGTAGTTTAACACCGCACTCGGCAATATTCCAGCTATATGACGGTGGTTTGTTAATAATCGAGTCTGGACCAGACAATCCAGTGATTGACATCATGAGCATCGATCCACGCAATTGGGATACGATGGCATGCATCAACCAAGTCAGCGAGCCTGGCCACCTGATCTCGTTAGTCGCCTCTTACGACAAGCATAGTCGCCTTTTACGGCAATATTTCTATTCATGCCGTTCTCAGTGGCATCAGAGGCAAAACTTCATGTCAGCAACGTAAACATGTACATATAAATACAGAGTAAATATAAAACATCTTTGCCGAGCATGCATTTATATACAGGCTCACTTATGTAACAGGGGCGGTCGGGTAGCCTAGTGGTTAAAGCGTTCGCTCGTCAAGCCGAAGACCCGGGTTCGATTCCCCACATGGGTACAATATGTGAAGCCCATTTCTGGTGTCCCCCGCCGTGATATCGCTGGAATACTGCTAAAAAGGCGTAAAACCATACTCACTCACTCACTCAGATAACAATATATGTGCCATTCGATAAGTAGAGCGCTACTTGATAGGTATATGAAATGACAAATTTCCTCTTCCTTATTTAGTCGAGTTCATGTTAATAGTGAAACGGGTTTTAAATGGTTTAAATTGACGCGTTGCCTCTTCCTAATTAAATCGAGTTAATGTTAATAATGTAACGGGTTCAAAATGGCGTAAAGTAATCATGAAAGACCCAGTTGATGAGTAGCGTCTCTATGTTCTTCCTGTAATTATGAACCAAAATAAAAACCAGAGCTTCAACCAACAATCTACGTGAGAATGTCTGGGCCAGATTCACGTATGTCAGACACATATAAAAAGACCTGCAGAAGCTAATCAAATATAACTTGTACATCTCCCACTTGACGACTAATTTTGTGTTATATCCGTTGCTATGGCAACGTCACCTAAAATAAAACAAGCGCGAAGTGTCTTCGATTTAGACGCCAGTAAATATGGTACTAGCATTTTTAAATTCGCGGAATAATACGTTCAATAATATGTCTATATTTTGAGTTCTTTTTATGAGTTCGCTTAATGTAACATTTATCATACATATTTATTTATGCTTTTCTCGTTTGCTTGATTATACGAGAAATAACAACTCTTAAGTTGATCGTTAATACACGTGAGGTAGCCTAGTGGCTAAAGCGTTCGCTTGTCAAGCCGAAGACCCGGCTTCGATTCCCCACATGGGTATAATGTGTGAAGCCCATTTCTGGTGTCCCCCGCCGTGATATCGCTGGAATACTGCTAAAAAGGCGTAAAACCATACTCACTCACTCACTCACTCAGATAACAATATATGTGCCATTCGATAAGTAGAGCGCTACTTGATAGGTATATGAAAAGACAAATTTCCTCTTCCTTATTTAGTCGAGTTCATGTTAATAGTGAAACGGGTTTTAAATGGTTTAAATTGACACGTTGCCTCTTCCTAATTAAATCGAGTTAATGTTAATAATGTAACGGGTTCAAAATGGCGTAAAGTAATCATGAAAGACCCAGTTGATGAGTAGCGTCTCTATGTTCTTCCTGTAATTATGAACCAAAATAAAAACCAGAGCTTCAACCAACAATCAACGTGAGAATGTCTGGGCCAGATTCACGTATGTCAGACACATATAAAAAGACCTGCAGAAGCTAATCAAATATAACTTGTACATCTCCCACTTGACGACTAATTTTGTGTTATATCCGTTGCTATGGCAACGTCACCTAAAATAAAACAAGCGCGAAGTGTCTTCGATTTAGACGCCAGTAAATATGGTACTAGCATTTTTAAATTCGCGGAATAATACGTTCAATAATATGTCTATATTTTGAGTTCTTTTTATGAGTTCGCTTAATGTAACATATATCATACATATTTATTTATGCTTTTCTCGTTTGCTTGATTATACGAGAAATAACAACTCTTAAGTTGATCGTTAATACACGTGAGGTAGCCTAGTGGCTAAAGCGTTCGCTTGTCAAGCCGAAGACCCGGCTTCGATTCCCCACATGGGTATAATGTGTGAAGCCCATTTCTGGTGTCCCCCGCCGTGATATTGCTGGAATATTGCTAAAAGCGGCGTAAAACCATACTCACTCGTAAATACACCATGTAAGCGGAGACTTTGGCAAGTGACTTACAGCATTCATTGATGAAGAACCGGCCACCCGTAATTCCGGGTTAGAGTATTCTGAATATTACTCATGCCATTTTACAAAAGAAAATGAAGAGAAATGTGTGAAATTTCACCGAAATCTGTCTATTGTTCAGATGACGTAACGTTATCGTCATGGTTGGTTGGTTGGTTTGTTGTTGTTTAACGCCGGACTCAGCAATATTCCAGCTATATGATGGCGGTCTGTAAATAATCGAGTCTGGACCAGACAATCCAGTGATTAATATCATGAGCATCGATCCACGCAATTGGGATCGATGACATGCATCAACCAAGTCAGCGAGCCTGACCACCCGATCCCGTTAGTCGCCTTTTACGGCAACCATAGTCACCTTTTACGGCAAGCATGGGTTGCTAAAGACCTATTCTAACCCGAAGCTGTTAGCAGTACTGTTTACAAACTGAAAAAAGTTGGAAGAATGATGTTGCATTTTAAATAGAATCTCACCCTTGCGTCGTTTGATATCATTAAAACTAACCAATCAGAATCGATCATCCTTCAGTGTCATTGTAGAACGATCACTTCAACTCACCTCGGTATCGATACTCGCTAAAACACACGTGCAAGTACCGGAAAATTATCACACGTGACCCGGGGGCGGTCGGGTAGCCTAGTGGTTAAAGCGTTCGCTCGTCACGCCGAAGACTATCGCCGTGATATTGCTGGAATATTGCTAAAAGCGGTGTAAAACCATACTCACTCACTCACTCACACGTGACCCTAACTTACTGCATGGGTAATATTCAACTTTCTGTGCAAGTGAGTTCAATACTACCGGGTGTTCAAGATTGTCGGAGAGCACGGGTGATCCAGTCGTCTATAGCGTCGTGATTTTTAGGCACGCCAGAAACCTATGATCGTTGGTTCTAATCCCGGTTCGCCCCGATTATGTTTCTAGGTTTGTCAGCACCAGACCCATGCTCTTGGGTTTCACCAAAGTGGTAAACGTCTGAGACCTGCATCACTTCGGGCTTTCCTCCCACATTAAGCTGACATGCCGTGATATAACTGGAATACTGTTAAAAGCGGCCTTACACCCAACTTACTCACTCAATCACTCAACATTTTCAAATCAACTTCTTCATAATATCCATGGTTGTCCGACTCCCCATTGTTCTCGGTGCCTTAGGTTTGGTGCCTGACATTGGGAGAGTACCCGGATGTGCTACCAGGAATACAGCCCTTCTGACAATCTGGGTAATGCAGAAGGCTGCAATGTTGGGGAGTCTTCACATTCTCCCTAAATGTTCTTGGTGGGTTTGACTAGGCAGCGCTTCCTGGGAGAGTGAGTGAGTATGATTTTACGCCGCTTTTAGCAATATTCCAGCAATATCACGGCGGGGGACACCAGAAATGGGCTTCACACATTGTACCCATGTCGGGAATCGAACCCGGTTCTTCGGCGTGACGAGCGGACGCTTTAACCACTAGGCTACCCGACCGCCCCGCTGTCTGGGCTGCGTGTGTGTGTGTGTGTGTGTGTGGGAGGGGGGGGGGGGGGGGGGGGGGGGCAAGCGGGTGGGAATGGGGTTTGCATTCATATTACCATCTCATCCATTGACTGTCGAAGGGACTAGCCTCTGCGATTTAGCAGTTCTAGCAATATTGATTTCAGTCTCGCAAAGCTCACGTTGTTTGCCTGCAAACAATAAAATGATGAAAATCAGTACAATGTGTCCATTAGTCAAATTACACAGAGACAATGTATCAATTAGACGAATTACTGTCTCAATCAGTCGAACAGAGACAATATCTAAGTGCAAGGTCTAGACCTTGGTGAGGGGCAATGTTGTTTAACGTCGCGTTCAAGATTATTTCACTCTCTTAGCGACATGCATGCATATGTGTGACTTCTTGTTGTACTGGTGCGGACTGATGTCGATTTTATAGTGCTAGCCCACTGAAATACAATGCCCAAGTTTAACATGGATACCCTTCTCAGACACAGTATACTGACTCCGAGCTGACCAGTCCCTGCTTTATTGTCTTAATGTCGAGCGCCAGGCAGGGTAACAAAAAGTACCATTATGACGTATTGTAGTATGACGCGGCTCGGGGATCGAACTACCGACCTTCCTCTCTCCGTCCAGACACGATTATTCCCAGGCCACCTTCATATGGCTGTAATATTGCTGAGTGTCAATTTTTTAACCACGTTGTCTGCTAGCTCAAAATGTAATATGCATGTTTTTAACAGTGACTGATTACAATAATTACACAAAGGCAATGACATTTTCACACCAATTACAACGTCTAGACCTAGACAGAAAATGGACCTTGCAGCAATGTCTCTCATTAGTGGTAGTGACCGCATGAAGAACCGGTGTATAGAATAGGTCTTCAGCAACCCATGCTTCTCGTAAGAGGCGACTACGCTTGTGGTAAGTTGTAACGGGAACAGGCTTGCTCGTATCCCAAGTGCGTGGATCGATGCTCATGATGTAACTCACTGGATTATCTGGTCCAGACTCGGTTACTTACAGACCGCCGTCATAGCTGGACTATTGCTGAGTGTGGCGTTAAACAACAAACAAAACAAACAAACAAACGGTACCCAAATTAACGGTAGTCATCGATCAGTCACTTCGCAAACGGATGGGGGTACGTTTTGTGTTACAAAAACTTAGAGCAATACATAGCATTTATTCAATTAAATATTTGTTGTGTGAGATACGTTTAATCAACATGTAAAACTGACGCATACACAGTAAGGGGTGTGGCGTGTTTAGGCCACGTGTTATTGTAGATCTCCTAGTCCATCAATGTGACTCGATGATTATCTTTAAATAAAAGATCCTTCCTCTGCGGGTATTTAAAATATCATATCACGGCCACATTACATGTGGCAACATAAGTTTGAATTTTTTTTTATTTAATTACTTACCAAAAACTAACATTAATATTTATAAAATACAAACCTGTCACACAAATCGAGCCTGTCACACGACATCTTTATGTAAACAGAAATCAATATAACACGGACGTCAACACCTTTCTGAAAGGGGCAAAACAGACCATGAGTGATTTGTACACAGGTAGGGTACGTGATATAAACCAGCCCTGCAACCAGCATTGTATACGCATAACAAACGCCCCAATCGGGTATAAATAAAATGGGCGTGAATGTAGACACGTATATAGTCACGTATCTGAAGAAGTCGCCAGACATGCGTGGAACATGCTTCATGTTGTGAACGGAAACAGACTGTGAGTGTTGAAAGAATGCATTTCTGTATACGTATTTAGGATGATGTGATCATTTCTGTTTTTTCCTCTTCCATCTGATAACGATATGATTACGTCAATTATTTTTTTTTATTTCTTAAATTTTAATTTCGACATTTATTGTGCTTATTGTGAATAGTTATAAACAACATCGGGTGATAAACGTGGTCAAAATGTATACAGATTACTTTAAGAATTTGGAACAAAATCAACCAATAGTGTATAAAACGATTTAAACATGCATGTGTACATCGACGGTATCATTTGTTTGTTTGTATGTTGTTTAACGCCGCACTCAGCAATATTCCAGCTTTATGACGGCGGTCTGTAAATAATCGAGTCTGGACCAGACAATCCAGTGTTTAATTTCATGAGCATCGATCCACGCAATTGGGATCGATGTCATGCATCAACCAAGTCAGCGAGCCTGACCACCCGATCTCGTTGGTCGCCTCTTACGACAAGCATAGTCGCCATGTACGGCAAGCATGGGTTGCTGAAGACCTGTTCTACCCCGGAATCTTCACGGGCTTCAAGGGTATCAATTTGAATAACAATTTTATTTCTAAATATAAGAATGCTATGCGATAAATAGCAAAGAACATTTAAGAGCGAAGCGTGGTTTATTTCATGATATTTTCTCTCATTTTTGGAGATTCGAACATACGCTCGCAACTTGATGACGTCGTATACAATGGACGACGTTATTTTTTAGAGGGAAGTGTCTTGTGAGTTGTTCCCCATAGATGCAGCTGGGCAACGAAAACAAAGTGCGCGAACGATGTCATCAAAAATTGGTAGAAATATGACTATCGGTATTGGGAGAAAATTAACAGATAATCGACGTGAGGATTGTGAGAATATGCGGGAAATACCAAACTTATCCCACCTGTTAATAAAACTTGTCCGACATTGCCGAAGTCGGATTCTATTCAGGGAGTCATCATTATTAAATAGGGGATTTTTTCAAAAGCTTGTACATTTTATTAACATCCTTAATAAGACATATGTTGGAGGCGACTATACTTGTCATAAGAGGCGACTAACGGGATCGGGTGGTCAGGCTCGCAGACATGGTTGAAGCATGTCATCGATCCCAATTGCGTGGATCGATGCTCATGATATCAATTACTGGATGGTCTGGTCCAGACTTGATTATTTACAGACCGCCGTCATATAGCTGGAATATTGCTGAGTGCGGCGTAAAACAACAAACCAAAACCAACCAACTGTGAGCGGAGGACCTGGGAATTTAGTCACAGATGGAATACAATCAACAATCTAGTGATGTTTAATCGCAAATTTCACATTTGGCGTAAAACAACACACCAACCAACCAACATAATGTTGATATGCCATATAAGAAATAAACGACTCGTGGTCGTTGTTTATCGTACAATAAAACACTGCAGGGAGAATAAACCACTCCGACGAATGTCACTGCACTAGTTCCAAAGGACACAAATAAGGGACGACAATTGTTACTTCCGGGTGTTTCGTTGGCGTTTAATTGTTAGTTTTGTTTGTTTGTTTGTTTGTTTGTTACTTATATACAGTCACCACCTAATTGACGCTAGGGGATCGTTTTACATAAGTATGAATTGAGTAACAATCACCTCTTAACTGGCGATAGGGAATCGCATATAAGATACAAGTCTTTCTGAAAATCGTGTCTTTATTACACTGAGTGAGTGAGTATGGTTTTACGCCGCTTTTAGCAATATTCCAGCAATATCACGGCGGGGGACACCAGAAATGGGCTTCACACATTGTACCCATGTGGGGAATCGAACTCGGGTCTTCGCCGTGACGAGCGAACGCTTTAACCACTAGGCTACCCGACCGCCCCCTTTATTACACTCAGAGCGGTAGGCGTCGACTAAGGGCGTGACGGGAGGTCGACTGCCAACCCGGCCGTATCTTTTTTTTCATATCAGTACAAACATACAATTTTATACATGAAAATGATGATTAACAGAAGTACGTACTACATTCTAATTGTACAATATAAGCAAAGAATATTATACAATTTCATTTGAAAATGGACATGAATAAACTGACTTTACCTGATTGACATTTATAGTTATCTGTCAATAATGAAGCTGAGATTTAACTGCAAATGACGAACAACGTTACGATGGACGGAGAGGCCACACTTTGACATTTAATTATCTTATATAACTTGTATTGTGTGACGTCAGTACGCCAACTGTGCTACATGATATAATGTGTTACTTTAATGATTTATCATCTAACTTTATATTTCTTTATTCTTATAAGGTATGGAAATAAGCATGCACATTATATATATATATATATATATATATATATATATATATATATATATATATATATATATCACATATAGCCGAAAAGTGACGACTCACCTGCGAATTCAATCCCCATGTAGCGAAATAGCGATTTTTCTAGTTAAATTGTCTTTTAACGTATACTAGAAAGTAGCCCGGAGAACGTCTTCATTTTCATTAACTTGAACTTGAAAAAGAAAAAAACAACTTGCTAAAGTGTTTTAGACTGGCACGAGAGGTTTCCACCTTATAGACATATCTGTTTAAGGATCTGGTCCAATTGAGCCGAGTTTTCAAAATGTCTGAACTGAACTTTTATTAACATTCAGTTTGTTTGTTTGTAGTTTACCACCGCACTCAGCAATATTCCAGCTATATGACGGTGATTTGTAAATAATCGAGTCTGGACCAGACAATCCAGTGATTGACATCATGAGCATCGATCCACGCAATTGGGATACGATGGCATGCATCAACCAAGTCAGCGAGCCTGACCACCTGATCCCGTTAGTCGCCTCTTACGACAAGCATAGTCGCCTTTTACGGCAATATTTCTATTCATGCCGTTCTCAGTGGCATCAGAGGCAAAACTTCATGTCAGCAACGTAAACATGTACATATAAATACAGAGTAAATATAAAACATCTTTGCCGAGCATGCATTTATATACAGGCTCACTTATGTAACAGGGGCGGTCGGATAGCCTAGTGGTTAAAGCGTTCGCTCGTCAAGCCGAAGACCCGGGTTCGATTCCCCACATGGGTACAATGTGTGAAGCCCATTTCTGGTGTCCCCCGCCGTGATATCGCTGGAATACTGCTAAAAAGGCGTAAAACCATACTCACTCACTCACTCACTCAAATAACAATATATGTGCCATTCGATAAGTAGAGCGCTACTTGATAGGTATATGAAATGACAAATTTCCTCTTCCTTATTTAGTCGAGTTCATGTTAATAGTGAAACGGGTTTTAAATGGTTTAAATTGACACGTTGCCTCTTCCTAATTAAATCGAGTTAATGTTAATAATGTAACGGGTTCAAAATGGCGTAAAGTAATCATGAAAGACCCAGTTGATGAGTAGCGTCTCTATGTTCTTCCTGTAATTATGAACCAAAATAAAAACCAGAGCTTCAACCAACAATCTACGTGAGAATGTCTGGGCCAGATTCACGTATGTCAGACACATATAAAAAGACCTGCAGAAGCTAATCAAATATAACTTGTACATCTCCCACTTGACGACTAATTTTGTGTTATATCCGTTGCTATGGCAACGTCACCTAAAATAAAACAAGCGCGAAGTGTCTTCGATTTAGACGCCAGTAAATATGGTACTAGCATTTTTAAATACGCGGAATAATACGTTCAATAATCTGTCTATATTTGACTTTTTATGAGTTCGCTTAATGTAACTTTTATAATACATATTTATTTATGCTTTTCTCGTTTGCTTGATTATACGAGAAATAACAACTTTTAAGTTGATCGTTAATACACGTGAGGTAGCCTAGTGGTTAAAGCGTTCGCTTGTCAAGCCGAAGACCCGGGTTCGATTCCCCACATGGGTACAATGTGTGAAGCCAATTTCTGGTGTCCCCCGCCGTGATATTGCTGGAATGTTGCTAAAAGCGGCGTAAAACCATACTCACTCGTAAATACACCATGTAAGCGGAGACTTTGGCAAGTGACTTACAGCATTCATTGATGAAGAATCGGCCACCCGTAATTCCGGGTTAGAGTATTCTGAATATTACTCATGCCATTTTACAAAAGAAAATGAAGAGAAATGTGTGAAATTTCACCGAAATCAGTCTATTGTTCAGATGACGTAACGTTATCGTCATGGTTGGTTGGTTTGTTGTTTAACGCCGGACTCAGCAATATTCCAGCTATATGATGGCGGTCTGTAAATATTCGAGTCTGGACCAGACAATCCAGTGATTAATATCATGAGCATCGATCCACGCAATTGGGATCGATGACATGCATCAACCAAGTCAGCGAGCCTGACCTGCCGATCCCGTTAGTCGCCTTTTACGGCAAGTATGGGTTGCTAAAGACCTATTCTACCCCGGAATCTTCACGGGTCTGTTATCGTCATGAACAATGGGGAACTTTATAGTGTATTGTTCTCAACATTGAACCATTTTGGAAATAAACTTATTCTGTTTTAAATGTATTATACAGAATAGGTTTATCTTCACGCTACCATGTACGGAAATCTTAGGGCCACTTGTTTTTTTATATTTTATCATCCAAAACTGGCTCCCACAGGAGATATGGTTACATTGTAGATATCGCTGCAATGAAATTGCATCACAATGCTTTGCAGACCAGTGTGACGTCATTCGATACCATGACGTCACAGTCAAATGACTAATCACTGGTGGCTCTGCTTCTGAAGCTGTTAGCAGTACTGTTTACAAACTGAAAAAAGTTGGAAGAATGATGTTGCATTTTAAATAGAATCTCACCCTTGCGTCGTTTGATATCAAATATATCAACACTCAACTTTTATCAACTCGTGTTGTTATATTTGATATCAAAAGACACTCGGGTGAGATTCTCTATTTCAACATAGTATCTTGAAATTTCAACATATAGTATCTTGAAATTTCATCATATAGTATCTTGAAATTTCAACATATAGTATCTTGAAATTTCATCATAGTATCTTGAAATTGCATGAAAAAAACTAACAAATGGCCCTAAAAGGCTTCCGTAACCATGACAGAACGCTTTTCTACAAACGGACGTTTTCGGTTCAGTGATGCGATTACAAGTTTCTATCGCTCACCAACCTCTTCAAATTTAGTAAAATTAAACAATCAGAATCGATCATCCTTCAGTGTCATTGTAGAACGATCACTTCAACTCACCTCGTTATCGATACTCGCTAAAACACACGTGCAAGTATCGGAAAATTATCGCACGTGACCCGGGGGCGGTCGGGTAGCCTAGTGGTTAAAGCGTTCGCTCGTCACGCCGAAGACTATCGCCGTGATATTGCTGGAATATTGCTAAAAGCGGTGTAAAACCATACTCACTCACTCACACGTGACCCTAACTTACTGCATGGGTAATATTCAACTTTCTGTGCAAGTGAGTTCAATACTACCGGGTGTTCAAGATTGTCGGAGAGCACGGGTGATCCAGTCGTCTATAGCGTCGTGATTCTTAGGCACGCCAGAAACCTATGATCGTTGGTTCTAATCCCGGTTCGCCCCGATTATGTTTCTAGGTTTGTCAGCACCAGACCCGTGCTCTTGGGTTTCACCAAAGTGGTAAACGTCTGAGACCTGCATCACTTCGGGCTTTCCTCCCACATTAAGCTGACATGCCGTGATATAACTGGAATACTGTTAAAAGCGGCCTTAAACCCAACTTACTCACTCAATCACTCAACATTTTCAAATCAACTTCTTCATAATATCCATGGTTGTCCGACTCCCCATTGTTCTCGGTGCCTTAGGTTTGGTGCCTGACATTGGGAGAGTACCCGGATGTGCTACCAGGAATACAGCCCTTCTGACAATCTGGGTAATGCAGAAGGCTGCAATGTTGGGGAGTCTTCACATTCTCCCTAAATGTTCTTGGTGGGTTTGACTAGGCAGCGCTTCCTGGGAGAGTGAGTGAGTATGATTTTACGCCGCTTTTAGCAATATTCCAGCAATGTTCCAGGGTAACAAAAAGTACCATTATGACGTATTGTAGTATGACGCGGCTCGGGGATCGAACTACCGACCTTCCTCTGTCCGTCCAGACACGATTATTCCCAGGCCACCTTCATATGGCTGTAATATTGCTGAGTGTCAATTTTTTAACTACGTTGTCTGCTAGCTCAAAATGTAATATGCATGTTTTTAACAGTGACTGATTACAATAATTACACAAAGGCAATGACATTTTCACACCAATTACAACGTCTAGACCTAGACAGAAAATGGACCTTGCAGCAATGTCTCTCATTAGTGGTAGTGACCGCATGAAGAACCGGTGTATAGAATAGGTCTTCAGCAACCCATGCTTCTCGTAAGAGGCAACTACGCTTGTGGTAAGTTGTAACGGGAACAGGCTTGCTCGTATCCCAAGTGCGTGGATCGTTGCTCATGATGTAACTCACTGGATTATCTGGTCCAGACTCGGTTACTTACAGACCGCCGTCATAGCTGGACTATTGCTGAGTGTGGCGTTAAACAACAAACAAAACAAACAAACAAACGGTTCCCAAATTAACGGTAGTCATCGATCAGTCACTTCGCAAACGGATGGGGGTACGTTTTGTGTTACAAAAACTTAGAGCAATACATAGCATTTATTCAATTAAATATTTGTTGTGTGAGATACGTTTAATCAACATGTAAAACTGACGCATACACAGTAAGGGGTGTGGCGTGTTTAGGCCACGTGTTATTGTAGATCTCCTAGTCCATCAATGTGACTCGATGATTATCTTTAAATAAAAGATCCTTCCTCTGCGGGTATTTAAAATATCATATCACGGCCACATTACATGTGGCAACATAAGTTTGAATTTTTATTTATTTAATTACTTACCAAAAACTAACATTAATATTTATAAAATACAAACCTGTCACACAAATCGAGCCTGTCACACGACATCTTTATATGTAAACAGAAATCAATATAACACGGACGTCAACACCTTTCTGAAAGGGGCAAAACAGATCATGAGTGATTTGTACACAGGTAGGGTACGTGATATAAACCAGCCCTGCAACCAGCATTGTATACGCATAACAAACGCCCCAATCGGGTATAAATAAAATGGGCGTGAATGTAGACACGTATATAGTCACGTATCTGAAGAAGTCGCCAGGCATGCGTGGAACATGCTTCATGTTGTGAACGGAAACAGACTGTGAGTGTTGAAAGAATGCATTTCTGTATACGTATTTAGGATGATGTGATCATTTCTGTTTTTTCCTCTTCCATCTGATAACGATATGATTACGTCAATTATTTTTTTTTATTTCTTAAATTTTAATTTCGACATTTATTGTGCTTATTGTGAATAGTTATAAACAACATCGGGTGATAAACGTGGTCAAAATGTATACAGATTACTTTAAGAATTTGGAACAAAATCAACCAATAGTGTATAAAACGATTTAAACATGCATGTGTACATCGACGGTATCATTTGTTTGTTTGTATGTTGTTTAACGCCGCACTCAGCAATATTCCAGCTTTATGACGGCGGTCTGTAAATAATCGAGTCTGGACCAGACAATCCAGTGTTTAATTTCATGAGCATCGATCCACGCAATTGGGATCGATGTCATGCATCAACCAAGTCAGCGAGCCTGACCACCCGATCTCGTTGGTCGCCTCTTACGACAAGCATAGTCGCCATATACGGCAAGCATGGGTTGCTGAAGACCTGTTCTACCCCGGAATCTTCACGGGCTTCAAGGGTATCAATTTGAATAACAATTTTATTTCTAAATATAAGAATGCTATGCGATAAATAGCAAAGAACATTTAAGAGCGAAGCGTGGTTTATTTCATGATATTTTCTCTCATTTTTGGAGATTCGAACATACGCTCGCAACTTGATGACGTCGTATACAATGGACGACGTTATTTTTTAGAGGGAAGTGTCTTGTGAGTTGTTCCCCATAGATGCAGCTGGGCAACGAAAACAAAGTGCGCGAACGATGTCATCAAAAATTGGTAGAAATATGACTATCGGTATTAACAGATAATCGACGTGAGGATTGTGAGAATATGCGGGAAATACCAAACTTATCCCACCTGTTAATAAAACTTGTCCGACATTGCCGAAGTCGGATTCTATTCAGGGAGTCATCATTATTAAATAGGGGATTTTTTCAAAAGCTTGTACATTTTATTAACATCCTTAATAAGACATATGTTGGAGGCGACTATACTTGTCGTAAGAGGCGACTAACGGGATCGGGTGGTCAGGCTCGCAGACATGGTTGAAGCATGTCATCGATCCCAATTGCGTGGATCGATGCTCATGATATCAATTACTGGATGATCTGGTCCAGACTTGATTATTTACAGACCGCCGTCATATAGCTGGAATATTGCTGAGTGCGGCGTAAAACAACAAACCCAAACCAACCAACTGTGAGCGGAGGACCTGGGAATTTAGTCACAGATGGAATACAATCAACATGTCTAGTGATGTTTAATCGCAAATTTCACATTTGGCGTATAACAACACACCAACCAACCAACATAATGTTGATATGTCATATAAGAAATAAACGACTCGTGGTCGTTGTTTATCGTACAATAAAACACTGCAGGGACCGCCAGGGAGAATAAACCACTCCGACGAATGTCACTGCACTAGTTCCAAAGGACACAAATAAGGGACGACAATTGTTACTTCCGGGTGTTTCGTTGGCGTTTAATTGTTAGTCTTGTTTGTTTGTTTGTTTGTTACTTATATACAGTCACCACCTAATTGACGCTAGGGGATCGTTTTACATAAGTATGAAGTGAGTAACAATCACCTCTTAACTGGTGATAGGGAATCGCATATAAGATGCAAGTCTTTCTGAAAATCGTGTCTTTATTACACTGAGTGAGTGAGTATGGTTTTACGCCGCTTTAAGCAATATTCCAGCAATATCACGGCGGGGGACACCAGGAATGGGCTTCACACATTGTACCCATGTGGGGAATCGAACTCGGGTCTTCGCCGTGACGAGCGAACGCTTTAACCACTAGGCTACCCGACCGCCCCCTTTATTACACTCAGAGCGGTAGGCGTCGACTAAGGGCGTGACGGGAGGTCGACTGCCAACCCGGCCGTATCTTTTTTTTCATATCAGTACAAACATACAATTTTATACATGAAAATGATGATTAACAGGAGTACGTACTACATTCTGATTGTACAATATAAGCAAATGGACATGAATAAACTGACTTTACCTGATTGACATTTATAGTTATCTGTCAATAATGAAGCTGAGATTTAACTGCAAATGACGAACAACGTTACGATGGACGGATAGGCCACACTTTGACATTTAATTATCTTATATAACTTGTATTGTGTGACGTCAGTACGCCAACTGTGCTACATGATATAATGTGTTACTTTAATGATTTATCATCTAACTTTATATTTCTTTATTCTTATAAGGTATGGAAATAAGCATGCACATTATATATATATATATATATATATATATCACATATAGCCGAAAAGTGACGACTCACCTGCGAATTCAATCCCCATGTAGCGAAATAATAATGCTTTAGTTTTGTAATTATTACCATTTTCTTTTAAACGTATTGTCATATATATATCACATATAGCCGAAAAGTGACGACTCACCTGCGAATTCAATCCCCATGTAGCGAAATAATAATGCTTTAGTTTTGTAATTATTACCATTTTCTTTTAAACGTATTGTCATGTCAAGTGATTCTAAACTGCCTCACGCAAGCGGAAAGCGTCTGACATGAAACACAACCTAAACTGTATTTAATATTGCTTCGTCCAGAAACGACATAACATTAGCCAATATGTTGTCACTGAGAGCGGCGTTGGACTAAATCTAGACAGTCGAAATGTTCGCTCAGTCAGTTCCTATCATGAAATGACACGGTCTAAACTGATCAAATAACGACGTATTGAAACGATAACATATCAAAGGATTATCAGTTCAATATTATCAACATGTAGGGACTACGTGACAGTCTAGGCATGTGCTCCAGCCAGCCAGCCAGCCAATACCAGTCAAGCTTTGTAGCATGACGTCACCTTTCGCATGTATTTGGAGAACTGTGTGAGAAAAACGCTCGCCGTAGAAGACGTAATGATCGCTCTTTTGTGACACACGATGGAAATTAATCAAATAAGGTTAGTTCATTCGTTTTGAATCGTTGAATGTCACATCTTTTAATTTGATGACAACCTTTTCAAATGGCTGAATTTGCGAGGAAAAGCGCGTATAGTCTTTGCACCCGTCACTTTGCCAGCCTTTCCACGTGCGAGGGGTTGGTAAAAACTTGCCGCTCGTACATTCTCACATCCACACGCGGTATGGCAGCTGATGTGTGCTCTCTGATGCTTAAATTACGCCAATTGTTTTATTCTGTATGGCTTTGTCTTCATTTGAAAGGGTCATAATGAAGTATTAAAATCACGGAAGTGATCGATTTCATCACTCGTGGCGGGAATAAGAGTGCTTCGTATCGTATGATTCAACTCGCTTCTCGTGGACGGCCTTTGTTGCACGAGACTACAAAATAACACATGGGCGAATGGATATTCGCCTCATACTCACATCGTGTCCGACATTTTCAATAACGTATCGACAGTACGGCCACCATAATCGCCACAATTGTGTTTGTTTACTTGACCGAGCATATTTAGTCACGTGACTCGCAAAGGTCGTTGACATGGTCAAAGGGTGACGAGACGACCGCCCCCTCGTTCCGACGGCCATTGTCTGATAAATGTTTACAATGCTATCATGAGGATGATCTTGACAAGATATGGTTGTAATCACATGAATTTTAGATGATTGTTAAAATCTGATTGCTGACATCGTTTGAAATAATATAGATCCATATGTGCTATTCATAATTATAGTTTTAATATTGAATAAGTAAAGCGACTCAGGTCAATAAACGTTTGACTTCAGCCTGATGTTGGAGAGTTAAACTTGTATATAAACTTATATATTTATATTTCCATATTCTATTATAAATAAAGGTGCCACGTATTAATGACCTCCATGTAATGCCCAGTTTAAATAAGATCCCTACCAACCGAGTTGCTTTTGCTACTCATCATTTGATGTGCGGGAGAGTGGGGGTAGCCTAGTGGTATAGCGTTTGCTCATCACGCCGAAGATCAGGGTTTGATTACCCACATGGGTAGAATGTGTGAAGCCCATTTCTGGAGTCCCTCGCTGTAATATTGCTGGAATATTGCTAACAGTAACAGCGGCGTAAAAGACATACCCACTCTTTCATTTTGATGGGTATATATTTAGGTGTCCATGATACACAAAATTGATCTTTCTCGTAAATGTCAAGTGTATATCTGATTATCCTTATCAGAAGGTGAGTAGTATGGAATGGTTGTCCGATATGGTTGACAGTTTGCGATGGGACATTGCATCGCTGGGTCTCAATGTTTTTCTTCAATCTCATTAAAATCAGATCTTAGTTCTCGCTACCGCTAAACAAAGATCTGAGGATATCCCATTAGGGGTCACGTCAGAATGACCTTTCATCCGACCAATCAGAGCATCGCTTACCAGATCATGAAAGTGACAGTCGGAATGTGATTTCTAATCATGCAGCCTTGAAAACATTAAAACAGGTTATTCCGAACGATAGTTACGGGCTTAATGACTGAATCTATACAATCTAGACCATATATCAGCCATTCTAGACGTTCTTTTGTTCAGGTTTCAAATTTTTAATTTGTCAAAATATGTTTCGATTCCACACATGGGTACAATGTGTGAAGCCCATTTCTGGTGTCCCCCACTGTGATATTGCTGGAATATTGCTAAAAGCGGCGCAAAACACTACTCATATGGAGCAAAGTGGTATCAAACTATACTATAACACCATCGAGCAGTGAATGTAGTGTCAGTCACGGTACAGTGTATGTTACGTAACATTTTGTATGTGTTGTAAACAAGGATCAAGGATGGCCTAATGTAGTCCAAAGTTGAACACTCGAATGCCAGGCATGATAAGCAGGGCAGGTATGTTATATAAAGCTAAAAGATCAAGCGATAAGAATCACGTGCAAGGGTCAAGGTCATGTGAACTTTGAGCATGGTATCATGGTGATCACAATCTGTTAACCTCACAGACCTTCATTTGTACGACACTCCACTCTAGGCACTTCACCAGCAAGCATGTGTCCAGCAAGGTGGGTGACTATTTAAGTTAAGCGAGAATTTTCCTAGGTTAGTCTATTTTCATGTTCAGTGGACTCTCAGGCAAATTGTTGAGGGTCTAAGGTACCCAAGAATTGCAACAATCTATTATTTTGTTTTTGTTTTTTCCAAATTTAAGCTTGAGTCCACCCCCCAAGGAATGTCAATTATTTTGTACCCATTCACAATTTGTATGAGTACCAGTATCAGGAACAATATTTTCCATCTCCTAAAACTACACAAGATCTACAGATCAATTGGACCATCATTTGTGTCTCTCGGTCACAGCAAGATATGGATGGACATTTATTAATGTTTAAAAGTCAAATTGTTTGTGAAGATTTCATTTATGAACAGGGGAGACAGATTACCTAGTTGTGTAAGGTGTCACAGTTCATTGTCTAGTGTTGCTTCTTTTGAGGGTTTTACCGAAGTGCTCAGTGTGTAAGACCCGCATCACTTCAGGCTTTCCTCCCACAATAAACTGACATGCTGTGAAGTAACTGGAATACTGTTCAAAGTGGTGTTAAAACCAACTCACTCACTCACTCACTCACTCACTCACTCACTCACTCCTGTTGGAATGTCTGAATTACTGCAAGTCCCTGGTCATATTTTGGGCACAGACCCTGACTAGACTTATTCTGCCCATCATCCCCACAGGGTCCAGGGCATAATGGAGGAATGTATATAGTGCCCTGTATTAATGAGGATGAGACAAGGCAGGATGTTATAAGATGTATCTTGTGTCAGCAGTGTTAAACATTCTCACTGGGTCCAGGGTATGATGGGGGAATGTGTATATTACCCTGTATTAATGAGGATGAGACAAGGCAGGAAGTTATAAGATGTATCGCGTGTCAGGAGTGTTCAACATTCTCACAGGGTCCAGGGTATGTTTGGAGAATGTGTATATTACCCTGTATTAGTGAGGATGAGACAAGGCATAAAGTTATAAACATTCTCACAGGGTCCAGGGTATGATTGGGGAATGTGTGTATTGCCCTGTATTAGTGAGGATCAGATAAGGCATGAAGTTATAAACATTCTCACAGGGTCCAGGGTATGACGGGGGAATGTATATATTACCCTGTATTAGTGAGGATGAGATAAGGCATGAAGTTATAAACATTCTCACAGGGTCCAGGGTATGATGGGGGGAAGTGTATTTTGCCCTGTATTAGTGAGGATGAGATAAGGCATGAAGTTATAAACATCCTCACAGGGTCCAGGGTATGATGGGGGAATGTGTATTTTGCCCTGTATTAGTGAGGATGAGATAAGGCATGAAGTTATAAACATTCTCACAGGGTCCAGGGTATGATGGGGGAATGTGTATATTGCCCTGTATTAGTGAGGATGAGATAAGGCATGAAGTTATAAACATTCTCACAGGGTCCAGGGTATGATTGGGGAATGTGTATATTGCCCTGTATTAGTGAGGATGAGATAAGGCATGATGTTATAAATATTTTCACAGGGCCCAGGGTATGATGGGGGAATGTGTATATTACACTGGATGAGAAAGATCAAGAAGAAGTTATAAAGTGTAGCTCATGTCAGGAGTGTTAAGCATTCTCAACATGTGCTCAAAGGGAACACTGTCTGGGCATTCCGCCACGATAACCTCTCAGAAATGGCATCTTAAGTTCACAATAGCTGTCTTTATTATTGCCAGATAGTTGATGTAGTGTAGAGGTGGGAAGTCACCTTGCGACATGTGATACGTGGCTTTCATTGTTTCGCGGGATACACATCTTGCGTGTTTGACATTTAACAGAATACCATTAATCAACAGGATGTTCAACGGTGGGTCTGAGTTACACTTGTCAGTTTAAAGGTCATTGTATGAAAACGGAGCAGACCTATGTTTAATTGGTAGTACCATGACACTCATGCTCTTGTATACAGCCTCATGCAGAGCATGGAAACAACATGGCACGACCAATTAAAATATTCTGTGAGCGGAGGGACCCGTGAAGATTCTGGGGTAGAATCGGTCTAGGTGCCGTAAAAGGTGACTATGCTTGTCGTAAAAGGCGACTAACGGGATCGGTGGTCAGGCTCGCTGACTTGGTTGATGCATGTCATTGATCCCAATTGCGTGGATCGATGCTCATGATATTAATCACTGGATTGTCTGGTCCAGACTCAATTATTTACAGACCGCCGTCATATAGCTTTAATATTGCTGAGTGCGGCGTTAAACAACAGACCAACCAACCAACTGTGAGCGGAGGGCCTGGGAATTTAGTCACAGATGGAATAAGATCATCATGTCCAGTGATGTTTAATCGCAAATTTCATATTTTCGTTTACAAAGTTTGTTATCGCGTTGTTCGTTGACCTGAAGTGATATGAGGTAGTTTTTCACCAACAGAAAAAGTGTCGGATGAAAGTGTAACCTTTACACAGACCTACAATTGTCTAGGCTGTGGTTTTCCTGGTCCTCAAAATTGGGTTATCTATTGTCATATATGGTACATTTTCGGGCAAAAAATCTTTTCTAAGGAGGAGCTAGGCAATTCAAATTTTTAGATTTTATATTACAACACATTTTTTGATGTTGTGGCATTTTGTCAGTCGGTGACTTCTATATTTTCAACATCTCTGAAACTACAAGGCCTAAGGAGCTGAAACTCTTAAATGGTCATTTTTAACCATTTTTGGTCATGAAATTTCACATGCAGAAATTTCTGGGTTGTTTTTTCCAGGAACAATTATTTCTAAAAGTTGAGTGTACAGGGGACATAATCTGTGTTATTGACTTTCTGAGAAAATGTAGAAAAATGTGGGTTTAATGATTTCAAGTGGGAAAAGAAGCTTAAATTATTTGGACAATGTGTTCACAAGATGCCATGTTTGTTGTTCCTCTTCGCAAACAGTGACACAAATGGGACAAACCAACCAATCATAATGAAGCAAAGACGTAATGCCCAGGGAGAAATACTTCAAATATTCTCACCTTTAGTCGTGCCCTCTGGGTAATATACGAAGAGGATTACAGGTCACACAATGGTCTGTAGGACCAATGAAAATGTTTCTCAGGGAGGATGAACATCGTAGATCAGTTTGTGTTTACCTGTCTGAATGTCACATGGCTTGATATGCAAGGTCGACAGGTTTATGTTATGCTGTCAACTCCAGGTTGTAATATATTAAATGCTTCAAAAATACCATTTATTTAATGATGGAGTCTTTGATGTCATGTTTTTAAAAATGAAAGGAAAAGCAGGAAGCTTTTCTGGGCTTGATCTTGTTACTATAACGTTTGGTGTGCAGGGGTAGATTTATCAACAAATTTGTATGTAGCCAGCAGGGCTTGCTCCTTTTAAGAGTTACTGGCCCTTCTCCAAACTAACTGGCCTACTAATTGGTGGAGGCCAAGAAGTGGCCGAACCTGAGGTCTCGTCGACACCTAGTGGGGCTCTGAAAAACTTGGAACTCCTCACCCCTGAGACGTCTGTTCTTTCACCCTGAGATTAAATCTTGGCTTCCATTTGCCTCAGGCAGTTTATGAGCAAATAAAGATGTTGTTGTAGACATTACAAAATGGCGGCTGGTTGTCATTTTACCGAGATGATCGACATAATATCTCTTTTAGTTGACCATTCACATGACCTCATCCCCCCTAAATATCTTCTAATCGAAATTACATGATTCACAAGCAGTGTTCCATTAAAAAACTAAACATGTGGTGAAGGGGTGAAATTTTGACCAGCAAGACAGGCCGTCTACGTTACGTTTCAGCAAGCCCTTTGTAATCTAGACCACCTCCGTGGTCGAGTGGTAGAGCGTCCGCCCGGAGAGGGGAGGTCCGGGGTTTCATCCGCGGCCGCGTCATACCAAAAGACGTTAAAAGATGGTATTTGTTGTTACCCTGTCTTGCGCTCGGCATTAAGGGGTTAAAACAAGGACTGGTCAGGTCGGAGTCAGTATACTGTGTCTGAGTGGGGTATTCATGTTAAACTGCGGCATGGTATCTCAGTGGGCTAGCACTATAAATCGGCATCAGTCCGGTCTAGTACAAGCAGCCGCACACACACAAGTGCATGCACGTCGCTATATAAGTGCAATAATCTTGGACGCAACGGTAAAACCCAATTTCACCTCACCTCAGCCTTTGTAATCTTAGCTGGCCACGGGCCAACAGGCCAGCAGTTAAGTCAACCCTGGTGTGATTGGCCTCCACAAATACAGTATGTTGTGTTGGGACAGGAACCAGTGAAGGCGTCTCGAGATATCATGACTAGTCAGTGTTGTCAAGTCCAACTGATTGGTCCGTGCGGGGATATCATAATTGTGATCATGATACTTAATCAGTGTTGACAAGTCCCAGTAACTGGCCTGTGTGGGGATATCATTATCATGATTTTAGTAATGAATTGGTGTCGTTATCGGCAACACCGCTGTGATCAATACCCGACTTGGCACTCCGCCATCCAACCTGCTTCATTTACAGTGAATAACTTCATGCCATGCATTGTTCAGTGTTGGCACCCCGCTACGAATACTCCGATATCGTCTTGCACACCCAGCAAAGTGTATTTGAACTCGTTCATAACTGTTTATTGGTGTTAGTAATTTTGTATACCCTATTTTATTTATTCTGTAGTTGATTGTTGTAATAATTTTCTTGATTGTATGTTAGATTGTTTGATTATATAATGTACTTGGCAACAGGCACAGACTGATTTGAAAACTGGGTCGGGTGATCCATTGTATATTTGAGGGGTATCAAATATGGCCATACCTGGTGAAGAAGGTGGATGGGGTACAACCTGTGAAGATCGGTGGCAGAATAGGTTACACTATGCTTAAAAGGCGACTTTGCTTGTAGTAAGAGGCGACTAACAGGATTGGGTGGTCAGACTCGCTGACTTGACTGATGCATTTCATTGTATCCCAATTTTGTAAATTGATGCTCATAATGTCAATCACTGGATTTTCTGGTCCAGACTTGATTCTTTACAAACCGCCGTCACATAGCTGGAATATTGCTGAGTGCGACATTAAACAAACAAACAAACACACAAACAGAAGCTTGTATCCACAGTCCTTTACAGCGGCCATGGCTACATAATTGCCAGTGTCAATTGGAGCATTGTCCTGATGGGGAACAGCATGTTGAAGCTTGCCACGGGTCTTTTCTTGGATACACCAGCACAGCGTTTTCAATAAGTTGGCCTGGTATTCACCACTCCTAGTTGTTCCCGGTGGTAAACACTTGATATGTAGTATGTCTGGACCAAGGTGGCCATAATGTTTTCAGTGGATCTGGTTGTTTTGGTTTTGGAGAACCGAAGTGTTTCTACTGGCATTGTGTCCTGATTTTGTCATATTTGGATTGTCATTATCATTGTCATTGTTTGAACTGACATTGTCATTGTTTGAACCGACATTGTCATTGTTTGAACTGACATTGTCATTGTTTGAACTGACATTGTCATTGTTTGAACTGACATTGTCATTGTTTGAACTGCCATTGTCATTGTCATTGTTTGAACTGACATTGTCATTGTTTGAACTGCCATTGTCATTGTCATTGTTTGAACTGCCATTGTCATTGTTTGAACCGACATTGTCATTATTTGAACCGACATTGTCATTGTTTGAACTGACATTGCCATTTTCATTGTTTGAACTGCCATTGTCATTGTTTGAACCGACATTGTCATTGTTTGAACTGACATTGCCATTGTCATTGTTTGAACTGACATTGCCATTGTCATTGTTTGAACTGACATTGTCATTGTTTGAACCGACATTGTCATTGTTTGAACTGACATTGCCATTGTCATTATTTTGAACTGACATTGTCATTGTCAGAACTGAGATTGTCATTGTTTGAACTGACATTGCCATTGTCATTATTTGAACTGACATTGTCAATGTCACTATCTGGACTGACGTTGCTATTGTCATTGTTTGGACTGATATTGTCATTATTGGACTGAAATTGTCATTATTTTGACTTTGGGAAGCATTTGATATTTTGGTGTAGTGTGGTCATATTTGGGACCAGCGTCCTAGTTGATGTATGTTATGACAGAATTTGATGATTGTTTTATGGAAACATGTCCGTGTATTTAAGGTTTGTTTAATGAACTTGAAGTTTTAAATCCTTTTGATGACAGCACAGACAGCATGTTAACCAACGAGGTATGTAGGCATGTACAAAACACGTGATCAGACTGTCACATTTGTCTCATGCCAAGTAGGATTACCGACCTCATGACACATCGTCTGATCATAATCATAACACCTAGCATTACGACTATAATCATACCCAGCATGCAACATCTGTGGCATACGGACAACAGCCAGTCGATACAGCACCAGCTTGACCTCTGACCCAGTCTAGTTGATGATTAGCCTTCTAATGCATCCCCAGTGTAATTAAAGCTACCTCAACAGTTTTCACAGTAGGTCGTCTCAAAGATGAAGGGCATTCAAATAAGCCTTGATTTTAAACGGCAGGATTTCCTTTGAGGGGAAGGGTTTCAGTGTGTTCTGAACATTATGGGACGAGAGGCGCTCTTTGAAGGAGCTTCACTGCGATGGTCGTTCTTGTCCACTGAATATGGCATGAGAGATTAAAGAAGTGATTTATGTGAGGTGGTATTGATTTTGTTATTAGTGCAAGGTTGAGCATGTGTTTTTTGGTATGATTTATGATAAATATAGTCGATCTATTTCAAGGACAAAAACAAGTTTTTCTTTATTTCTAATCCTGGTAATAGCTCTGATTGAACCTAACGTTTATAATGTTTATCGATCACCAATCACTTTTTTTCTCATCATGGCCTAATTAAATTATTCAATGCTACTGTATAATATATGATAATTGATCGATTGACATGAAGGTAGGTATGTGTGAATAGACAGAGCCCAGTTTAGATATGGCTTTGTTTTGTTTGTTGTTTAATGACATTTTAAGCAATATTCCAGCCATATGATGACAGTCTGCTAAAAATGAATTCCAGTGATTAACATCATGAGCATCGATCAACACTTCTGACTGAAAATAGCTTAATGACTTTGAGTAGATGGATAGTCAAGAACTGTGAATACAAACGGTAATGGGGGCACGGGTGGCCTAGTCGTCTAAGGCGCCGCGATTCGGAGTTGCGTCCCTTGGGCACGCCAGAAACCTATGATTGTGGGTTCGAATCCCGGTTCGCCCCGATTATGTTTCTAGGTTTGTCAGTACCATACCCGTGCTCGTGGGTTTCACCAAAGTGGTAAACGTCTGAGACCTGCATCACTTCGAGCTTTCTCCCACATTAAGCTGACATGCCGCGATATAACTGGAATAATGTTAAAAGCGGCGTTAAATCGAACTCACTCACTCACTCACTACAAACGGTAATAAATAAACTTGTTAATTTTCACAACAAATAGAGTTGACATGAGACTATATTGACGATTGTCCATGAGCAACTGTGGGACTCGTCTGGCCAAGAATGTTTATTTTAGCAGTCATGTATCAGACAACAACAAACAAAACAATTGTTTACATTGATTGAGTGTGATAGTACACTGCTTTTAGCAAACTACTGTGATGACATGATCTTTTTTTCTCCATGGGATGTTCGATTCCTGTGAGTCAGGCGAAGATGGTTTGTTTGCGTGCTTGTTGTCCAAACCTTGGTTCGTGCTGAGCAAAGAGAACATGGTATTGGTGTGTCAGGCTCCATGTATATGTTTTGTGTTTTGTGTTTTGTTTTTTGTGTTTTGTTTGTTGTTTAATGCCACACCTGGCAATATTCCAGCTATATGTCAGCAGTCTGTAAATAATCAAGTCTGGACCAGACAATCCAGTGATTAATATCATGAGCATCGATCCACGCAATTTGGGCACAATGACATGCATCAACCAAATCAGAGAGCCTGACCACCTGATCCCGTTAGTCGCCTCTTATGACAAGCATAGTCGGCTTTTAGGGCAAGCATGGGTTCCTGAAGCCCAATTCTACCCCGGATCTTCACAGGTCAATGATAGTAATTGTACCACAGACGTGTGATAATTTTACTGCAGAATTTGTCTTGTGCTGAAAAAGGTCATCTTCCCGAGGCAAGTGTGTTAACTGACTTTAAAAGTCCAGTTTCCACCCTTGCCGGAATAGGCTGGAATTACTGGGCTCGATCGTAGCGCCACCAGTGGCTATTACCAGTTATGTCCCTTCTAAGCCTCTCCTATGGACCAATCAGATTCCACCTCTCGTATCACTTGCGTTTGCTTCCCAAAAAATGGTGGCGCCCAGTCAGGACAATTTGATCAATGATCAAGATCTATATTGTGATAAAAGGGGTCTTACATCGCGAAATGCATCAAATCACGTGAGCACCTTGATTAAAAACATGAAAAGATTTGGAAAATATCTGCTGACAACGAGTTGGCGATGCACATGCTTTGCAAATCTTGCAATTGACCGAAATCTGCACAGCAGTTTATGAACCGGATTTCAATTTCGGTGTGCGATTTTGATTTGACTATGCATAGACTCGTAAGTCCTGCCAAAATGTAACTCCATAATACCAGCCTAGTTCCGCAAGGGTGGAAACTGGACTTTTATAGTCAGTTTACTCGGGAAGATGGAAAAAGGTAAACTTGGACGAACTGTGCCAGGGAGCATGTAGCTGAGCTAATATTTGGGGTGTCATAAAACAACACTTGCTTACTTTGAATAGAGCTGGCAGCTGCTGTTCGTGGAAGCGTAATGGTGAAATATTGCATTTCATTTTTGTGAAATCCTGTACAATATTGCTTCAGCAGCAGATGGCAATCTTCTCAATATTCCTAAACCTGGGACTGCATTCGTGACAAAACAGCACTTTGCCTATAAAAACAAGACCCTGTTTTAAATGGATACAATTATGACTGCATCTGTTCACATTTGAGTTAGTCATCATTCAAGCCTGTCATTATTCATAAGGTACCATAATCAAGTGTCATCGCATGTTACTAGAATTTTGTGAGGTATGTGAGTCATTGACAACCATATGTTTCACAAATCAATTTCATGCAATCAGGTGAAAATGGGTTTTAAGCCATAATAAATTATTTATTAGATTTCCAACCTATGGTTGCTGTACTAGCAAAATGTCTGGTCGTGTTCAGTCTGACTTCATTAATTGCAATTAAGGCTAGCTAAAAAGATTGGTAATCAGAACTATCGTTGATGTGAAGAAATTTTAACGATTATCGATATGAAAATTGTGTCATCGATAATATCTTTTTTTATAATCTATTGAGTAAATTTTTATTTACCAATGCAGACTTTTTATGTCCATTGCCAAAGACGGAAAGCAACTGATTTGTTATATCTGAAATGTCCACAAAGTTGTGCATAATTGTGTCACCACTCAACAGTGACATGAAATATGTTGTTTTGTCTCTTCTTGAGCTTTTAGCGTATTTGCTTAAAGTTAGTTCTCCGATATTCATCGATAATTGATCGATATTTAGTTAATGATTATCGATCACTAAGAACGATATCGATAGCCAGCCCTAATTGCAATGTACCTTGAATCGTTGCTCATCATATCAATCACTGGTTTGTCTGGTCCCGCTAAAATATTGTACAGGCTGCCCTAGGACAAGAGGACTATGACTGAGTATGGTGTTAACCAACGAACAAAAACTTGTGGCTGACAGCCCTATGTAATAATTGATTGATGTGGAAATTTTCGTTTTGGAACGAAGCCTTTCATTGTCCCAGGCAATACATCACTTTCCTTGAAGTAGTTGACAAAGTCTGAAGCTCTAGATTTGATTGCATGTTGATAGTGCTACAATCGGGTTCTCAACCTACTGGCCTAAAGCAACATATTCAAAATGAATTTCAGAATTGTCATGCATGCCATTCCTGTGGATACGTAAGGCTTTACCTACAGCCATATTGCATTAGTGATGTATTAGTATTGCAAATGGAACACTCCTGCCATGATGTTTCATAACATCCCATGTACGCCAGACATACCATCAGGGAGATTACACCAGATCTTTGACAGTCATCCTACATAAGCTGAGCCAGGGGAAGCCGACAGACTTAATGAAGCACTGCACCTGTCCTCGTAATTGCTATGAGAGCATAGCTATTTTTAGCCCAGTAGAAGCCACTGGCAGTAGTATTTAACTGGTGTGGACTGGTTGTGCGACCACTAATCGTATTGACATTGGGAAAGAAGGTTTGGTCAGGTAGGTGATAAAACTCTAAGACACTGGTTAAGTGCTTCAATTCAAATGTGTTAGCTAATGGATGTCACTAAACGTTTAAGAGCTTTGTTCCTTAAAATAGTTTCGATATTATCTGATTTGTTTTCAGTCGCTGTCAATATTTTGATTAATAATAATGGTCATTATTTTTATTGTTATTCTTATTGTTATGAGTGTTATGTGACCCACCTTTAAAATGTTGCTGAGGTTGTGATATCAAACAAACAAATATGTGCTGAAATTGAATGGCTGGTTGAGGTGCTATTTGTGCTGATGTGCAGAGTTGCTTCCCTTCGTTGTGCCAGGATCTAGAACCTGATTATGCTCCTTGCTGGCTAGAAATGTCTGATTAGTTTCAATTTTGGGATTTTAAACCAACAAGCTATTTTATTACTGAAATAATGTTCAAAGCATTTAACATTAATAATACCTAATATAAAATCTAAAATTGTCACCTTATTATCACTTTGACAGCCTAATGGTAAGACAACTGAACGAGCAACTGGTGTATTCTAAGTTCTGTTAAGTCATCTGTACAGCCTTTTGTACTGGTTCAGCAGGTAAGGAATTATCAGACAGTCACAAACTTCTGTATGTAATACAATATGACAAAGGTATAGACCCGTGAAGATCCGGGGTGGAATTGCTGTAAAAGGCGACTATGCTTGTCGTAAGAGGCGACTAACAGGATCGGGTGGTCAGGCTCGCTGACTTGGTTGATGCATGTCATCGTATCCCAATTGCGTGGATCAATGCTCATGATGACAATCACTGGATTAACTTGTCCAGACTTGATTATTTACAGACTGCCATCTTATAGCTGGAATATTGCTGAGTGCAGCATTAAACAACAAATAAACAAAGAAACCAACAAAGGTATATTCTGTGTAAAAAATAATGTAAGAAACATAAGTCTACCAGCCCAAACTTATCTTTTGGAGATTTCTTTATCATATCTAAAAATGGGATTATAAACTACCTTACAAGTTCTCAACTATTTTCTGATTGAGTTTAGAGGCTAAGGTTGTATACTGGAGTTTTGCCAAAAATACATACATTAACATGATGTTTGTAATATAGCTTCGTCGTATGAATAACTTCTTCATAAAGATATCAGATCCTGACAACTTGAATACTGTCTATACATTAACACCTCTTCTATTTGTGTGTCAATTTCTTGATCATGTTTGTTGATGGCTGTATAAGTGTATGTTGACACAGATGTGTTTCACGGGAAAAACAATCAATATCGCCATTTGGCACTGGTCTGTGCAGGATGTTGCCGACAGAAACCCGTTCAGGATCACAAGTTTTGGATAGGGTTCAATGATCGTCTTTGATGAATTTTTTTTTTCATTTCAAATGTGAATTGATTTTTCCTCCTTGACCAATCATGCACTCACTTTTTCTTTCTTTCACTTTCGCTTTATTTCTCTCATTCTATTTCAGTCACTCACTCGCTCACCTGTCCGCTCCTCTTACTCAATACCTTCCTGCACTCACTCACTCATCATCCCGAGTTAAGTCTGCTGCAAGCGACCATGCTTAATCTAAAATAGCGTGTTATATTCAAGAGCTCTTACTGAGTGTTGCCAGTATTTTGCCAGATATTTTTGTGGTCAGTGCATTTTGCAGTCATGAAAACAAAAAAGTGTTTTTTCATATAATTTTTTTCACATTTCTTTTAAGTTCAGCGGAATGGAATTGATAAAGATATGTTCACCTAAAGGTGATTGGACTGTACAAATACTGGACAATATCCTTTTTGGTTAAAAGGTACAAAACCATTCTTCCCACCTTGTGCTGTAAACATCATGATTTATATATCGTACTCTGTGCACTTGCTCAGTATTCACCTGACAAAGAAGCAAGTAGATCTGAAATGTCGTACAAAGAATAAAAAGAAGTTGCTATCCATAAAAAAGTGTCATGTATTATTGTTCTTCCAACTTCTAAATGCCTATCAAAGACTTTAAAAACAGTTTGTGTTCGTGCCATAGTGAACAAAGGCATAAAGCCACAGAAAAAGGTCTTGAATATATGAAATATTTATGGCTGACACATATGCAATAGTAATGAATTTTAGTGGATTGTTTGCCTAGTGGGCCTATACAATACACATGACGTATGGTGCTATGTATGTGGTGCATCAGTTTGTAGGGCTGGGAGCATACAACAACTGTGCAATCTGATACATATATAGAGGATTCATCACGAGTGTTTTTTAATATGGGAAATATCAACCGAGTCTTAGTTAATCGGTATTTGCCGAGCCTTTGGCGAGGCAAATACCGATTAAGGGGACGAGGTTGATATTTCCCATATTTAAAAACACGAGTGATGAATTCTATTTATCATTTTCACATTTTTGCTTCCAAATTAAGGAATAATTGCATTAAACATTAACATCAGCAACTTGTCGAAATCTTACGTATAGATCGTGCGTAGTGATACATGTTTTCCATAGCCATGTAAACCAAAATAAACAATTCGCTGAGAAAAAAAGTTCCTCGGATTATTTTAAACAATATACTTGAACAGACTTTTGCAGAATAATTGAAACTTTAATAACGGTAACAACAACGATTCTGTGTAATCTGATTATATCTCTGGTGTAACTTCACTTATAAAATATAGTTTCAAATCAAACCGCTCGCTCTTCCGGTTATCTAATTTGTATATCTAATTTGCATACTTATGTCATTGGGGTATGACATACATGTTTTTATGTCATAAGCTTATGTCATGGATAAATGCTTAAGTTAAATGATAAATCACGATACCTTACTCACGATCCGATATGTATCACGATACTTGCATGTGCTCTTATCTGTGGTGCGTAAGCCATCTTTTTCATAGTCAGGATGGTCAAATACCTGGCACACTGATGATGTGCAGTATCGTGATACGTATGAGATCGCACTGTTGGTGAATTGTCCCAGTAACTTGACACATCCTCGTTAAACCAGGGGATTATTTCTCCATTCCATTTTGATAAATACCCTGAACCTATACGCCACTATAGATTGTTTCGTGTCCAGTTCAAATGAAGCTATAAATATATCTTCAATTAGATTATAGCTTTTTCATGATTGTGTCAGCCTCCGTGGTCTAGTGCTAGACTGTCCGCCTGGAGATCTAAAGATCGGGAGTTCGACCCCCTCATACCAAAAGATGTTAAAAGATGGCACTTGTTGTTTCCCTGCCTGGTGCTTGGCATTAAGGGGATAAAACAAGGACTGGTCAGCTCAGTCAGTGTACTGTGTGTGAGGGGTATTCGTGGTAAACTGCAGCATGTCATCTCCCTGAAAGTTGTGTAGCATATGGACTTTGTCTGGTTCAGACACGATTATTTACAGACCGCTGCCATCACAGCTGGAATATTGCTTAATATGACGTTAAACAACAAATGAACAAACAAAGCATATGGACTTCACTCCCCCTGAGTTAATACTGAGACTAAAAACTTCAGATTTTGAAATTAATACTCAATTCAGAAGAAGCATTTTGATTGGTTGTTTATTTCAAGCAAGAGTGAGTGAGTTAAAATTTAACGTCGCATCTGCATTATCAGGAATTCTGTGCTAAGGTTATGAATGGTAGGAGAGATGAAGGTGGTCATTTTGTTTCTGAAATGAAGCGATGGTGACCATCGCATCCAGGTGCTGATAACATGTAGGGTAGGGACATAGCCTGCTGATATATATATCTCTAATATTGTCTGCTTATTCTGGGTGCCTCATGGTATTCCGGGGTAGAATAGGTCCCCAGAACCTATGCTGGTCATGAGAGGTGAGTGAATGGATTGGGTGTTCAAACTCGGGAACATGGGTGATTGTGTGTCATCGCACCCGGCTTAGATCGTAGCTCACAATATCAATCACTGGATTATCTGGTCCATACTTGATTATTTACAGGCCAATGCCTTGTAGCTGTAATATTTCTGAATGTGGTGTTAACAAACAAGTAAAAGCTCATTGTGGGCAGGTTAAAATATTGCTGCTTTTTTCTGTGACTCAAACTGATGCATTGTTGAAGTGACTCGTAAGCACAAGTACGACACAGTTGTTACCTCCAAAGGGGCCACGGGTGGCCCATTCGTCTAGGGCGCCACAATTCGCTTTGCAGAGTTGCGTCCCTTGGACACGCCAGAAACCTATGATTGTGGGTTCGAATCCCGGTTCTCCCCGAATATGTTTCTAGCTTTGTCAGCACCATACCCGTGCTCGTGGGTTTCACCGAAGTGGTAAACGTCTTGAGACCTGCATCACTTCAGGCTTTCCTCCCACATTAACTGGAATACTGTTAAAAGTGGCGGCGTTAAACCCAACTCTCTCTCTCTGTCTCTCTCTCTCAAGTGACAAGCAACCCAATTATCTTGCTGCAGAGATGTGTATGTATGTGAAGGAATCCCTGTGGACGAGATTGCCATTGTGTTGGACAGAGCCTATTTATCTAACTGAAGGCTGGCATTTGTCATAACATCTGATATTTATAGAATGGTGTGTTAACCTGGTTAGACCAGACTTTAAAAAAAAAATTATTTATTTATTTTTAACAAATTTTGCCCCGAAAATGCAGATTGGTAGGTCAGAAAAAAGTATCAATCAAATTCCAATTTCAAATATATATTTGAATAATTTATAAATATTGAAGCTACAGTCTATATTTTTTTTGAAACACTTTACGTATCACCGGTCAGTGGAATATATAAATGTTCACATGTTTGGGACCTGTTGGAGTCGGCATATTCTTAAACTAAGCTTTAAAAAACGTCTGACCTTATTAATAATGCAAGTTCTTGATGTAGAATGTGTTTGTTGAGAAGAATGCGTGTCCGCCATGTATCTCAAATACCACCCCTTGCCATGAGAGTTGGTAAAACGCCTTGGGTGCTAATTACCCAGAAGACTCTGTGCCCCTCTGGAGTGACACTGAGCGTCAGACCTGTTGACAGAGATTATGTGACAGTGTCTTTTCTGTCCTAAACACCATGACTCACTCCCGAATTCAGGGATGACATTTTTATATAGATATTTTGTACACCAGGTCGTGTCTGTGGATTGTTCAGGTTTTTGATGGTATATTTAGTCAGATTCTGGCAACTACAGTTGCAGTACATGCTCTTTGTAAACTGATGAAGACAATAAAAAGTACATATTGATCTGCGTGGAATCAAAGAGTTACAGAATGTTCGTCAGACATCAAGCAGTAGCATCATCTGGATGTATTTCCTGGGAGAACGTTCATCCCTGCATTTATGACATGGTGTTCTAATTTAAGGAATGAGATAGTTTTTTAGCTAGCATTGAGGATTATGTTTTGCAACATGGTATTCTGAGGTCAATCACTGGATTGTCTGGTCCAGACTTGACTGTTTTACAATTTGGTGAAATGAAAAAACCCTCATTTAATAATTGTTCATAAGAAATGGTGAATAATAAGTTCAAAAATCTTTATTCTAAAAAGATCCAATCAAATATCTTTCTACATCGCTCAGCAATGGTAATTCTGTGATGGTGACCTACAATTTTTGATTCATTAGTAGCAGTACTAATCTGAAAGTTTAAAATTATTTTAATTTGTTTTCCCGACCGCCTACCTTGATATTTACGCCAGTTATTTTTTAACCAAATACTAAAAATTATGAGGACTAAGAGGTATAATCTTTCCATTAAGGACAGGGTGACCAGCAGGGAATGTAGTTTGATTGCCCGGATTTATAAAGGGGTACCTTAATTAGAATACTGTTGCAAATATCCTCAAAGGTCCCCCATACTCTCCTGTCATCATTTCAGTCTATTTGAGTATAATTAGCCGATTTATAAGATGCCGCAAACTGCCCACCGATTTGTTTGAAGGAAGATGTATGTCCAGATGAAAACTTTGAGAGTTCTTGTTTCTGTGTGTTTCACAATGTATTTTATCATACCTCCATGTCAGAATGACAGGATCTGAATGGTTCATGTGACCTTGATAAAATAGGTGAATAAATCCCTTATACCCCGCCATGAGCAAGTCAGGCTCCACGTGGCTTTCTGAGAGTCAGAACAAATCCTTTATAGCCAGCTTGCAAGCGAAAGTCTGCACACATTTTCCAAATCAATGAAAGTCACATGACACAGTACAAGCTAACCTCTGCTCAATCGGACAGGTGTTTTCTATAAAATTTGATTTATTTTTATTGCATTATCATATAAGAACATGGCAGTAAGATAATTTGTTGTAGCAGGATCACTCGCGGTACATGGGGTTTTATGTGTCCCTCGTTAGGTTATATACCACAAGCCGGAGGCCTGCTCAACTTATTTTGGTGTGTACTTGAAGCTGATGGTAGCATTAAAGGAAGACCTACAACAGATGTAGATGGTGATATTACTGTATGAACCCGAGTTCTTTGGGTGTTACGTAAAATGATTTTTGAGGCCTTTTGATCCTCAGTGGAAAGTAATAAAATGAATTTGTTCTATATTTCCTTAGACCTATGCTAAAAGCACATCCATGTGCACCACAAAATGATTACTCAGCAAAATGCATTAGATGGTCAGCTGATAATCACTTGATACCGTTCCAAATCCTTTCTCAGACTTGTTCATAAAATCAATGCAGGAACATTTTCTATGATTAAATTTTCCCAAACCGAAAAAAACCAATTTAACAAAGCGAACACATTCCCATAACGTACTGTATTTCCCCCATTAGACGCCCGGCCTCTATTAATTTCGCACAGTTCGTTGACCCAGAGTCTCTTTGAGGTTCAGGGTCTATTCTGTTTATTGCTGGAGCAGTGGCAACTCGCAACCTTATCGAGTCCCAAATTCTCGTCCTACGAGGGGTTCGTTGCAGGAAATGGTAATTGTTAATCACCAACGTATCTCAAAATCTTGTGTTGTAATGAGATCGGAATTGTCGACGTAATGATGGATATGGTCCTGCTGCTGAATGTCTACACAAGCGATGTAGTGCGGGTATTGGCTTGCCTAATTATCAGAGCTATACTGTCATCCGAGATCAATACATGATCGCCCGTGAGCAACACAGCCTCATTGGTGTATTCTGGGAATGGTGATAATTGGGGCAGCGATTTGATGGTTTATGATTTATGTATGTGTACGAGCAGTGTTTGTCTTCATCACCGGGGAGCAGATGCAACAAGAGCCCAACACAACTCCTCCAATGAGAAGTGTAATATGGGGCTTTCAGCTTGATAACCGGACATTGCTTACTGTTCAAGACCCAGAATTAGTAGAACTAAGAAGTGAAAATCCTATAAAACATCCTGCTTTGCTACGTACTTATTACATATATTATCTGTTGTCCCAGCAATGAATGGGTACCCGGTAGGATGGGATGGTAATGCAGGGCTTGACTGCATTCAACTTTCACCAGGTGCATGTTGACATGGCATCCTAGTTGCAAGCGTAGCAGGCCTCACAGTTGCGACTAAAACACTTGCTAATTCGACCTAAGTTTAAATTTGTCTTCTGTCTAAAATTTAGTGGTTACTGCCAAATGTCTACCTTGAAAAATATCTTGTGGCAACTAAATTATATTGTTTCACGTTTGAAGACACAAAAATAAATAATAGCTGATTGTGGAAAACATGTCTGCTTATAATTGTACTTACGTATAATTCTTCCTATTGTCGACAATGAACAGAAATACATAAATATTAATGGAATAAGTATTTTATTTCAGATGGATAAGCAAGGACATACCTAAATAATCTAGTAACATAAACAGCATCATGGTTTAAGTCACAAATAACAAAAATCAAGTACAGTTTCCACTAATATACAATTCCAAGACTAGTGCTATGACTTGTATATATATTAAAATAGTTATTTGATAAAGATAATTTCAAAAGCTTTTGGCTGCCTACAATATTGACTTGACTTCTTGATTTTACCGCTGGCTACATGGATAAAAAATACTTGTAGCCATATGGCTACTTGGTAAAAAATTAAACTTTGAGGCCTGAATGTGAGATACTGTTCAAAGTGGTATAGTGGTTAAAGCGTTCGCTCGTCACGCCGAAGATCCAGGTTCGATTCCCCACATGGGTACAATGTGTGAAGCCCATTTCTCGTGTCGCCCGCTGTGACATCGCTGGAATGTTGCGTGGCGTAAAACAAAACTCACTCAAAGGGGTATCAAACTATAACACCATCAAGCAGTGAATGCTTGGTAAAAAATTAAACTTTGAGGCCTGCCTAGATGCATGATCAAGGCTAAATAAATAAATCTCATATCTCTGATGATCTGATAACTGTCCTGATTTTTAAAACAGTTCGTACTTCTGTTACAGTATTTATGTGGCAATGGCAACCGTCATATACTACATAATGACTCATTGGTAGGATAATTTAGATGTGACGTCAACTTCAGGGCCAGATGAAGCGAAAGTGCAGGGCCCTGTTCCACAAAGCGACCTTAGTGCTACGTTGATCGTAAGCCTATGGTAAAGTATGGGAGTTACGACCAACTAAGCACTAAGGTCGCTTTGTGGAACAGGGCGCAGGACATAATCTGAAGTACCCACAGTTTGATGACATCAAGCCCAAGAAAGCTTGACAAATTACACATAACGCTGAGATGTAGTATTGTTAATAAGACTTCGAGGTATTGAGTGTGATAGAGATTGATGATGTGTGGACAATTAAGGGTTAGCATGGTTAGACGCAAATTGTTTGACATACCAACGTTAGAAATTGGCACTAGTCCTGTAGTCCTTACCAAACTGCCCAATAGTAAAGGTATCCTAAGGACTAGTAGAAATTGGCCCATTTTTAGGGTTTTGCTATATGTTATCATCATAAAGACTAGTGGACAAAAACTGTTAGTTTCTAACCGTGCATACACTTGGGTCATGTCGACTTAATCATGTTAATGTTAGGTTGCACTTTGCAGCAGCTTGCGATGGTGCATGTATAGCTGCATCGAGGCCTATTATCAAGGTATTGTGACTAATGCATTCATAAGGATAATAATGGTGCACTATGAGGATGACATCGGCCCGTGAAGATCCGGGTAGAATAGGTCTTCAGCAACCCATGCTTGTCGGAAGAGGCGACTAAAGGGATCGGGTGGTCAGGCTCGCTGACTTGGTTGATGCATGTCATCGATCCCAATTGTGTGGATCGATGCTCATGTTGTCAATCAATGGATTGTCTGGTCCAGACTCGATTATTTACAGACTGCCGTCATATAACTGGAATATTGCTGAGTGCGGCTTTAAACAACAAACAAATAAAACAAAATAAAGCATAAGCGTGGAAAAATCGCCCTACAAATGGATTATTATTATTATTTCTTTTCAAACTTGGGAAACACTTTCTATACCAATAGTAGAGGTGCAGTGCGAAGTTTGATTTCAATATTTGGATTTTCTGCAAAACATACAACTATTTTTCTTTCATTCTTTATTTAGAATTGCTTTACTTCAACATTTGTGACCTATAACTTGAAAGCTACTGCATGGATTCTTTTCAAATTTAAGGAACACTTTCTATACTAATAGTAATGGAAAGGTACAGTGCAAAGTTTGATTTTGATGTGTTGGTTTTCTGTAAAAAATATGATTGTTTTCATGTTTTGAACTTGGATTTTTTTGTGTATTCCAACATTTGTGTGCCATATTTCTTTAAAACTACTGCTATCTTAAACATATCCCAACGGCTTCGTCATTATGTTGTCATCTTTATACATTCATCCTATGTCGGGGGCACGGGTGGCCCAGTCGTCTAAGGCGCCGCGATTCGCTGTGCCGAGCGCATAGGTTGTGTTGGTGGGGTTTTTCATAAGCTCATGATAAGAATAAAATACTTCCTGCTCGCGAAAGCTAAACAGCTATTGTCATTTGAGTGATATTTCGCTATGACCTTCATTGACCACCGGTGCAGGTCTCTTGTCGAGTAATATAATAACCATTGTCTGCTATCTTGAGAATTCCCTCTGTAATGCAAATATTGAAAAACGAAATGGTAAGACTATCGTACATTCCACACACTTTAAATACAGGGAAAGCGTCCCTTTGAAGTACGAACTACCCTGTATAACAAATGCCAGTGTAGCCTTCTTGACTCGTCAGGGGCCACGGGTGGCCCAGTCGTCTAAGGCGCCGCGATTCGCTGTGCAGAGTTGCGTCCCTTGGACACGCCAGAAACCTATGATTGTGGGTTCGAATCCCGGTTCGCCCCGATTATGTTTCTAGGTTTGTCAGCACCATACCCGTGCTTGTGGGTTTCACGGAAGTGGTAAACGTCTTAGACCTGCATCACTTCGGGCTTTCCTCCCACATTAAGCTGACACGCCGTGATATAACTGGAATACTGTTAAAAGCTGCGTTAAACCCAACTCACTCACTCACTCACTCACTCACTCACTCACTCACTCACTCACTCATCCTATGTCATTGGCTTCTTAATTATGTTGTTAGCTTTGTTCTTTCATCCCACCTTGTATTGTGTAGACATCATGATTTATGTATGATCAGTACTCTATGCACTTACCAAGCATTCCCTGGATAAAGGAGCAGGAAGTAGCTCTGAAGCATCATACAAAGAATAAAAAAAGTTGCTATCCATAAAAAAGTGTCCTATAATCATGGCCTCCCAACTTGTTGGGCTGGTAGCCCTGTTGCTATGAGACATAGGCAACATTATGCTGGATGATGACTGGGGGTTATGGTACAAGACTTATGTACTATCCTCCATTGTCCTGTGTGTTACAGAGCGAACAAACGGATACAATGAACCGTTAAAAAATCCCTGATTTATCTCCTATATATTATCATTTAAAATTTACATACATAACAAACTCTCTACAGCATACTAACGTATATAGTGAACTGATATCTGATCCTTGACAAGCCCAAATACCACTAATTCGTGACGTGTATGGTATAGCGAACTGAGAAATTTCACTTAGTTTCAAGTGTCACTGACAATTGGCTGTACGCAATCAAAATACAATGTACATGTAGCGCGGGAAGTCCCTACGGTGACTGTTCAAATTGTTATGTAAAAATATCCGGTAATGGCAATCACCTGTACCAAAGTGCTACGCTTATGGTTCTGATTATTTTAAGTATATATATATATATATGAAAGGTGTAACTAAAATAACATGATATTGGAATTTAGTATCTAGATAAAGTAATAATTTCAGATATAATTTATTTCGACTATTGCATCAAATGTTTTTGAATTTGTATCATTGGGTACTTTTTAACTCGATCACCTGTAGATGTGGGAGGAAACGTGTATAAATGTGGATGTGTATTGTTTTTTGTTTAAGCCAAGATGGTGGACGTTTCCAAGCAAAACCGTATATAACGAAGAACGTATGTAACGAACTGATTTCTCTGGTCCCTAGTAGTTCGATATATCCATGTTCTGCACATGTCCGGGACCAAGGATCTGAAACAAAGATTGGTTGGCTAGGAGTTAGTATACGTTGTGTGTGGGGGGTATCCATGTTAAACTGCGGCATGGGATCTCGATGGGCTAAAAAATAGAATGGTTAGCTGGGAGTCAGTATACTGTGTCTGAGTGGGGAATCTATGTTAAACTGCGGCATGGCATATCATTTGGCTAGCACAAGTCGGAATTAGTCAAAACAAGAAAAAACAAGCATTCTTGCATGCATGTGCATGCCCGTCGCTATTTAAGCACAATAATCTTGACGTTAAACCCCATTTCACCTCGCCTCACCTCACATCACATTACTAATGTAGCAGGTGTTAGATGTGCATTTTCATCAAGTTGCTACATTATACATAAGCATATAGACCGATATTGACTAATATTTGAGCACAAATATCATGTGAAGAAATAGTCAGGATCATGTAGCCGACTGGCTTACACCAGCTGTTAACGTAATCTTAATATTTCACAGTTATTCACATAAACCCATACTTTCCGTGTCATTTCAGTGTAATGATATGTTTCATGAGTTTGTTCATACGGATTGGCATGCAGAACATCAAGGCAAATTATATTGTTTCAAATATGGAACGAAAAAACCCATTCCTTGTTAATTCAGCAGTGTTCCCGTTTACCGGTAATTACCAGTTTTTTATCGATAAAATTAGGCTTGGACTGGTAATTCATAGGACTACTAGTCCCTGAGGACTAAAAAGTCCTGTAGTCTATTTTTAGTGCAAAGAAATAACATTTCGCGTTTCTTCGAGGTGAAGTATCCATTTGTAGCCACCTCGTCTCAAACCAAAGTGAAATATTCCGGTGAAAAATTGTGATTGAACGTTGTGTGAATCGTGTGTAGATCTAAGTTACTGCAGGGATGACGTCATGGAATATGTCAGTCATCAACATACAGTGCATTGAACAAAATGTTGAAAGAATTAAAACCAGGTAATTTCATAACTGGGTCTTTTTGTGTTCAAAGTTGGGACTGAAAAAAATTGGTGGTTGGGGGTGGGGGGTATTTTAAAGATGCCAGTCCACTGGGACTGGCAGTTTAGAAAAGCTAGTGGGAACACGGTTTAGACACCCTGTTGATCCAGCCATTCTGTGACCAAGTTGGTGACATGAGAGATGGAAATGGCGACACCAATTCTTAAACAAAACTTTGGTATTTTTCATACAGTATGGAGATATACTATCCTGGAGAGTCTAGGATGGCCCCTAACCCTTATCAGACGATCTTGAGCGCCGTTGTCAGTTTCTCTTTGCCATATTTGATCTTTGCACTCAGGAATTAGTGGTGTTGTATTCAATTGTAATTTCTCTGTTTCAGAACTGAGACTGGCGACGTGAAAATGTCGGCCATGAGTAACGGTTACCCAGAAGAAGAAGAGGAGGACTTGGAAGGGATGGTCTTCGCCAACTCCACTCACAACGACGATGTGTTGACGTCCATCCGATCACTGCGGAAAAGCCAGAAGTTCTGTGATGTCAAACTGGTTGTTGATAACCATGAGATTTTTGCCCACCGGGCAGTCCTTGCTGCCAGCAGCGCCACCTTGTTCGATCTGTTTTCCAAGGGAGACGACTCCATCCAGACGAGCAGCATGGTGAAGCTGAAAGATGTGAAATTCAGCGGATTCAGCCACTTGTTAGACTATATGTACACAGGAAGGCAAGTTGCTGACGTTGGAGATGGAGGTGTTGTGTTGGATATATGTGTGGAATGTGGTATTGAAGTGTTACCAGGGTCCCTTTCCACAAAGCAATCTTAGCGCTACGACTGTCGTAAGTCAGTGTTAAAGAATGGGAGTTACAATCACCTTAGCGCTAAGATCGCTTTGTGGAACGGGGCCCTGAGCTCCAGTTACCTTTTTGAGCAATTGAGTTTTTACTCGAAGGTTTCTTTGATTTGAATTTGCTCATTACATCATTGTGTAAACAATATTTTTTTACTCATCAATTCATCACTCTATTGTTTTGTTCCCAAAATGAGTTAGCATTTTGAGATTTAAAAAAAAAATTGAAATGATATTTTAGATGTACAGTAAACTACGGTTATAACGAACTCAAAGGGACCATTAACTTTAGTTTGTTATAACCGTAGTTCGTTATAAGCATATATACAGCATAACTATAGCAAATAGTCGGGACATAAAAATCAGTTCGTTATATCCGTCAGTTCGTTATAAGCGTGTTCGTTATAAACATACTTTACTGTATATAGTGGTTCTAAATATAGACTTGACTCGTAATTAGCTCGTAATTGTGTTTTGGAAATTAGCTCTTTTGTACGCATGCTGAAAAAGCTTCATTGGGTATTTCTGCGTGCTGTTTTAAAACAATTGAGTTTTTCATTTATTGCATGCTTTCTGTATGCAAGTTAATTGAAAGTAATTGGGTTTTGAATAATTTTTTTTGGGGGGGGGTCAGATTCGGTGACTAAATGGATCGGGTGGTCAGACTTGATCACTAGATAGATCGGGTGGTCAGACTTGATCACTAGATAGATCGGGTGGCAAGACTTGATCACTAGATAGATCGGGTGGTCAGACTTGATCACTAGATAGATCGGGTGGTCAGACTTGATAACTAGATAGATCGGGTGGTCAGACTTGATCACGAGATAGATCGGGTGGCAAGACTTGATCACTAGATAGATCGGGTGGTCAGACTTGATCACTAGATAGATCGGGTGGTCAGACTTGATCGCTAGATAGATCGGGTGGTCAGACTTGATCACTAGATAGATCGGGTGGTCAGACTCGGTGACTAAATGGATCCGGTGGTCAGACTCGGTGACTAAATGAATCGGGTGGCCAGACTTGATCACTAGATAGATCGGGTGGTCAGACTCAGTGACCAAATGGATCCGGTGGTCAAACTCGGTGACCAAATGGATCCGGTGGTCAGACTCAGTGACTAAATGAATCGGGTGGCCAGACTTGATCACTAGATAGATCGGGTGGTCAGACTCAGTGACATGGTTGATAGGGTGTCGACAACATTGATGTTGCTCACAATGTTAGTCGTTAAATTACATCACAGCATGTCAGCTTAATGCCTGAGTAGTAACAGCTACCTCTTTGTTTTAAACCCATGCATGTGTGAACTGACTGAACAAGATTGCGGGAATTGGGGATTCAAACCTCTTACCAGTTTGTCATGGCCGTTAAGGGAGACAGCTTTTGCAACTACCTGCCTTCTCCACCACAACAGGGGTTATAGTGTTTGCTTCTCAGGCTGAAGACCCCGGGTTCGATTCCCGACATGGGTACAATGTGTGAAGCCCCTGCCTCGTGGCCCCTGCTGTGATATTGCTGTGATATTGCTGGAATATTGCTAAAAGCGGCGTAAAACAAAATTCGATCCCCCTTCAACAAAAAAATATGTTTGTAAATAGGTCCAGGGTATTTGTGATAAGGGGCGGTCGGGTAGCCTAGTGGTTAAAGCGTTCGCTCATCACGCCGAAGACCCGGGTTCGATTCACCACATGGGTACAATGTGTGAAGCCCATTTCAGGTGTCCCCCGCCGAGATATTGCTGGAATATTGCTAACAGCAGTGTAAAACCATATTCACTCACTATTTGTGATAACAGTGAGAACTTGAGAAGGATCATTCTATTGTCCCAATTCACTACAGCGAGGAAAATGGCTCCCTTCTGTCATTACATTACATGACACGATTCTGTTTGATCCATCAACAGTTACTTACACTGATGCCTTGAACACTATAAAGCATTAAGAAATATCATGCCTCCATTCCAACATTTTAAGAAGATTTAGAAAAATTTATCACGAACTTGCAGTTATTCGTGAAACCTGTTTAGAATTTGTGTTCACTAATCACATGCCCATTTAATTTTTAAAATTCTCACCTGAAACCAATCAATAGACATTGACTATCAGACCATGCATGCTAGTGTACGATTCAGTTTATGATGCCAACAACGCACAGAAATGCAACAGACTGTTTATTGTGATCAGCACTGGGTGACAACTATATGCATATATGAATATAGCAAGTACGTAAACAATGCTGGCTGTATGAGGACTCCCGCTGTGCTTTGGACGCACTTGGCTGAGCATCAGAGGTTGGGTAGCCTAGTGCTTAAAGCGATCGCTCATCACACCGAAGACCCGGGTGCGATTCCCGATATGGGTACAATGTGTGAAGCCCATTTCTGGTGTCCCCGCTGTGATATTGCTGGAATATTGCTAAAAGCGGCATAAAAACATACTCACTCACTCACTCACTCACTCACTCACTCACTCACTCACTCACTCACTCACTCACTCACTCACTCACTCACTCACTCACTCACTCACTCACTCACTCATGTCCAAGCATTAGGTCAGAATCTAAAACTTTTGTTTTTTGCTATCACTTACGGAGCACTTACATAAAGCTGCTGTTAATACTCAACCCATGAAGATCCGGGGTCTTTAGCAACCCATGTTTGTCGTTAGAGGCGACAATGTCTGTCGTAAGAAACGACTCACAAGATCGGGTGGTCAGACTCGTTGACTTGGTTGATGCATGTCATCGAATCACAATTGCATAGATTGCTGGTCGTGTATAATCACTGGATTGTCTAGTTCAGACTTGATTATTTACCACTGTCATATAGCTGGAATATTGCTCAGTGTGACATTAAACAATAAACAAACAAACTGTTAAGAAGCAGTGTGTTGATTGAGCATCAATCCCCCAAGCATACGGACGGACATTCTGGCATCGCGAAATGGCCAGTGAAATTATTCCAGAACTGTTATGGCATTTATTCTGTCATATAGGGGAGTTACCCTTGCTTGGGTACTACATGCCCATAATGAACAGTTATGACAGTTGCGACAGTAAACGAGTGTATATTTCCATGTAAGTTTCTTGTGTTTAATAATTAAAGGTAAGTTGAGTTTTCCAACATTGATTTTAATCCCAGCTTTGTTTGACAACCAATCTGTTGTGTTTGAAACTGGATTATTAAGTCGTGGGCCAATTCAGCAGGTGGCTTCATTTTGTCACCAAAACTATAAGAAAGTAAACGAACAATATTTCATGACTTTAACTTTTAGGCCAGGCTTTTTTTATTTTTAGGATTACGGATTTTTCAGCCCAAAGTCCAGGGTTGGAGGAGGGGATTTTTCTCCCCTCCTCCAACCCTGGACTTTGGGCTGAAAAAAAAGAGGCCAGAGGCATTTTTTTAAAATGCAGAATGCCTCTGGCTTACTTTATGAACATATTCTGTGCTAAAAAAAAACACCATTTGTGACGATAAAGCCCCTTGGTACAATAAAAATTCTACCACTTACAACACAGACAAATGTCAAGGGAGGCTATTCATGTTCAGTTTCGAGATCAACAACGATCATTTATGTATCTCTATACTAGTTTACACCGGTAAATTCATATGTTTTTTATTAAAAGGTGAAGATAACAACAACAAAAAAACTGACTACGTGGCTATCGGCGGGGGTGGGGGAGGGAATGGAAATGTGATTAGTGATTAGTATTTTTTTACATATCTAAAAAATTAGAGTCGGCGGGTCCGTAATCCGAAAAATATAAAACTCCTGGCCTTATATGTAAAACTCTGCAGAAAATTCCAATCAAAGTGAGGCAACTTTTTTTAACTTAAATATTTTGTTTAAATCATCTACCTTGCTGAATATTCTTAATACGTCATTCCTATTGTAGATTGACAGTTCCAGCGGAGGATGTTCGAGAGGTCTACGCGATGGCTCGACGCTTGAAAATCGTGAGCGCCGTGGATGCCTGTGCCGACTACCTGTCATCGACCTTGACCCCTGTCAACTGTCTAGGTATCCTTGATACTAGCTCGTCTTTGTCCCACAGTCCGATGTTGTTGCTACTTCTTCACGATTTATCGTGTTGTACGTAGTAGCTTAGACATTCACAGTCCAAGGCTGACCTCAGAATAAATGGTAAGAAACCCTTTTTAAGTTTCCCCACGCAAGTCTAGCTCAGAAATCAGTTCCTCTCTGTTTTTTCTTTCTTTTTTTATCTTATGATAAATCTTTTATTATCAACTTTCAGCATTAAAATGCTTGATGTATTATGAAGATATTTTAAATAATACCATTATTCAATAATGCTTGGTCAGGATCTAAGACTTTTGTTTTTATAAGGTAGAGGCTATCATTAATGTAAGGTAATTTTGCAAGTTTAATTGTGTATGGATTTGATTGTTTTATCATTATTTTATTAGTATCATGAGAATTTTTTGTATTTTTTGAAAATATTGAATACCACATGGTTTTACAGCAGAGCAGTGCTTCAGATTGCCAGGGATTCAGGACTTTTGACCCTTTGAAAAAAACAACACATGACATACCCAGATCCCATCAGTCCATCAGACCTGTAATTTACAACCCGACCCATTATTCATCATAAGGCCTTGATAGGTTATTATTAGATTTTCGTTCCTGTCATCACGATATTTGATATCCCCTACAGATGAAGACAATTTGGATGTGTCTGCCCTTCATTCTTTACTTTACCCATGAAGATCCGGGTTAGAATTGGTCTTCAGCAACCCATGCTTGTTGTAAGAGGCGACCATGCTTGTCGTAAAAGGCAAATAACGGGATCGGGTGGTCAGGCTCTCTGACTTGGTTGATGCATGTCACTGTATCCCAATTGCGTGGATCGATGCTCATGATATCCATCAGTGGATTGTCTGGTCCAAACTTGTTTATTTACAGACCTCTGTCATATTGGAGACCAGCATGTGACTTTACTAACAAAACATTAATGTTCATTTGAATCACATCCTCCGACATTTCCTGTTCAACTTGGACAAGTAATTTACAAAAGAAGACTCGGTTCACACAAGTCTTAGAATCCTGAAGAGTCGTACTTCATTTTGGGTTTCCTTTTCTGGAATAGTTATGGAAATTACAAAATTGTTTCGAAAATAATATTGTTCCAGTATTTCATTTCTGGTGATATTTCAGTGATGGGAAAATAAATAAAAGTCAATTATTGTCTGTTCTCCATGTTAACACCTCTCAAAGTTTGTTTTGTTGTTACGTATCGATATTATTTCAGTGAAACCAGGCCTAATTCCCCGGTAAAGTCTTCGCTTAAAGTTTGTACACCCTAAAAGTAAAATATCACCTGCCTCACATTTTTTACATATTTTACATGAAAATCTTATAATTAATTTATTAAGGCCTTATGGGTCCTCGGACTCAGAAGTTTTCACGTCAGTTTGAAGCTCTGCTAAGTTTTTGTTTAAAATTTTATTTGAAATTGATCAAATAATAAGGTAGACTCCATCAATAAGTCTTTTATCTCATTTTGTTTGAAGAATTGATTTATTTGTATCTAAAGACTTCTACATATAATTTTTACTAGTGTTGAGAATTAAGGTAATATTTTGAGTGGAATGAATTTCTGTGGCGAAATAGACCTGATGCCCCTCTCTATAGCCTGATAAGGACGCCTGTATATGCCCTGCCATGTTATAGAGGGACCTAGAATCCCGTTGTTGTCGGCCATCTTGGTCTCGGACTGTGTAATGAGGCACTTGGATGAAGATGGACGGACACTACGATGTACCGATAACAAGGCCGTGTTTCAGATCCATCATTTGGGACCACTACGGTAGCATATGACACCGCATGTTGACAACAACTTTTAACAGTGATGCATTACCACATCAAACCTAATTATTTATATTTTTAAAAATTCTTTTTTAATAATATTAATATAATCTGTTTACAGACTGAACCAAAGAGTTCTCATCTTATATTCCATATAAGCCTGTTCGAAACTTGTTTGGGATAAAAAATATATTTTTTTAATATTGGCAACAATTTGAAGCCCATGGCTGTTGGACCCACATGATGATGAAACATGGCGTTGTTTAGAGACACCCATATATACTGTCTAAGTTGAGATTTGTGTGATATCAGTATCCAGTGTGTATCTGTTAAGGTAATCACATTAGATACAAGGTAAGTCATTTGTTGATGAAACAGTTCTTAGAGGACGAGAACAGGGTTGTTATGATTTAAGTCTAGTACGTTGTGGATCTGTTGCCATGAGGTCGTGTATTCACTCACAGCGATGTTTTAGGCTAAAAAAAAAAGGAGGTAGTCTTGGTTCTCAGCATCGCCCACATCATCATAAAGTCTGCTTCACGTTTCGTTTTTAATTTTTATACAGAGCTCCAGATAACTTTTTGAGCAATTGAGTTTTTACTCGAAGGTTTCTATTTTAATTGGGTTATTACATTTTTCATTGGGTAACCAATATTTTTTAACTCATCTATTCATCAATCTATTGGGTTTTCCCCAAAATGAGTTAGCATTTTGAGATTTTAGAAAAGATGAAATAATGTTTTAGATGTATATTACGGTTCTAAATATAGTTTTGACTCGGAAAGTAAATTAGCTCGTAATTGGTTTTGGAAATTAGCACTGTTGTACCATCCTGAAAAAGCTTCATTGGGTAATTCTGTGTGCTGTTTTCAAACAATTGAGTTTTTTATTTAATGCATAAGTTTCTGTACGGAAGTTAATTGAAAGTAATTGGGTTTTGAGGGGGAATTTTGGGGGGCTATTTTACGCAAATACGCAGCTTATCTCCAGCTCTGTTCTATATTAACATAATTTGGGAATATGTACCATTTGCTGCCTACGTTGGGATAAATGCTGGCCTCTGAGTAGGTCTAGGTAATCCTTGCCAGTATTAAGTCGACATTAACATCACTACATATATTTAGGACTTCGGTCATCCCATGAGACAAGAACCAATCTCTTCTTATCTTAACATGACAATGCTTTGTATTGTATTGTTTATCACACCATGACTTTGCTGTTGAGATATATACCACCTCATGACAATGTATTTCGTAGCAACCCTTGGATATTTACATTAGCTTTGAGATCAGTGCCCTAATACGTATGTCAATATGCAGTTATCAAAGTATGCTTGAATATGAACTATAATGGCAATTAAAATCGTCTAGGGTTTCAGATAAGTTCATTTTCTAGGACTGACAATATCCTTCAATTTTAGTAATGATATAGAAAAATATCTTATCCAAATTTGAGGGGTGGTGGGGTAGCCTGGTGGTTAAAGTGTTCGCTCGTCACGCCGAAGACCTGGGTTCGATTCCCCACATGGGTACAATGAGTGAAGCCCATTTCTGGTGACCATCGCAGCGATATTGCTTGAATATTGCTAAAGTGGCGTAAAGCCAAACACTCTCATGCACTAATCAGAATTTGCTAAAGTCGTGAAAGTGTCCAAATGACATTTGGCTCCAGCAAAATTCCTGTTCTTCAGCATCTATTGACCTGGCACAGATTCACAGCTGGTTGTCCCTGAGCAGACCAGAGTTGTCGGAACGTGCCGATTGTTTCATGGGTTTATGTCTGGCACAGCACCCACCCCACTCACATGTGTCGTGTATATGTTATTGTTCGTAGTCCTCCCATTTCCCTGAGAACTTAGACAGTAGGACTCATTGTTCATCAATGTTCCAATTCGCTGTGCCGACTTGCATCTCAAGGTTAAAGGTTGCGGCATTCACTCGTCACCACGAAGACCCGGGTTCGATTCCTCACATGGGTACAATGTGTGAAGCCCCTTTCTGGTGTCCCCCGTCGTATTGCTGGAATATTGCTGACAGCGGCGTAAAACCATACTCACTCACTCCCTGTAGCAGTGGAGAGCCTAATGGTATTCGCACGTCATTTCAAATGCTTAGGTACAGTATGTGGAGGCTATTTCTGGTGTCCCCTGCCCTGATAAGCTTGAATATGGCAACAAGCAGTGTAAAAAACCCTTCATATACTTATTGTGAGGTCGGAAAGCCTAGTGGTTAAAGCGTTGGCTCATCACCCCAAAGACCCGGGTTCGATTCTCGACATGGATACAATGTGTGAAGCCCATTTCTGATGTCCCCCCACAAATGATATTGCTGGAATATTGCTAAAAGCGGCGTAAAATCATACTCACTCATATACTTATTGTGATTCTGTCACTAGACTCCTAGTATTCCCCCTGTGCTGTATAACCTATATCACTCCAGGTTGTAGTTTCACATTGTGCCACGTCACATATATACTACACTGTATGTTCATTTGTAACACTAGATAGTTGAAAATTAGCCATGTTCATCAGTATTATTTTGGTAAATTTTATTATACAAGCCACAAGCTTATGTTCTTGAAAACTTATTCGTATTAATAAAACTGTTCATGTAGCTTATAGATATGAGAAATATAGAAATAACGGTCGAAGACATGTTTGATTAATTTACTAAGATTGGTCCGGCACTACTGAATCAGTGATGACTTCGGTCGTATCGGTGATAACTTCTTGTTATATCGGTGATGGTGTTTGACTAAGAAACAACCTTTATATATATATGTGTGTTACATGTTACTTGTAACACAACCCAGGCTGATATGCTCTTGTTCATCCATCATTCCAAAATTTAAATACCAGTAACTTGGTAAAATGTTTTTATTATAATACATTCAGAAGAATATTGTTTGGCAAATCATACAAATCAACAATGTAATTTCACTTTTAATGACTGTTTTAAGAATTTAGAATGTAAATTATTGTTTATTTTTGATGTTTTCAGTGGTGAGCTCTGGTTCCTTATGGGCAATTAATGTGTGATGTAGAGTAGCTCTTGAACAATTCTAATGAACGTTTAGTTTGTGCCTTAAGTCAGTGTATACATGTGATCATTTCGTGTGATGTATGAAAAACTGTAGATTTAAATCTTTCCATGTGTGTCTCACCCATAATCATCTTTCATTCCAGACGTACGTATGTATGCCGAAGACGAACATTTCCGCGGCAGGATCAACGAGTACATCCAGGACAACATTGGCGCTGTCACTAGCAACAAACGGTTCTTCGGGTTGCCTCGGATACAGCTGGAGATTATTGGTGGGTGTAGGCCTGTAAAGAATCCTGTATATACAGGAAGGGTTATCGAGCAAGTTTTTCCAAGGGTGTTGGTAGAATTAATGATCTGGGATATAATTGGACCTACTCAGAGGCCATTTGCCCCAATTCTGGAGCACGTCAGTAAATATAGTTACCGTATTCGACGTAATAAGTGCCCCGCTCTAATAAGCGCCCACGGCGATATTTGCTAATATATTGGCAAGTGAACAATCCCAATTAGCACCCCTTCTGATTGATCAGTGTACACAAGACTTATATATTCGTGTATAATACGCACGCGTGTGTTATATACACCCTTAATTATGGGCAATTAAATTCAAGAAAAATATATGTCGTATATAAACAGTTCAGGCTGTCAGCAATAACCACGAAATTTATCTTTCAACTTTGTTTTTTCCACCAAAATAATATTCTAATAAGAGCCCCCTATTTCTATTTTTGAGAGCGGCCTGGACGCTTATTACGTTGAATATGGTATTACTAATGTAATAGCTTGGTCAATGGGACACAAGTAACAGGAGTAAAAGGCGACCATGCTTGCCGTAAGAATCGACCAACGGGATTGGGTGGTCAGGCTCACTGACTTGTTTGATGCTTGTCATCGTATCCCTATTGAGTAGATTGATGCTCATGATGACAATCACTGGATTGTCTGGTCCAGACTCGATTATTTACAGACCACCATCATAAAGCTGGAATATTGCTGAATGCGGCGATAAACAACAAACAAACTGATAACAGTATCAATGAAGAGGAGGCTTTTATACTTAATTTAACATTTCTACATTGAATGTGAGAATAAAATACTAAATAAAAATACCTCTGAAATAAATAAAATAATAACTCCTTAAAAAAAATCCCAAATTTGAAAAAAAATAAAATCCCCCCCCCCCCCCCCCCCCCCCCCCCCTCATTTTGCCTGCAAGGGTACCGAGTTTGGAATCCTAGATAAACTTCTGTGAACTTTTGGAATACAGAAAACATTCAAAATACCTCTAAAATAAATAAAATAATAACTCCTAAAAAATTCCAAATTTTAAAAAAAAAATAATCTCCCCCCCCCCCCCTCATTTTGCCTGCAAGGGTACCGAGTTTGGAATCCTAGATAAACTTCTGTGATTATTTGGAATCCAGAAAACAAAGGAAAAACCCATCAAAAAATATTGAGTCGAAGAATGAACTCAATTCCTGATGGATTTCATCCTGTTTCAGGTACAGATGAATCCTTCTTCACATACTGTAATGAGAAGCAGTTGTTTGACCTTTCTCTTGACTGGGTCAAGGCCAGTGTGGATGAGGTCAAACCAAAGTTTGATCGCTTGATAGAAAAGGTATGTATATTTTCAATTTTTACAAAAATGTTTTTATGTGTCATATTTGCCATTGATTGTTCATTTCTATGGCTTTACTAATCAGGTTGTGTACGTAGGAACATTGTCTGTTTGTAAAACCAGGAACCTTTCACAGGGTGGGCATTCAGTTTTCTTTGGGATAATGGTCATGTCTTGAAACATTGACGTTAACTCGAACACATTTAAAAAAAATATGAATCATTTCACGAAAGGTTTACAGTTTTAGTAAAAGCAACTGCACAATGACGGAAAAAGGGCCCGTTTGAAGTGTTTCTGGTTTTCGGAGTACGTAGGATGATTATGGGCATCACAGAGTTTCCTCTATATGTAGCAGGTGAAGTAAGCGCCAGGTTGCCATGGCGACAGCTTTGGGTTCGTGAGTATATTTCATCTTCATTCTTTCATATCACGCCTTGGCTATGCCGTTTGAGGTTGGTTTGTCATGGTTTAGTATTCTGTTTGCAGGTGAACCTCCTGTACCTGTGTGCCGACAACGTCCTCAGGGACTGCAAGGACATTGACGATGACAACCTCCGTCAGGATATGACGGTACAGGACTACAAGAAACTCATGCGAAAACAGGTTGGTGTGAACTTTGAACTTCTGCTGTTGTTGCCATGGTTACATTATATGTTATATATCAATAATGATAATAATACATAAATTGTATGACCCGTGAAGATCCGGGGTAGAATAGGTCTTCAGCAACCCATGCTTGTCTTAAGAGGCGACTAACGGGATCGGGTGGTCAGGCCTGTTGACTTGGCTGATGCATGTCATCGTATCCCAATTGCATTGATATTGATGCTCATGATGTCAATCACTGGATTGTCTGGTCCAGACTTGATTATTTACAGACCGCTGTCATATAGCTGGAACAAACAATCAAAACAAAAAAAAAATTGTATAGCACCTAATATCCATCTTCTAGTTGCTCACTGGTGCTTAAACATACAATACAGTTTGTTGGGTTTTCTAGGGAATAGGATTACAATGTACAGATGCTTTAATGATATGAACTATTCTACATTGATGCAATATCAGCCAGAATCCCTGCCTTGTATCCTGTTTGAGACTGCTCATTTCACACAGACCTGAAGACAATTAATGTACACGATATTAAACTCAACTATGACAACAGGATAGCTTCACCTAGATATTAAACTCAACTATGACAACAGGATAGCTTCAGCTAGATATTAAACTCAACTATGACAACAGGATAGCTTCACCTAGATATTAAACTCAACTATGACAACAGGATAGCTTCACCTGGATATTAAACTCTACTATAGCTTCACCTGGATATTAAACTCTACTATAGCTTCACCTGGATATTAAACTCAACTAAGACAACATAGTAGCTTCACATTGATGTTAAACTCAACTATGACAACAGGATAGCTTCACCTAGATGTTTGGGGGCACGGGTGGCCTAGTCGTCTAAGGCGCCTCGATTCGCTGTGCAGAGTTGCATCCCTTGGGCATGCCAGAAACCTATGATCGTGGGTTCGAATCCTGGTTTGCCCCGATTATGTTTCTAGGTTTGTCAGCACCATACCCGTGCTCGTGGGTTTCACCGAACTGGTAAACATGTAAGACCTGCATCACTTCCGAGCTTTCCTCCCACATTAAGCTGACACTCCGCGATATAACTGGAATACTGTTAAAAGCGGTGTTAAACCCAACTCACTCACTCACCTAGAAGTTAAACTCATCTTTGACAACAGGATAACTTCACATTGATGTTCATCTCAACTTCAGCTTCACATTCATATTAAACATATGCAATATGCAATTTGCTGTGCAGAGTTTTTTGTCCACCGTCACATTCACTGTTTCATGTTATTGTTTCCTCGTCCACAGAGTGGTATAGATGAGTCCAGGATTCCGTCCTCGTCCAATGGGAAACAACAGCATCCCTTCCACAAGTTCAATATTGAACCCGAAATGCCGAAAAACAACCGCGAGTGGTCTGTTGTGGCTGGGCACATGACGAAAGGTACGAAAGACTTGCTATCATCTAAAACAACATTCACACAATACATCCACACCTCACTGCTCATCCAGATTGCCTTAGGTGCCGCAATGTTCAGAGTTGTGTCCCTTAGATGTGCCAGGAAGCTATGATCATGGGTATGATTCCCAGATTTGTTGCTAGGTTTGTCAGCACCATGCTTGTTGGTTTCACCAAAGTGGTAAACGACTAAAACTTCACTTCGGCCTCTCCTCCCACTTCAAGCTAAAATACTGTTATATAAATTAAATACTGTTCAACACTCAAGCTGCTGTTAAAGCCTCCACACTCCCAATACTAAATGCCCATGAAGATCCGGGTTAGAATTGGTCTTCAGCAACCAAAGGCTTGCCATAAAAAGCAACTATGCTTGTCGTAAGAGGCGACCAACGAGATCAGTGGGTCAGGCTCGCTGACTTGGTTGATGCATGCCATCGTATCTCAATTGCGTAGAACGATGCTCATGATATCAATCACTGGATTGTCTGGTCCAGACTTGATTATTTACAGACCGCTTTCATATGGCTGGAATATTGCTGAGTGCGGCGATAAGCAACAAACACAAATAATATTAAGAATATACTACTCAAGACAAGTTAAAGAACAGCCACAATTGGAAGATTGTGTTGCAGTTCCCACCAGCCATGACAGAGTAACCATAGTAACATAAACAAATCTGAATTCTTAAACGTCTTGAGGTTGCATACAATGCACAGAAATCCTGATTTGTACTCACATCAGGGCCCACTTGCACAAAGCGATCTTAGCGCTAACATTATTGTAAGCCTATGCTTAAGTATGGGAGTTACGATCATCTTAGCGCTAAGATCGCTTTGTGCAAGTGGGCCCTGGTCAGATCCTAAACAGAATGCCATAGAATATTGAATTAAACAACAAACTCTCACTGAACATTCTACCCAGTGGGATGAAAGATTAATTATAGTAGCATGAAAGAATCGGAAGATTGTTATCCTTTTTTTGGTAGTGTGTGTGTGTGTGTGTGTGTGTGTGTGTGTGTATATATATATATATATATATATATATATATATATATATATATATATATATATATATATATATACTCACCGACAAGGGAATAGCAAATACCATCTATGTTGGTTAAAATAAGTGACTCATTTTCAAGAGATATTAGATTAGTTTGATGCATAAAAGAACATACTGATCTGTTGTGTGAACCGACACTCATAAATGCATCACATGTGACGTCATAGATCCATGACTATAGATGCACCTTTTGTCTTGTGCAGGATTAGTGTAAAGTTTGGAAGTCGCGTGCAGCATATCATGATAAGAATAAAGACACACTTGACTTGATTGTTAGTTTTGTCATTAATTGGTACACATTGGAAACATCTCTTCTTACCGTACGTGCATCTCTATTAGGGGTGTCACGATACGGGTACCTCACGATACGATACGTATCTCGATTTTGAGGTCAAGATACGATACGTATCTCGATACAGCAATACCAACCTTTGTTGCATAAATTTAGAAGCAAACTTTTTAATTACATTTCACATTCACTATTATGTGTTCTAACCAGGGTTCCGGAAAATTTAAAATCCCAATCGGACATTTGCATTTAGGCCACGACCCATTCAAATAGCGTATTTTAGTACGACTTTTCACACACATTACAAGTTTACGTATTCATAATATGATTGATAAAAAAATTGGATATCGATCGTCCGAGAAAGCAAAATGGCGGTCAATTAAGATTCAATATACGACTAGCTACTGAAAACAATAAAATCTGCAAATCCTCATTGTATGTCAATCAAGTGAAAGTCGTTAGCCACGACTTACAAAATGATCGTCCAGACTTTGAGGGTTTGGCAGATCCGCTCGACTGATCTGCATCGGTCGACTGGCTGTCGTCACGCTTTCGCTTCTTGTCTGAGGTTACGTATCGTAACATTGTGAGGATAATGAGGTACATCGATGATGCAAGGTATTAATGTACAGTTGTAAACACCTTTCACTCAAACTAACAAGATGTTCTCAGTAATAAATCCTCGATTAATCAGTGTCAACTCAGTTTATTGCCTATTAGAGTGATTGACTGATTGGACTATCATGTAGGTGCGATGTATTTTCAGCAATCAAAACAAACAAAGCTTGTCAGTGTAGTTAATCTTCATTGTGTTGCAACTGCAGACAGAAACTGCTCAGTCCTAACTGTTGATCATGTCCGGTCAAAATTTAAGAATGTCCGGACAATACTTTTTAAAATGTCCGGTAAGCAATATTTTAAAACGGACATTTGAGATTCCCAATCGGACATGTCCGGCGCATATGACAGTTTCCGGACCCCTGGTTCTAACCACTATCAGTAGATTATTTTGTAAAATAATAATACTTAGAAAAGGTTGATTCTGTTTATTCAAACAAGTGTCGGCCACTAACAAGTTTTCATATGTGTCAAATTCAGAAAATATGACAATTTGATTCCCCCCCCAAAAAAATCAATACTCAAACAAATGGATACCGATCTCAATAAAATTTGAGAATTATCTACCAATATATTGATACAATCGGTGAATCGTGACATGCCTAGTCTCTTGGTTCAGGGGGCACGGATGGCCCAGTCGTCTAAGGCGCCGCGATTTGCTTTGCAGAGTTGCATCCCTTGGGAACGTCAGAAACCTATGATTGTGGGATAGAATCCAGGTTCGCCCAAATTATGTTTTTAGGTTGGTCAGCACCATACCCGTGCTGGTCTGAGACCTGCATCACTTCGGGCTGTCCTCCCACATTAAGCTGACACGCCGTGATATAACTGGAATAATGTTAAAAGCGGTGTTAAACCCAACTCACTCACTCACTCTTGGTTCATGTTTCTTTTGGCGGTGAGTATATATGGCTGTCACCATGGTGTTGCAGAGCACACGTTCCTGTGCATGGTGATGCTGGGCAGCCAGATGGCCACTCTCTCCATCCACTTCCGCATGCCACAGTCCAGCCCCTACAGCAGCAGCTCCGAGGGGCCCGACTCCCCCATCCACAGCAAGAGCAGGACCAACTCCTTCGAGCGCCTCGGACCCCTAGCAACGCTGGCCACCATGACCACGCCCAGGTGTGCCTTCGGTATCCGTGCAGTCAAGGGGAAGATTGTGGCTTGTGGTGAGTGTTGCTGTGTCCCTACATTCGCTGTCTATTGCCTTCTAGGAACTCTCACTCTGTGACAAACTTCAGCTTGTCATTCCCACATGGAAACTTAAATCGTCTCGTGCCAAAGTTTTGGAGCAACTTCTGCACAGAAATTGAGTGCTTTTACAATTACCGTATTCGACGTAATAAGCGCCCCGCTCTAATAAGCGCCCACAGCGATATTTGCTAAACAATTGGCTAGTGAACAATCCCAATTATCACCCCTTTCGATTGATCAATGTAATACGTGTGTTATGTGCACCCTTAATTATGGGGCATTAAATTCTGGAAAAAAAATATACCTTTCGTATATTAACATTTCAGGCTGTCAACATAAACCACGAAATTTACGATCTTTCAACTCTGTTGCTTTTCACCAAAATAATATTCTAATAAGAGCCCCCATTTCTAATTTTGAGAGCGCCCTGGGCGCTTAAAATGTCGAATACGGTACCTCAAGGACAGTTCCAGCGCTTGATAGTTTCAAGTGAAGATTAAAAACTTTTTTTTTTGGACAACTCGTCCTTTTAACTCTCATGTACATATGAATATGTGTTATTTATTTATTTATTTATTTATTTATTTATTTATTTAGTTTTTAGTTTTTTTTATTTATTGTAGGATTAACACCTGATATTACTCACTATTTTTGGCCATCTTGAGAAAGATACAGTGTACCCCAATTATCACTGGTATAAGACATTTATCAAAATGATATCAATGCTATATGTAGATATTTCCAATAGCCACAAGACCAGGGGTAGAATAGGTCTTCAGCAAACCCATGCTTGCCATCAAAGGCGACTAACAGGTGGGTGCTCAGACTTACTGACTTGGTTGATCCATGTCAATTGCGTAGATCAATGCTCATGATGTCACTCACTGGACCGACCCCAAACATTTTTTTCCTTGTTTTCTTTCTACAAATTCCTGATATTGTCCATACTTTATGCCACTTGTGGAAATGTGTGAAAAGACACAAACATGTTATCAAAAATAAGTTTCTGTCTTGTGGAACAGATATATTATCTGTATTTGAAAGCAGGCTTCCACTGACATACTGCCAAATACAGTTTTTCAAAGAATAAAAGACCACCCCCCAATATCCTTGATGTACCCATCCTTTTTTTTGGACGGGTTGAAAAAGAAAAGAAAACTACCGTATTCGACGTAATAAACGCCCTGCTCTAATAAGCGCCCACGGCGATATTTGCGAATATATTGGCTAGGGAACAATCCCAATTAGCACCCCTTCCGGATGATCAATATTCACAAGACTTATTTATTCGCGTATGATACGCACTCGTGTGTTATATGCAACCTTAATTATGGGCAATTAAATTCTGGAAAAATATATCTGTCGTACATGAACACGAAATTTATCTTTCAACTCTGTTTTTTTTTTCACCAAAATAATATTTTAATAAGAGCCAGCTATTTCTAATTTTGAGAGCACCCTGGGCGCTTATTACGTCGAATACGGTATTCCTTTTTGGCCTAAGACATCTATTTACAATACTTAGTGATAGTGGTTACAGAAAACAATGTGTGTTGTTGCAGGTGGGTACGATCGTGGCGAGGTGATGAAGTCGGCAGAAGTGTACGACCCCGAGACGAACACGTGGAGAAAACTGCCCCCCATGAGACAGGAGCGGGGTAGATTCACAGCGGCTCATCTTGACGGCAAACTGTACGCCATCGGTGGGTCGGACGGACACAATGAACTCGCGGCTGTCGAGTGCTTCGACCCGGAGACTGAGAAGTGGAGCTCCGTGACTAGTGTTAATCAGGCTCGAGCTTCGCCAGGTTAGTAAACGTCTGAGACCTGCATCACTTCGGGCTTTTCTCTCACATTAAGCTGACAAGCCGTGATATAACTGGAATACTGTTAAAAGCCGTGTTAAACCTAACTCACTTCATCAGGTTAGTAAACGTCTGAGACCTGCATCACTTCGGGCTTTCCTTTCACATTAAGCTGACAAGCCGTGATATAACTGGAATACTGTTAAAAGCTATAATACTAAAAATAGCCACTACAAACATGTCTACAGCTAGCTTTTCCTTTCGAACCTGCTCAGAAATATTTATTGTCAAGAAGTTTCCATACGATTTGACGTAAATATGAGTATCGTATCGTGACCTTGTTGTATCGTTTCATCCCTATTGTGGAGATATTTATGATATTTTGGAGAATCTTACTGTTTAAGATCCAAAGCTTGTCACTAATGTTGACAATGATGTATACAATGTGGGCCCACCTTGCACTTCCAATTAGCCAAGCAGAATTAGGGGGCACGGGTGGCCCAGTCGTCTAAGGCGCCGCGATTCGATGTGCAGAGTTGCGTCCCTTGGGCACGCCAGAAACCTATGATTGTGGGTTCGCCCCGATTATGTTTCTAGGTTCGTCAGCACCATACCCGTGCTCGTGGGTTCACCAAAGTGGTAAACGCCTGAGACCTGCATCACTTAGGGCTTTCCTCCCACATTAAGCTGACACGCTGCCATATAACTGGAATACTGTTAAAAGCGGCGTTAAACCCAACTCACTCACTCACCAAGTAGAATTAGCTCCCTTCTCAAACCTCCAATTGGTGACAAGCCCAAACACTGAGACGTTTTCTGTGTTATCACGCTCTGCTGTTGTTTTCAGGTGTAGCTGTGCTGAAGGGAAAGATCTACTGCGTCGGCGGTAGCTATGGACAAAAAAGCCTGCGCAACTGTGAAGTGTATGACCCAGCCACCAACACCTGGTCACGTATTGCATCACTCAATTCAGGTAAATACAAAGAAGAACTGATAGATCTGTTTACATGCACTAGATCACTACAGTGCTAGACCCTGGTGAGAAGATCGATCACGACCTGTGAAGATCTGGGGTAGAATAGGTCTTCAGCAACCCATGCTTGCCACTAAAGGCGGCTATGCTTGTCGTAAGAGGCGACTAACGGGATCGGTTGGTCGGGCTCGCTGACTTGGTTGACGCATGTTATCATATTAGTTATCATATCCCAATTGCGTGGATCGATGCTCATGATGTCAATTGCTTGATTGTCTGGTCCAGACTCGGTTATTTTTCAGACCGCTGTCATACAGCTGGAATATTGCTGAGTGCCGCATTAAACAACAACAACAAAAAGATACTTCAGATCTTGTTAATAGTTAATGGTGGCTATAGATCTACCCAGAAAACAAGTGGACACAGTGTTGACTTGTGAAAATTCTCGATAAATATTTCTTCCTTCCATTGCCAGGGCGGTTCCAGGCGTGTGTGAGAGCCTTCAAGAACCGGCTGTATGCCGTGGGGGGCACCGATGGATGGAACGTCTTCAACACTGTGGAGGTGTATAACCCGGACAAAGATTTGTGGGAGTACGGCCCCTCCCTCAACGTGGCGCGGCGTGGAGCTGGCATCGAGGCCTTTAGTGGTAAGTCGGACAGTGGGGTGCAGGAATCAGCAGTGGGTATTAGTAGTGACTGACCTTGACATTTTCCATGTCTAGAGAACCTTTTTTCAGAAAGACCCGTAAAGATTCCGGGGTAGAATAGGTCTTCAGCAACCCATGCTTGCCGTAAAAGGTGACTATGCTTGTCCTAAAAGGCGACTAACGGGATCGGGTGGTCAGGCTCGCTGATTTGGTTGATGCATGACATCGATCCCAATTGGGTGGATCAATGCTCATGATATCAATCGCTGGCAACTACAGTTGCAGTACATGCTCTTTGTAAACTGATGAAGACAATAAAAAGTACATATTGATCTACGTGGAATCAAAGAGTTACAGAATGTTCGTCAGACATCAAGCAGTAGCATCATCTGGATGTATTTCCTGGGAGAACGTTCATCCCTGCATTTATGACATAGTGTTCTAATTTAATTAGCTAGCATTGAGGATTATGTTTTGCAACATGGTATTCTGAGGTCAATCACTGGATTTTCTGGTCCAGACTCGATTATTTACAGACCGCTGGAATATTGCTGAATGCAGCGTTAAACAACAAACCAAACCAATCAGAAAGAAAGGGGAATTATTTTTTAAAAAACAACTGGCAAATACCAAATGGTCAATTCCTTTGTGGATCTGAGAGATGGTTTTGTAAATGTAAGAAAAACATCTTGATCTCCCATGTAAATTAGTACACTAGTGCCAAACCATGTATCTACTCATTCACAATCATCCAAGAGATTCACATCTGTCAATTTCCAGCACGCGAGCACTAGTTGTCTGTTCCTCAATATATTAAACCCAACCCATTCTCTTGTGGATTGCGTTCGCTCGTCACGCTGAAGACCCGGGTTCGAATCCCGACATAGGTACAATGTGTGAAGCCCATTTCTGGTGTCCCCCGCCGTGATATTGCTGGAATATTGCTAAAAGCGGCGTAAAACCATACTCACTCACTCACTCACTCACTCACTCTTGTGGATTGTGGGGCGGTCGGGTAGCCTAGTGGTTAAAGCGTTCGCTCGTCACGCCGAAGACCCGGGTTCGATTCCCGACATGGGTACAATGTGTGAAGCCCATTTCTGGTGTCCCCCGCCGTGATATTGCTGGAATATTGCTATAAGCGGCGTAAAATCAAACTCACTCACTCACTCTTGTGGATTGTTGATTCTTACTACTCCCATGTTTCCAGGGAAGCTGTACATTGTTGGGGGGAGTGACGGGACACAGTCGCTCAAGACAACGGAGGCGTTTGATCCCAAGGAACAACAGTGGACCTTCAACCCTGCCCTCAACACACCCCGAGCCAACGTCGGCGCCGCCATCATCGACAACAGGCTGTTTGCCGTTGGAGGATTCAGTGGCAAGCACTTCCTTGACAACATGGAATACTTTGATGTGGAACACCATGAGTGGAGCATCTTCGAACCCTTCTCACAGTCAAGGTCAAGGTCAATGTCAAATGCAAGTGACAGTTCGGGCAACAGTCTGTGTAATGGCGCCAATGGCACAAATTGTGCAATTGAGGACACTAATGGCACCAACACAAATGGTGCCAACACTAATGGCGCCAATGGTGCACCAAAAGACACTGTACAGCCACCACGTGCAACAGCTTCTGTCAATGGTCATTAGCTGTTAGCAAGGCCACAGGCTATAGATTTTGGGAGAAAATGAATATTTTTGTGGACATGATATTTCATCTCTTTGACATTTGTGGTATATTTTGTCATATGAACTATATTTGTTTAAATGCCCATTTTCTTTCTGACACACATTGATGAAGTCAGTTATTGTGGAACCATTGTTCAAGCCTACATACTTATTTGAAGAATACAAGAAGTGGGATAAGATAGGTTTAGGTTGAAAAGTTATTATCTATTATCGACTTTTAACAAATAGTTCCTCGACCTGTTCTACCCGTTCTGGGACCATTGTGTGTTGTCAGAGCAACGTCCATGTGACAGACTTGGAACTTACAAACTCGGTACATTCATCATATAGTTACTGACAGAACTTGGATGTTATTTAAACTTCAAGCCGATGAGCAGGTCTATATAATTGCTAAAAAAACCCTGGTTAATCAAGATATTCCTAACTGCCTAAATTTGGTGGTTTCATCCGTTTAGTGCATTAAGCCGTTCTGTATGGCCTCTTGTTAAGCGGCTACTTTGATTTTACCCTGTATGTCCAAAGTCCACTGAAATTTATTATAGATGTATGTTTACCTGTTAGACGTCCATATTTTAAGAATAAAATCAACTATAGATTGTATCAAAAATAAATATTATTCACTTGCCTGTCAGTAGACTTAAAAGCGTTTGGCACAGACTGAGAATTAGCAGGCTACAACTGAAACTCTAATGAAAGAGAACTTAGCTCTGTTATAAGACTTCAGTGTTGTTTAACTTTATCTTTTCTTTGCATGGTAACTGCTCAAAAGAAATTAAGGTTATTTTCATATTTAGCAATGAAGAAGCATTTATGAATTTCTGGCATATGGTTTTCATGTTACTGTAGCTTGTGTGTAAATGAACTCATTTGTAAATATGTGTGCTGTGAATCCAAGTTTATTTTTTTCTGAACAAATGTCTGTTTAAGACAAGATATCCTTTGTGAACTCATCATGAACTACCCATCTCATGAACTTTCAGTCATCGGTTGCCAGGGAAACATACATTCGGTACTTCAGATTCTACTGACAAAGAGAACTGGGAGATCATTCTTGTATGGCCCTTTCGTGTTCTTCCCACGAGGTCAGAGGGCACATGTGACCATGTGGTCCGGTTGCTGCAGGATCTGAGGATTGATGGTTCGAATCTCAGATTCGGCCAGATGTTATCTTTGGTCAGTCGGCATCGATTGCTTGTTTCACCAAACTGGAAAACATCCTCAACTTGCGGCATATCCGTGCTCGTGAATTTCACAGAATTTGTACACATCTTTAAGTTGCATCATATTCGTGCTCGTGAAATTCAGTAACTGCTACGCATCTTCAATATGGTCAGTTTTTGGCTTTCCTCATGATTTGTTTCCTGAAAGGTTGATGTAACCATGGTAACTGTATGTGTTCAAAACAGCATTCAATCAACCTCACCGCCGCATGAGATAAAATTGTTTTGATAACAGTGTTTCAATTAAGTTCCCCTTAGGCACAGAGGAATTAAGTCCAGTGTATCTCAATTTTAGGCGATCAGGGCTTTAATTTCTCAGTTTTTGGCCATCATGGCTTTAATTTTTCAGTTGTAGGTGATCAGGGCTTTAATTTCTCAGTTTTTGGCAACCGGGCACTAATTTCTGCAGTGTAGTGATACTAGTCATTGATAATCCTGTCTTATTTGACTATTTTAATTTTGCTGATAGGGTTTACAAGTGTTTATTTCTGGCTTTAGACTTGGTAAGCTTTAGACTTGAAGACTTTCTCACCAAGGTGAAGGTCAGATCTGTAGTGACCTGGAGATCAGTAGCTTTAACTCACTGTGTCCGTGAGATGGAGTTATTTGTTACATCAACTTTCACAATATTTTAGAAAGGTAAATCTCGCTCATAACAAGTATATTTTTCTATTTTAAATGTGTCCAAATGAATTTACTAGTTAAAATGTTACAAACCAAATGACTATTTTTGTTGTAAAAGGATGTTTATATGCGAGGTTTTCATGAAATGCTTTCGCGCCTTTTTTGTGTTCAATCTCATCATTTTGCTAAGGAATCAGTCGCACAAAGTACACACTATTCAGTCAGTGTGTGAAAGGGAATGTTGTATTTCTGGGTGGAGAGAAAGTCAAAGTGAAATAAATGTCCTTTAAGATGCAGTTTATTTATCATCTCATTGTTTTGTAAGTCTAAGCAGTGGGTCTGTCCCGAACCTGATATGGCAAGAGTGCTGCAACAGTCTCCCCAGCACAGTAATACTAACTGTCACATGTTGCCATGATGTGTTTTTAATTCATCGTCATCCTAGTTCAAAGAATCTTTTCTTCAACACTTCGTAAACCCGTCTGAGACTGCATCTCTTCGGTTTTTCTCCCACAAGCTGACATGCCATGATATAACTGAAATACTGTTCAAAGAAGCTCATTTAAGTCATATCCCTTACTCTGAGGGGCGTGGGGTAGCCTAGTGGTTAACGCGTTTGCTCGTCACACCGAAGATCCGGGTTCGATTCCCCACATGGGTACAATGTGTGAAGCCCATTTCTGGTGTCCCCCGTGGTATTGCTGGAATATTGCTTAAAGCGGCGTCAAACCATACTCGCTCAAAGAGGCATTAAACCTAACTCACTCAACTTGTTCAGAGCCAAACATTGCCATTAGTCCATATACCATTCATCTCAACATCCGTATCACCAGACACAAAATCATATCAACTTTGGGGATTCAGACTGTCCTATGCGTTGGGCTACACGGTGTCATTGGTAAGGGAACAACTTTTTACTTATTTTCTTAAGACGACATCCATTTTGACATCCATATGAGATAAACTTGTAATTAATTGACCCAAGAACATAGTGCACCAGACCATTTATATTCTCGAGTTCTGTACCGTTGGTTACATTAATAATGTTTGTTATTATGTACAAAAACTCTCTGTGTGTACCTAATTCGATGAGCTTTATTTTATGTATATTGAAGAAATTGTTATTTATAACATGTGATCTCATGTATCGTACAATTTGGTTTGAAAAATTGGTTTAAAAAAAAAAAATATCACCGAATGTCAGCACATTGTCTTCTCCACATAAAAGGATCGATATTCAAGATTTTCATAACATGTTTGTAAGAAATCAAATTGTGCTGAGAAGAAACATGAAATATATGTATCATTCTCGATTATCCAGTGTATCATATTGAATCTATTATGATATATTACGTAGACAGATTCAATACCTTGTCTTCGGAAGTGATGTCACCAGCTTTCTTATCACAAACTTTGCCAACCAATAAGAACCAATGAAAATACCCTTCTGAACACGTTCAGCATATTTCTGATTCAAAATCAAAGATTTATCAAGTCAGAAGCCTGTTATCAAGATTATTTAGCTAGAAAATATGTTTTGTCGAGAAATAAGACGAGAGTCAAGTCACCATGCCATAAGACATTTTGTTTTTTGTGACGGCACATAAAAGTCGAGTACTGGAAATATCTGCATGTTTAATCATGAACAGTAGGGTCAGTGGGGTAGCCTAGTGATTAAAGCATTCGCTCGTCATGCCGAAGACCCGGGTTTAATTCCCCACATTGGTACAATGTGTGCAGCCCATTTCTGATGTCCCCTGCCTTGATATTGCTGGATTATTACTAAAACCCAGGGGTAGAAACTAACATTTTTAGTCCACTAGTCCTTATAATGATAACATATATCAAAATCCTTAAAAATGGCAAATTTCTACTAGTCCTTAGGATACCTTAACTATTGGGAAGTTTGGCAAGGACTACAGGACTAGTGCCAATTTCTAACGCTGAAAACCACACTCGCTATTCATGAACATGAATTTATACATATTTTAAGCGCCGTGTCGTTCAAACCAGACCCCAAAATGTACCCTTGTATTTGTCATGACAGAAAGGAGACGGGATACACTGGACAGTGGAAGATGGTGTTGTACATAGATCTGGATGAAGTGATGGCTAGATTGTTGTGGAGATGGTCACGATTCTTTCAGCTAATCTGAGTAGTCAGAAATGAATTGTACATTCACAGATCAATTGTTCTATTATGGCAACCGAATGGGAATTGTCATAGCACAAGGGATTTCCTTGAATGTTTTTGTGGAGTCTGTGGATGTGCAAGTTGCTCTTTGATTTGCCATCAGCAGGGTACACAGTCTGGTATATTGCTTGGGTTGCGTTCATGCAATAAACAACTGGTCTGTGATCAGTAAATGTATGGATGGAGTTGGTTGTTTTTCCTGGACAAAACGACATTGGAAGTTTAACGATATTTCGAACTATCGCAATTTTACTGTATTGATAATTTAAAAATGCCAATAGTATTGTGGATAGTATGCATAACTATCGAGAGTTTCAATTAATAATATATATTTTATCAGTCCCCGCTATATTCCACAGAAATAACCACTCATTGCCGAAAATCAAATTATTTGAGTCAAAAGCTGGTTTAATCGTGTCAAGGGATATTTATTTTGTTTTGAAGTTTGCTCACCGAAAGTGCATGTCTGTAAGTTTACTGTATCTTCAGATTCACTTCAATAAGCTATTCTAGCCGTGGATAAGTTTATAATAACGGTCACGTTGTGTTATGTACGCCAGTCAGACATAGTGAGCTTATCTGAGCTGACTGCAAAGGATTCATAGCCAGAGATAACAACATTCAAATCACATATGTCAAAGGGTGGATCAACGCAGTCTTTGTCCTAATAGGCGACTAACAGGATCGGGTGGTCAGTCTCACTGACTTGGTTGATGCATGTCATTGTATCCCAATTGCGTGGTACGATGCTCATGATGTCAATCACTGGATTTTTTTATCCAGACTTGATTATTTATGGACCAGTGTCATATATTGTTTGATAGGCATTACTTAGAAGTTAACGGATGACAAGATAGACACAATTTTATGGATAACAACTTCTTTAATACTGTGAAAAGCGACATTTCGGTATAGATCCTTATACCGTTGTCAAGCAAGACTGAATGGGGGACATAGTACAGAATATATATAGTAGGTAGAGGATTAACAGTAACAACAATTGCATACATGAGTGGGATAACATTGGTAGGTGTTGACAACAAAGGGATGATGCTGTCACAACACGATTGACAGGGAACACATAGGTGGAAGCCAATAGGGACATGAAGCCAATAAACAGGATAAGTGATTATTGTTTGATGAGTTCATAGTAGGCGGGTGGGATGAAATAGCCTTGATCTCTGTTGATTGATGGCTTGTGGCGGCGAATGTGGACTGCTTCTGTTAGTTTTCTTTTAGTGAAATCATGGAGGTTTTTGGCCAGGATTTGGACGTTGTCCCAGTTGATGATGTGATTGGGAAAGTTGCTGATATGGTCCGAGATGGCTGATTTGCTGTCGGATTTAATTTAATGTCATCGCCTCTGTACTCCATCCCACACCCAGACCTGCGACCCTTAAATCCGAATCAGCGCCCTTCCGCATCGCCCTCCCGTTCATAGGAAAAGCCTCCATCATCAGCTGCCTCCTCAAACAGCAAGCCAACATCGACACCCACTTCACCAGCTCCAACTCCCTCAACACCCTGCTAAGAGCCAACGGCAGGAACACAACCAAACCCCAAGAGCCTAAAGGTGTAGTTTACAAAATTGACTGCAACTGTGGACAATCTTACGTAGGTGAATCATCCCGCCCAATCAACACCAGAATGAAAGAGCATAAAACCTCCACCATTAAATCCGACAAAAATCAGCCAGTTCGCCCCGATTATGTTTCTAGGTTTGTCAGCACCATACCTGTGCTCGTGGATTTCACTGAAGTGGTAAATGTCAAAGTCCTGCATCACTTCGGGCTTTCCTGCCACATTAAGCCATGATATAACTGGAATACTTTTAAAAGCGGCATTAAACACAACTCACTCACTATAAATAATACAAAGGAGGGTTGGTCAAAACTAGTCAATGTAGTACGTTGTTTGAGCAGTTCATTGTAAGTTTATTTGGTCTGTTGAGGTCGTTTGTATATTAGATTGGACACAGAAATGGAAACGAACGAGTAGGGAGTTGTTAGAATCAAGGTACCATTCCACTTCTCCGGCACCCAAAAAAATATTCAAAATCAGTGAAAAAAGTTATGTATTATATGCAAAGGGTGTGATACTTAAAAAAAGTCAAAAGACGATTACCGATACCCACTATGCTGATTTGCTTCATCGCCTGAAAGATTCTATCAATGAAAAGCGGCGAGGAATTCTGACTGCTACAGTGATAACAATGTTTTCTTGTGCATTTCTACTACATTTATTAAAATAATTACTGTAAATCGTGAAATTTATGCGTCTCCAAAAGAATGCGACTGCTGGTCCCTAGCCAAAAATGCGACTCAATATGAATGCGTCACCCCCCTCCTCTCAAGCATCAGTGGATTGATATCTAAAGAAAATGTCCTCTGTCAGGTTTACAGGAGAATCCTCACTTTAATCCAACCTTACATTAATCCAATCACACACCAAATAGCACTGCTTATTAGAGCTGAGTAGAGAACTTCTGCTAAAACAATACATGCGTGCTGGCTCGTGTCGGCCTTTGACGCAGTCGCAAAGAACAAAGACACCGTGTTGTGTGGGTGGCATCAGTGATGACATAAGTGAGTAGATCTTGTCTTGACCCAAGCAGTGACAATTCACAGGATATGACATTGTTTATATACTTGTGACAAGTGCTGCTCAATAAACAGTTATGTGGAATACATAGTTGTTTGTTTTCAGCATGTCTAAGTTGGTATTTCTGCTATCCAAAATGTCTTATTGTTGATATAAATGCGATGTTTAATAATGCAAGCAAATAACACTCTAATTTTTGGCATTTAATTCACGCTCGCCTTAATTTCAAGATTTACAGTATTTAGCCTTCCTTTGTTTACAGAAAATATCCCCCAGTTGGAGTGGTCAGTGAATGTTTGTTGAACGCCACAACATTTAACGGCGCTCTGTAAGTAAGCCAGTGATTGACATCATGATCATCGATCTACGCAACTGATGACATGCATGAACCAAGTCAGTGAGCCTGACGACCCCATGCCGTTAGTCGCCTCTTAACAACCAATTCTAACCTGGATCTTCACTGGGGGATCTGTAAATGTATGGCTGGAGTTGGATGTTATTCCTGGACGTAAGGAAAGACAATGGGAGTTGTCACAATTTTATTGTGTCCACATGTACATATATTTACACATCACATAATTTCACCACGCTGAAGTCTAAAATGTTTCATTGCATAGCTTCCAAATGAGCCAAGGTATGAAAAAGATTCATGAAGGCCCACAGGAGATAATATAAGAAATTAGCAGAACCTTGGACAACATAAAGTTTTGATTTTGAGATCTAATTTTGAACTGTTTTATCATCATACACTTAATAAAACCAGCTTGAGTCAAACAAAACATTATTCTTGGCTTTGCTCAGTTTTTTTCACAATCCATCTTTGCTTCTTTCCCAAAATGCAAATGCAAGAAAGAAAATTGTCTGATAAACTTAATACATATTTCGACGTCATTCTGTCAGCCCTTTATTGTTGTCTGGACTCCTTGTGTACAGGTGTCAGCAAATCCATATCGGCCAACCTGTCTTTTGTATCTTGTACCACATGGAAGTTACGCAAGAAGGATGTCAACCTTCCAGCTGTGTTCACTGTCCACAAATTGGCCCCCACTTGAGAACTTTGCTGACAAAGTCGAGATTGATTTTAACGTTGTTGCCATGTTCACAAGTTGGAACCCATCTGAGAACTTAGCTGACGAAGTCGAGATTGATTTTAACGTTGTTGCCATGTTCACAAGTTGGCCCCCATCTGAGAACTTAGCTGACGAAGTCGTGATTGATTTTGACATTGTTGCCATGTTCACGGTCCACAAGTTGGCCCCCATCTGAGAACTTAGCTGACGAAGTCGTGATTGATTTTGACATTGTTGCCATGTTCACAGTCCACAAGTTGGTCCTCATCTGAGAACTTTGCTGACGAAGTCGTGCACCAGCTTGAAGAAGGCCTGGTCCTGTGTGTTTGTGAATGCTGTCTGGGACACGGAGCGACTGAGCTGGGAGGTGCTGCTGGAGCCGCTCTGGGGGCTGGCTTGGAGTGTCCCCGGGGACGTGGGGCCCCCGCCCCCACGCCGCATGTACCGTAACATACTGGACAGGAAAGAGTTCTGAAACACACAAAACAACTCAGGCTGAAAATACAATAACTCCCAAGAAACAGTTGCTGCTCGTAAGAGGCAACTGAAACGGATTGAGAGCTCTGACTTGGCTGCTTGTGTGTCATGGTGTGAATCGATGCTCATTATCTATCACTGGATTGTCTGGTCTAGACAGGCTGCCATCATATAGCTTGAATATTGCTGAGTGCGGCTTTAAACAACATTAAAAAATTCCAAGTGTCTGTCAGATACCATTTATCTTAGGAGGAGATGTTTCAAAGCGAGCAAATGAATGTTACGTTTTTAAACAATTAATCTGTTTCTTATACACTCTAAAATCACAATTTTAGCATCGATTCGATGCATATTTTGTCTATTCTCATGATCACAGTGGTGCATTAATACATAACACAACAGTCATGAGTGACGTTATCTGGCTGACTGCTTGCCTCTCATACCTAGTGTGATGATAATACAAACTAGATAAGATCAGAGATCACTTATCAACACCATAAAGTTTCAACACAGAAGGACTTGACTGAAGCACGAGTAGCTTATCAATGAATTACAATCAGGAAAGTAGTCCATCACAATCTGAACTCAGGTCATCAGCATGGAGTAGCCAATCACGGACCTGGAATTTGATCTCGCACATATGTGTAACAATATGATGCAATACACCTGGTCACCCAGTCATTAAGCCCTAACATCCACCATGGGGTGAAAAAGTATCAACTTTACAATGCGTGAGTATGGTTTTATGCTGCTTTTAGCAATATTCCAGAAATTCACAGCGGGGTTCACACATTGTGCCCATGCTGGGAATCGAACCCTCGTCTTCGGCATGATGAGCCAATGCTTTAACCACTAGGCTACACCACCGCCCCCTTACATTACAGTGAGTGAGTTGGGTTTAACGCTGCTTTGAACAGTATTCCAGTTATATCACAGCGTGTCAGTTTAATGTGGGAGGAAAGCCCAAAGTGATGCAGGATTGACGTTTACCACTTTGGTGAAACCCACGAGCAGGGGTATGGTGCTGACAAACCTACAAACATAATCAGGGTTAACCAGAATCCGAACCAGGATCATAAGTTTCTTGTGTGCCCAAGTCACGCAACTCTTCACAATGAATTGCTGTGCTTTAAGCAACTGTACCACACCAATCTTATTTAGATTGAAGAAGCTAAAAAGCAAGAAAAATCTGTACATGTCCCGCCATAACCCCTGATTACTGAAGATGAACAGCCAGTTCTCACCAGTTCAGCTCCAAGTTCTCGCTTGAGGAACTGTTTTTCTCGTGACGAGAGTCCGGGTGTGCGGAGGTAGTGACAGGCCTGGGACATGATGATGTACAGCGAGTTCTCCATCACGTACAGCACGAGGCTTCTGACAACAGCCACATCAATACACATTACAGCGGAGCACAGCGCAGCAGATCAGGTGAAGAATATATGGGAATTGTTCAAACGATTATACAAGCATAAAACTTTACATCAATATTCCAACATGTACCGATATTAACAGTTGGTAGCCATCTTGAACTTTGACAGACATCTTGGATTTTTGGATAGCTAACATATTTTTCTCAGTATATATACTGGTACAGTCTGCAATAGTAATGCTAAATTGTACATGAATGACGCAAAGAGCAAAAGCATTTTTCACATATTGTGTACACAGGGAAAAAATTTGTCAGCCATCCTAAATCCAAGATGGCTGTCAAAGTTCAAGATGGCTACCAACTGTCACAATCATCTATTTGTGACATAGAAATTCATATAATTATCCAGTTTAGGCAAATAACCTACATCTTCTAACTATGTTGGCAATATCACAATGGCATGTAAATCTAGTCAGGTAATGCACGTCACGGGTAGACACCACTGGTCATACGTAACTAGTCCAGGGATCATTTTGGACTAGTAGCTTATGTAACATTACTAGCTTGACAGAAGTGTTTTTCTCAGTGCTAATAAGCAGTACTATTTGCTGTTTGATTGGATTAAGGTAAGGATATGTATCATTCCACTGGGGATGGGGTGGGTGAGTGGCATTGATTTTGAGAGGGGTCAGCAGTCGTATTAATTTGGAGACGCATTAATTTCAAGATTTACAGCACCGGTATTAGCTCACATGGCCAGTAGGATTGCACGGTAATACCGGTATAGTGCAATACGCTTTAGAAAAGATATGTATTGCAATCAAGGTTTTACCTTGACTTACAAAAGTGGGGGTCCAGGGCACCCCCAAGAATTTATTTTAAGGGTCCTTACAATTGGGTATGGTTTTATGCCACTTTTAGCAATGGTTCAGCAATATCATGGCGGGGAACACTAGAAATGGGCTTCACACACTACCCATGTGGGGAATCAAACCAGGGCCTTCTGCGTGATGAGTGAACGCTTTAACTACTAAACTACCCCACCGCCCCGGGTCCTTACAATTGGTTGGTTGGTTTGTTGTTTTACGCCGCACTCAGCAATATTCCAGCTATATGACAGTGGTCTGTAAATAATCGAGTCTGGACCAGACAATCCAGTGATTGATATCATGAGCATCGATCCACGCAATTGGGATCGATGACATGCATCAACCAAGTCAGCGAGCCTGACCACCCGATCCCGTTAGTCGCCTTTTACGACAAGCATAGTCGCCTTTTACGGCAAGCATGGGTTGCTGAAGACCTATTCTACCCCGGAATCTTCACAAGCAATATGGGGTCCTCTAAAGTAATGAAATGTTTGTAGTACACTGTACATTTTGACAATTACTTTAGAGCTTGGAATGAATGAATGATCATGTGGACAGTGGTCATGAATCGATTGATGGATGAACTGACAGACACCCATAGCTGCTCTTGATGCGCTGGAGGTACCATGAATGTTACTGTGTATCCCGAGGGACGCAGTATATTCTTTTTCTGCGTCCAATCTCAAGATTTGTGCTCACTGGACACACATTTGTGCGTCATGTTGTAATATTTTTCTGTGTTCTAGTATTTTGGATTAAAAAAATATATGACATGTGTTGTTATTATTTGTCACATTTAACTCAAAATCAACACAAATTCTTTCACAAATGATGTTCCCTTCGAAATTGTTTGTCAAAATGCGGGAATATGGAAGCGATTTATTTCTCACATTGTTATCTCCCCTGTATCCATGACTACAAAATGGCAGCGACTGACCATGAGTACTATTTTCTTCAGTATGTTTTGTTTGTTTGTTTAACGCCGCACTCAGCAATATTCCAGCTCTATGACGGCGGTCTGTAAATAATCGAGTCTGGACTAGACAATCCAGTGATTGACATCATGAGCTTCGATCCACGCAATTGGGAAACGATGACATGCATCAACCAAGTCAGCAAGCCTGACCACCCGATCCCGTTAGTCGCCTCTTACGACAAGCATAGTCGCCAATTACGGCAAGCATGGGTTGCTGGAGACCTATTTTACCCCGGATCTTCACGGGTCTACTTCAGTATGTAGTAAATAGGATCTCCCTGTCAATCACTTACGCAACATCTTGCAATACACATCTTTTGCCAATATACAACACTACAAACCAGGGTTTGAAGCACTCACTTCGGTATATGCTGACTTGTGGCTGCTTCTGGTGACCGATGTGGCGACCCCGTCCCTCTTGGGTCCAGCTGCAAACACCAATGGTCTTATGAATGTCAAATCCATTACCGGTATAATGCGCCTCCAAGTGAAAGCTCGTGGCGCTACATTATTATTCCCGGTCAAGGAATCAGTGTGCACGTCATATCCATTCTCAGCTCCCTTGGGAGTATACAGCCCAAGCTGCCTCCTAGGCGCTAGAAGGTTAGTAATCTCATTACCACCTCATTCTACCAAGTACTCATAAACTGCTTGGTGAACAGAGAGATATTTCAAGCAAAGTTACTCTCCTAAGAGGACACCACATGTGCTCCATGTGTTTCAGTGTGGGGCAGGACCAAAACTCTCAGAAGTCAAGCTGTCGAACATAGTCAGCCTGATTTGTGGCCTGTGCGCTGAGGTGAGGTGAGGTGAAATGGGGTTTAACGTCGCGTCCAAGATTATTACACTTTTATAGCGACTTGCATGTACGTGTGTGTGTTTGTGTGGCTCCTTGAACTAGTCCGGACAGATGCCGATTTATAGTGCTAGCTCACTGAGATACCATGCCGCACAGTTTAACATGAATATCCCACTCAGACACAGTATACTGACTCCGAGCCGACCAGTCCTTGTTTTAGCCCCTTAATGCCGAGCGCCAGACAGGGTAACAACAAGTACCATCTTTTAACGTCTTTTGGTATGACGCGGCCGGGGATCGAACCGGGCGGACGCTCTACCACTAGACCACGGAGGCGGTCACCTGTGTGCTGAAGACAGACCCCACTCCAACACAAGGCCCTGATGACTATCTGGTCTCTGAGGCTAGTCACAACACCTGTTTCATGTGCCCTAGTGCACTATTCCAGCTATATGATGGTGGTCTGTAAATAATCGAGTCTGGACCAGACAGTCCAGTGATTGGCATCATGAGCACCGGTCAATGCAATTGGGATACGATGACATGCATCAACCAAGACAGCGAGCCTGACCACCCGATCTTGTTGGTCGCTTCTTACAACAAGCATACCGTATATGGCTGTGTTTAAAGCGACCCCACATATAGGACACATATGTGGAATGAAGCACATCACAAGTGCGCACACAAACCTTATATATGCAATAAAAATATGTTTATCTTGCATTGTTTTTTCTACAATGATTGGTCGCGTGTGTAACTCCAGCACATGTTGCCATTTTGTGTTTAGTTGCCTATGGCAAGCTTGGGCTGCTGAAGACCTATTCTGACCTGACCAGTCCTTTTATCCCCTAAATGCCGAGCACCAGGCAGGGTAACAACAAGTACCACATCTTAACTTCATTTGGTATGACATGACCAGGGCCCTATTCCACACAGTGGCCTTAGTTCTACGACTGCTGTTTTGTGGAACGAGGCCCAAGGATTGCACCGACTAGGCACTCGATTTGTGTGATACAACCAGGGATTAAACCTGCTGGGCACTAGACTCACCTTGCTGAGTATCCTGTAGCAGGTGGTCACACAGGAGATGAAGGTGCCGAAGGTGGGCTGTGTCTCCTGGTCTACTGACGGAGTGCTGAACCCCAGGCCCAGGAAACAGTCAAACTCACTGATGTCCATGCTCTGAGGTGAGACAAGCAATTCAGGGATACTAACACACTAGAACCTGACAATGTAACATGGCCACAAAATGCTTACTCTTTGTCTTTTTTTTTCAATTATTTCTTAGTTCTGTTTTCCCCATCACGCTTCCTGACTTCTTCCACTACTTCCATCTTTCAAACTCAAAATATTTTTTTTTGCAAAAACAATCAACACCCCAAACCATAGAAAGGCAACAGTTCATCACTAGACCTATCTATCAGCCAAGTTTGGCGAGGAAATATGGTACGTTTTTTCAAGATCTGCTCCAGAAACGAGCACTACCGCCATTTTCAGTCTAAGTCAAAATTGTTGCTATGGAAACTCATTAAAATACATTTTAAAAAAATGAAAAGGCACCAGTTCACCACTAGACCTATCTATGTGCCACGTTTGGTTAAGATATCTCTAATGTTTTTTGAGTTCTGCTCCAGAAACGAAATGTGACGGACCGACAGATGGACGGAAGTATGGACATTCAGATGGACAGCACCAAGGACGAGATGTCATCTTGTTTTTCTTAGCAGACAAGTCAATATTCATCACGTGACAGGTCAATACTGATCATGTGATGAGTCAGAAGGTCAGTGTCAGTCACATGATTTCTGGGTCTATATTGAAATGCATATTTGTCACGTGATACAGAATAACAAATGAAATTGCAAGATTATTAATAGAGGAATAGCAACATGCTGTGTTTACCTGGTCCAGGAGGACTTCGCACAGGTCGGGGGTGAAATGTTTCAGCGCCGTCAGACTCCGAGACAAAATACTCAACATTCTGAAAACATAAAGTCCAAACAACATGCAGCTGGGTGTAGTTCCATGACCAGGCTATGATAAGTTGTGTCCAGTTGTTTGTTGTTTAACCCTGCAGCATTATTCCAGTTATATGACGCTGGTCTGTACAAGTGAGTCCTACCTGTCATTCAGCATGTTATTCTAGAACCGTATTCCCTACCTGTCATACAGCATGTTATTCTAGAACCGTATTCCCTACCTGTCATTCAGCATGTTATTCTAGAACCGTATTCCCTGCCTGTCATTCAGCATGTTATTCTAGAACCGTATTCCCTACCTGTCATTCAGCATGTTATTCTAGAACCGTATTCCCTACCTGTCATTCAGCATGTTATTCTAGAACCATATTCCCCACCTGTCATTCAGCATGTTATTCTAGAACCGTATTCCCTACCTGTCATTCAGCATGTTATTCTAGAACCGTATTCCCTACCTGTCATTCAGCATGTTATTCTAGAACCGTATTCCCTACCTGTCATACAGCATGTTATTCTAGAACCGTATTCCCTACCTGTCATTCAGCATGTTATTCTAGAACCGTGTTCCCTACCTGTCATTCAGCATGTTATTCTAGAACCGTGTTCCCTACCTGTCATTCGGGCATGTTATTCTAGAACCGTATTCCCTACCTGTCATTCAGCATGTTATTCTAGAACTGTGTTCCCTACCTGTCATTCAGCATGTTATTCTAGAACCGTATTCCCTACCTGTCATTCAGCATGTTATTCTAGAACCGTATTCCCCACCTGTCATACAGCATGTTATTCTAGAACCGTATTCCCTACCTGTCATACAGCATGTTATTCTAGAACCGTATTCCCTACCTGTCATTCAGCATGTTATTCTAGAACCGTATTCCCTACCTGTCATTCAGCATGTTATTCTAGAACCGTATTCCCTACCTGTCATACAGCATGTTATTCTAGAACCGTTTTCCCCACCTGTCATACAGCATGTTATTCTAGAACCGTATTCCCTACCTGTCATTCAGCATGTTATTCTAGAACCGTATTCCCTACCTGTCATACAGCATGTTATTCTAGAACCGTATTCCCTTCCTGTCATTCAGCATGTTATTCTAGAACCGTATTCCCTACCTGTCATTCAGCATGTTATTCTAGAACCGTATTCCCTACCTGTCATTCAGCATGTTATTCTAGAACCGTATTCCCTACCTGTCATACAGCATGTTATTCTAGAACCGTATTCCCTACCTGTCATTCAGCATGTTATTCTAGAACCGTATCCCCCACCTGTCATTCAGCATGTTATTCTAGAACCGTATTCCCTACCTGTCATTCAGCATGTTATTCTAGAACCGTATTCCCTACCTGTCATTCAGCATGTTATTCTAGAACCGTATTCCCTACCTGTCATTCAGCATGTTATTCTAGAACCGTATTCCCTACCTGTCATACAGCATGTTATTCTAGAACCGTATTCCCTACCTGTCATTCAGCATGTTATTCTAGAACCGTATTCCCCACCTGTCATTCAGCATGTTATTCTAGAACCGTATTCCCTACCTGTCATTCAGCATGTTATTCTAGAACCGTATTCCCTACCTGAGTTGGACACAGACCAGCTGTGTGGTGGGTTGCTCCAGGTCTTCAGTGGATGCCTGGTGCTGCAGCATGGGGGATGAGTGGAAGGAGTCCTTCTTGCTAACTCGGTCCTGGCCACGTTGTTGCTGCAATGTCAGATGTTACAACCTTTAGGAGGAAGCCATGTTGGTTTACTAAAGCCACTGGAGAACGTGGTATGATGTATACATTCAAATTGTGATGGATATTGGCCTTGTTTTTTAATTGAAATATAATGTAAAAAATTATAAATGTATAAATGTATATACTGTATGTGTTCTTTCATCTGTAATTTGTTATAAACCCAGGGCCCGTTCCACAAAGTGATCGTAGCACTAAGGTGATCGTAACTCCTATATTTTAACATAGACTTATGACAGTCATAGCACTAAGGTGATCTTAACCCCCATATATTGACATAGACTTACGACAGTCATAGTACTACGATCGCTTTGTGGAACAGGGCCCTGAAAAAAAATACCCAAAATGACTTGAAGTTTTTCTTTATTCTGTACTGAAAGTTCCCAGACAGAATCAACACTTTCAACAGTAGGCCAACAATAAAATGCAAGAGATAAAAAAATGTTCATTTAAGATATTTCTTTAAAAATTATTCAAATGTAGGCCTCCACATTATTCAGGCATGCAACTTGTACCAGCAGGTGGAGACCTTTACCCAAGGGAGACAACTGTGACAAGCTACCTGTTACCCTAAGTTTGCTGGGGACTTACAGACCCTTTTCTAGCAGGTGGAGATCAACCAATGTCACACTCCTACCCAGGGTTCCATGCAGCCAGCATAATACCTCTGCCACAGGCCAGTGCCATGTGATGATTCGTCACATCTTACACAGTCCATTCAAGATATTGCATGTGTTTTTCATCTGTTTCATTTTTGACAAGTCTACACATCTAGATAAACATGTCATAGAATGGTTTCAGAAAATATCCTAAAATGTGAAAATCTATTTCCATTTGCGTAGTTATCCTTTGTTTACATTGGCTGTGCGGCTCCACATGCTGTCATCGAAGCTCTACGAAGAGTAGCGATATGGTCACTTAGATGTTTAAATATATATTGTCACGCACCTCACTTTCGCAGTTCTAGTAGAATATCTAAATACTTATAAAAAAGAATATGTAAAGCCCCCCCAAAATACTTGCATTAGGCCAATCTGTTTTCATTTCAGAATAAGCATGTTTGTTTACAAACAAGAGTAAAGTTCGGTCACATGATATGCAAATTAGCCTGTGGCAGTGGTGTTACGCTAAGTCACCACTGCACCGAGTGTGAACCTAAGAGAGACTACTCTCACTGACCTCGAGGACGTACAGCAGATATCGAGGTCTGATGAGTAGTGCTATGAAGGTCTGGTTCATGTACACCATGGAGGTCTGAAACACAACACGTGTGAAAATACAGCATCCTGTGTTTCCTCAAGTCTGAAAATCAACTGTCCATATGTGTCACTTTTTCCCAAGTGTGCTCTGAGAAAAACTTAATCCACGTCAAAATACATCCACTAGTATCTGTCCTAGGAAAAGCACTTAAAGGCAGACAAAACTATGACAAAGAAGACACAATTTATGAATAACAAAATCTTTAATAACTGTAAAGGCGACGTTTCGGTATAGACCCTTAACTGTTGTCAAGCAAGACTAAACGTCGCCTTTACAGTTATTTAAGAAGTTGTTATCCATAACTTGTGTCTACTTTGTCATCCGACAACTTCTAAGTAATGCCTATCAAACAATTCAGACAAAACTATAATTTTGTTTTAAACATGGACATACACAAAAATTATATAAAATTAAAACTGTTTTTAGATTCTGTGATTGATTGAAAATATATTTTTGTCAATTCGTTTTGTTCAATGTCATTTATGAACTTTCAGTAGGGAATTAATCTCAAAATCAACTATGATAACATTCTAATTATTGTTTCAATTTGCTGCCTGCCTCTTCATCAATAATACCCATAAATAAAATCCCAAAAATTATCTTCATCTTAGCTAATTACATGACAAAAATTATCTGCAGATTTCCCCCAAGTTAAAGTCAAAACTACCAATGGTGAAGATAGCTGCATAACCAAATGTGACTTGCTGTCCAATATTTGCATAACATCAAAGGTCATAATGGTTTGCCAGGTATGTGATATCACAGCAGCCTAATCGAGAATCCTGCCCTGAGTGTCTTTAGAAATCAAATATATCAGCACGGGTCAATGAAAGTTTAACCCTCCGAGGCTTGGAGAGGAGGAGATTCTATTGATCACCCAAAATCATTCTTCCTACATTTTTCACTTTGTAAACAGTAATAACCAGTGTGAAAATGTAAACAGTATACAGCCAACCAGCTTCAGTCATAGAGAGATAAGGGATGTCATTTGACCCGTGAAGATCTGTGATAGAACAGGTCTTCAGCAACCCATGCTTGTCGTAAAAGGCGACTAACGGGATCGGGTGGTCAGGCTCGCTGACTTGGTTGATGCATGTCATCATTTCCCAATTACGTGGATCAATGCTCATGATGTCAAACACTGGATTGTCTTGTCCAGACACGATTATTTACAGACTGCCGTCATATAGCTGAAATATTGCTGACTGTGGCGTTAAACAACAAACAAACAAACAAACAGATATCATTTGATTGTGATGTCATGGTCACAGATAACATCACAATGGAATTATTATTATTAAGATTATTATTATTAAGCCAGTTTTAGGGTATAAACCAAGATCGGTAACCAATCAGTGTTAACTTCCACAACAGCAACGATTACAAAACCCCAGAGAGTAACGATAGTAATCGGCTCAATGACTAGCGTCTGTTGTGTCCCTAACAACTAGGTAACTAACCAGGAACTTGTCGAGCACGTCCGGCAGATGTAGGCGCCACTCCCGGCTGAAGGCGGACAGCTGACAGATGAAGTCACATGACGACTCCGCCTCCCTGAGTGCCGTGTCCAGGAGGCTGATGCGGGCGATCTCCATCGACTGGGTAAACAGGAGCCGATGTTACATACTGGTCAACCTCATGACTCCCTACCTGTTGCATTATCCCTTACACCTCTGTCATATTATCACAATATTCCTACCTCCCTGTATTATATTTTAAAACTTGGCCCAGCTACACGTGTTGTCTTAAAATGTGGCCCACCTACCTTTGTCATATTATCACAATATTCCTACCTACCTGTATTATATTTTAAAAACTGGCCCATCCACGTGTGTTATCATAAAATGTGGCCCACCTACCTGTGTCTTATAATAAAAATGTGGCCCACCCACCTGTTTTATTATAAAATGTGTCCAACCTACCTGTTGTCATAAAATGTGGCCCACCTATCTGTGTTATAATATCACAATATTCCTACCAACCTGTGTTATATTTTAAAATATGGACCATCTACCTGTGTTATATCATAAACTGTGGCCCACCTACATGTTTTACATTATAAACTGTGGCCCACCTACCTGTGTTACATTATAAAATGTGGCTCACCTACCTGTGTTATATCATAACCTGTGGCCCACCTACCTGTGTTATATCATAACCTGTGGCCCACCTACCTGTGTTATATCATAAACTGTGGCCCACCTACATGTTTAACATTATAAACTGTGGCCCACCTACCTGTTACATAATAAAATGTGACCCACCTACCTGTGTTATATCAAACTGTGGCCCATCTTCATGTTTTACATTATAACCTGTGGCCCACCTACCTGTTACATAATAAAATGTGACCCACCTACCTGTGTTATATCAAACTGTGGCCCATCTTCATGTTTTACATTATAACCTGTGGCCCACCTACCTGTGTTACATTATAAAATGTGACCCACCTGCCTGTGTTATATCACAAACTGTGGCCCACCTACATGTTTAACATTATAAATTGTGGCCCACCTACCAGTGTTAAATTATAAAATGTGGCCCACCCCCGTGTTATATCAATACACTGTGACCCACCAAGTTTATGTGCTCCACCCACCTGTGTTATGACATCTTTATTTGCTCCACCCACTATGTTATCCCATCTATATTTGCTCCACCCACCTGTTATCAGATCTTAATGTGCTCCACCCACCTGTGTTATCACATCTATATTTGCTTCACCAACCTGTTATCACATGTTTATGTACTCCACCCACCTGTGTTATCACATCTTCATTTGCTCCACCCACCTGTCATCCAAGTTTATGTGCTCCACCCACCTGTGTTATCACATCTTTATTTGCTCCACCCACCTGTTATCACATGTTTATGTGCTCCACCCACCTGTTATCACATGTTTATGTGCTCCACCCACTGTGTTATCACATTTTGGTGTGCTCCCCCCACATTGTTATGACATCTTTATGTGCCCCACCCACTGTGTTTTTACATGTTTATGTGCCCCGCCCACCTGTGTTATCCTGTCCTGATGTGCCCCGGCGAAGCTGAGAGCGTCCTCCAGGAAGGAGTGTCGGAGTGCGGCCAGCACTGTGGAGTACACCTCCATGCACAGGCAGTACACGTTGTGCCACGACTGGACCATGGGCACGAAGAAACTGCCAGACTGAAAACAGATGACATCAGCGTAAACAACAAACATACTCATCTTCCCAAACAGTTATAAGATAATAGTTACCACATGTGTGACTACTTAAGGAGGTCACTGCAATCAAAAAGAATGTTTGGAAAGAGAGTGAGGCGTTGCGAGGCAAAGAGAACTGGGGTGCAACATAAAAAGTTATGTCATTTCTATAGTGACGTGCATGCATGTGTGTGTGTGGATGCTGGTACTAGTCTGGACTTGTGCCAGTCTTATAATGCTAGCTAGCCCACTGAGACACCAGGCCACAGTTTAACATGAATACCCCACTCAGACCCCATTCAGACATAGTATACTGACTCCAAGCTGACCAGTCCTTGTTTTACTGCTGAGTGCCATGCAGGGTAACAATTACCATCATTTAAGGCCTTTTGGTGAGACACAGCAGGAAAACGAATTACTGACCTGCTTTGTCTGGGATGCCACCCTTTCCACTAGACCACGTAGGCGGTCAACATCACATCGTTTCAGACTATATATATATATATACATCCTCCGTGAAGATCTGGGCTAGTATAGGCCTTCCGCAACCAATGCTTGTCGTAAAAGGTGACTAATGGGATCGGGTGGTCAGGCTCGCTGACTTGGTTGATGCATGTCATCATATCCTTATTGCGTAGATCTAGGCTTATGTCAATCACTGGATTGTCTGGTCCAGGCTCGATTATTCACAGAGTGCCGTCATAGAGCTAAATAATTGCTGAGTGCGTCGTTAAACAACAAACAAACAAAACAATGGTTATATCGCCCCTACCTTGAGGGGCACGGCTGGCCTGGAGTAGATGTCCTCGTTGGTGTAGCAGTTGGTGACCACCAGACAGGTGTGGGGGGTCAGGTCCGCCAGGGACAGGGCCGCTGACCCCTGCAACACAACACACAGTTAGCCAACGCTGCACCTACATTACATGCACATCTACCTTGACTGTACACACGTTTACGTTGACTGCACACATTTACCAAGACTGTATATATGTTTACCTTGACTGTACACATCTACCTTGACTGTACACACGTTTACGTTGACTGTACACATTTACCAAGACTGTATATACGTTTACCTTGACTGTACACATCTACCTTGACTGTACACACGTTTACGTTGACTGTACACATTTACCAAGACTGTATATACGTTTACTTTGACTGTACACATCTACCTTGACTGTACACACGTTTACGTTGACTGTACACACGTTTACATTGACTGTATATATGTTAACGTTGACTGTACACACATTTACATTGACAGTACACACGTTTACCTTGACTGTACACACATCTACCTTGACTGTACACACGTTTACCTTGAATGTACACACGTTTACCTTGACTGTACACACGTTTACCCTGACTATACACACATTTACCTTGACTGTACACATGTTTACGTTGACTGTACACACGTTTACCATGACTGTATACATATTTAACTTGAATGTACACACGTTTACGTTGACTGTACACACATTTACCTTGACTGTACATACGTTTACCCTGACTGTTCACACATTTACCTTGACTGTACATACGTTTACCCTGACTGTACACACATTTACCTTGACTGTACATACGTTTACCTTGACTGTACATACATTTACCTTGACTGTACATACGTTTACCCTGACTGTACATACGTTTATCCTGACTGTACACACGTTTACCCTGACTGTACACACATTTACCTTGACTGTACATACATTTACCCTGACTGTAAACACATTTACCTTGACTGTACATACATTTACCCTGACTGTACACACATTTACCTTGACTGTACATACGTTTACCCTGACTGTACACACATTTACCTTGACTGTACATACGTTTACCCTGACTGTACATACGTTTACCTTGACTGTACACACGTTTACCCTGACTGTACACACATTTACCTTGACTGTACATACGTTTACCCTGACTGTACACACATTTACCTTGACTGTACATACGTTTACCCTGACTGTACACACGTTTACCCTGACTGTACACACGTTTACCTTGACTGTACATACATTTACCCTGACTGTACATACGTTTACCCTGACTGTACACAGGTTTACGTTGACTGTACATACATTTACCTTGACTGTACATACGTTTACCCTGACTGTACATACGTTTATCCTGACTGTACACACGTTTACCCTGACTGTACACACATTTACCTTGACTGTACATACATTTACCCTGACTGTAAACACATTTACCTTGACTGTACATACATTTACCCTGACTGTACACACATTTACCTTGACTGTACATACGTTTACCCTGACTGTACACAGGTTTACGTTGACTGTACATACATTTACCTTGACTGTACACACGTTTACTTTGACTGTACACACGTTAACCATGACTACACACGTTTACGTTGACTGTACACACGTTTACATTGACTGTACACACGTTTACGTTGACTGTACACACATTTACATTGACAGTACACACGTTTACCTTGACTGTACACACGTTTACCTTGACTGTACACACGTTTACCCTGACTGTACACACATTTACCTTGACTGTACATACGTTTACCCTGACTGTACACACATTTACCTTGACTGTACATACATTTACCCTGACTGTAAACACATTTACCTTGACTGTACATACATTTACCCTGACTGTACACACATTTACCTTGACTGTACATACGTTTACCCTGACTGTACACACATTTACCTTGACTGTACATACGTTTACCCTGACTGTACATACGTTTACCTTGACTGTATATATGTTAACGTTGACTGTACACACATTTACCTTGACTGTACATACGTTTACCCTGACTGTACACACATTTACCTTGACTGTACATACGTTTACCCTGACTGTACACACGTTTACCCTGACTGTACACACGTTTACCTTGACTGTACATACATTTACCCTGACTGTACATACGTTTACCCTGACTGTACACAGGTTTACGTTGACTGTACATACATTTACCTTGACTGTACACACGTTTACTTTGACTGTACACACGTTAACCATGACTACACACGTTTACGTTGACTGTACACACGTTTACATTGACTGTACACACGTTTACGTTGACTGTACACACATTTACATTGACAGTACACACGTTTACCTTGACTGTACACACGTTTACCTTGACTGTAAACAAATTTACCCTGACTGTATATACGTTTACCCTGACTGTATATACGATAACGTTGACTGTACACAAATTTACATTGACTGTACACAGGTTTACGTTGACTGTACACACGTTTACCATGACTGTACACACGTTTACCATGACTGTATATACGATAACGTTGACTGTACACACATTTACATTGACTGTACACACGTTTACCTTGACTGTACACACGTTTACCATGACAGTACACACGTTTACATTGACTATACACACATTTACCTTGACTGTACACACGTTTACCTTGACTGTACACACGTTTACCATGACTGTATACACGTTTGCGATGACTGTACACACGTTAACCATGACTGTACACACGTTTACATTGACTGTGCACACGTTTACCATGACTGTACACACGTTTACGTTGACTGTACACACGTTTACGTTGACTGTACACACGTTTACGTTGACTGTACAGTCGTTTACGTTGACTGTACACACGTTTACCATGACTAAACACACGTTTACGTTGACTGTTCACACATTTACCATGATTGTATACACGTTTGCGTTGACTGTACACACGTTTACGTTGACTGTACACACGTTAACCATGACTGTATACACGTTTACCTTGACTGTATACACGTTTACCTTGACTGTACACATGTTTACGTTGACTGTACACACGTTTACCATGACTGTATACACGTTTGCGTTGACTGTACACACGTTTACCTTGACTGTATACACGTTTACCATGACTGTATACACGTTTACCTTGACTGTATACACGTTTACCTTGACTGCATACACGTTTACCATGTCTGTTCACACGTTTACCATGACTGTATACACGTTTACCTTGACTGTACACACACATTTCTTTAAGTGAACCTAGGGTAAATCCTAACAGCAACACCAGGAGGTGCACCTACCCTTTCTGACCGCGCCACGCTGAGCAGCAGCAGGAACACAGCATGCACATACGGCAGTCCTCGCTTGGCCTGCAGGCACAAAACAGTCATTGATATGTTATCAAAGTTGTTGTATTAGTTTTTATATTTCAAAATCTTTGTACCCATTCTCTTTTCATACTAACAGTTTGTAGTTAAATATACAGAGATTATTATTGTTCCTGAATAATTAGGGAAAAGAATATTATCATTATTACCGTTGTTGTTGTTGTTATTATTATTTATTCATTTATTTATTTATTAATATGCAGCATATAAAGATAAAAGTTTATTTAAAAATTATTTTTTAATTATCATTATTATGGTTGCTGGATTGGCCATCAAGATGTTATAACACTGCCTTCTTGTACAGTGTGACATTGCAGTGCCTACCTTCATGAAGGACTCCACCGAGATGAGCAGAGTCTGCAGGATGGAGTGCTGCTGCAGGATGGGCATCCACACCTGGTCGTCCCCGATCACCTCGATCAGTTCCTCCAGCAGACTACAGGTGACAATCTGAAGCTGTGAGTCACACAACACATGTATAATGAACTACACACTGACTCAACACCTGGTCTTCCCCGATCACCTCGATCAGTTCCCCCAGCAGACTACAGGTGACAATCTGAAGCTGTGAGTCACACAACACATGTATAATGAACTGTATAATGAACTACACACTGACACCACACCTGGTCTTCCCCGACCACCTCGATCAGTTCCTTCAGCGACTACAGGTGACAATCTGAAGCTGTGAGTCACACAACACATGTATAATGAACTACACACTGACTCCACACCTGGTCGTCCCCGATCACCTCGATCAGTTCCTCAAGCAGACTACAGGTGACAATCTGAAGCTGTGAGTCACACAACACATGTATAATGAACCACACACTGACTCCACACCTGGTCGTCCCCGATCACCTCGATCAGTTCCTCAAGCAGACTACAGGTGACAATCTGAAGCTGTGAGTCACACAACACATGTATAATGAACCACACACTGACACCACACCTGGTCGTCCCCGATCACCTCGATCAGTTCCTCAAGCAGACTACAGGTGACAATCTGAAGCTGTGAGTCACACAACACATGTATAATTAACCACACACTGACTCCACACCTGGTCGTCCCCGATCACCTCGATCAGTTCCTCCAGCAGACTACAGGTGACAATCTGAAGCTGTGAGTCACACAACACATGTATAATGAACTACACACTGACTCCACACCTGGTCGTCCCCGATCACCTCGATCAGTTCCTCCAGCAGACCACAGATGACAATCTGAAGCTGTGAGTCACAAAACACGCATTATAGACAAATATTACACGTAAACAAATAGAGCAATCCTATTGGCCAGTCATTGTCTTGTGATAACCCAAACAAATCAGATGAATAGTCTGTACAGACATCATGATGTCATAGCTACCTATGTGATGTCCCTTGCTTCTCACATCCCAATGCATGTTGGGTTACATAGCGAGAGTAGGAGGTCGGGCACAAGGTATATCTAAATGTCACACAAAATATTTTACCGAACATTAGTTTTGTAACTTGTGAGCTTGTAATAATATATTCTTCACATGCTCGAGTATCGATGGACAGGATTTTACAAGCAGAAAGTTCAGGTACCCTACACGACTGTTGGTCTCATGGCATACAGAGCCAATCAGCTCAGACAGACACTAGTCCTGGTCACCGCTGCTCGTATCTCCCAGTAGACTGCAGCTCACTTCCAGTGTTTGTGAGTTGCGTGTTATTCTTTGAATACCATCATAGTTATATCATGGCGTATCAGCTTAATGTGGGAGGAAAGCCTGTGGTGAAATGGGGTTTAACATCCATTAAAGATGGATACCTCTCACAAACGCAGCATACTGAATCTGACCCGGCCAGTCAGGGAAAAACTCGATCTTTTAATGTCTTTTGGTTTGACACGACTGGGGATTGAACCACAAACCTTCTGCTCTCCTGGTAGACATACCTTTTCCACTAGACCACTAGTCTGGAAAGACCTGTAGAGAAACCGATCTTAGATCTTAACCAACAAGAACTGGTAGGTGTTGACAACCTATCATCGTAATTGGCACGACTCTAGGAATGAAAACCCCTGTCCATGAGGCCTGGGACAGCCACACCCCAAATCATAACTTGAAGTGAGGCGAAACAGGGTTTGACGAGCAAGATTATTGCACTTATATAGCAATGTGCATGCCCGTGTGTGTGTGTGGCTGCTTGTACTAGTCTGGACTGATTTTATAGTGCCAGTCCACTGTGATACCATGCCGCAATTTAACATGAATACCCCACTCAGACACAGTATACTGACTCCGAGCCGACCAGTCCTTGTTTTAGCCCCTTAATGCCGAGCGCCAGACAGGGTAACAACAAGTAACATATTTTTTTTATGATGTGGATCGAACCCCGGACCTTCCGTTCTCTGGGTGCAGACTCTACCACGGAGGAGGTCTAATCATAACTTGAACCTGTGATGCACATAATACATAGAACATGTCACTATTTGAAGGAATACATTTCATTACAAAATTTCAAACTTCCAGAGTTCTCAATCCACCCACTCACTTTGAGTTTAGCATCTACAGTCTCCCCCTCTTTACTGCCTGTATCCCTGGCCTCCCCCTGTGTCAACTGCATGCTCCCTACGTCCCTCGTCTCCCCGGTCGGCGGCTGGGTGCTGCCTGGGTCCCGCATCCCCCTGGGCCCCGGGAGCTGGCGGGAACTCTGGATCAGCACCGAGCAGACGTTGGGCAGCAGGTCCGTCAACTTGTCAGTGTCCAGAGCTACAAAAAGTACCATCCACGTCAGCAAGACATACAACATGGCACCAGCAATGTACCTCTTGATCTCCCTCATGCAACCAGAGCTACAACACACTAAAGAGCTACAATGTACCTCTTGATCTCCCTCATGCAACCAGAGCTACAACACACTAAAGAGCTACAATGTACCTCTTGATCTCCCTCATGCAACCAGAGCTACAACACACTAAAGAGCTACAATGTACCTCTTGATCTCCCTCATGCAACCAGAGCTACAACACACTAAAGAGCTACAATGTACCTCTTGATCTCCCTCATGCAACCAGAGCTACAACACACTAAAGAGCTACAATGTACCTCCTGATCTCCCTCATGCAACCAGAGCTACAACACACTAAAGAGCTACAATGTACCTCCTGATCTCCCACATGCATCCAGAGCTACAACACACTAAAGAGCTACAATGTACCTCCTGATCTCCCACATGCAACCAGAGCTACAACACACTAAAGAGCTACAATGTACCTCTTGATCTCCCACATGCAACCAGAGCTACAACACACTAAAGAGCTACAATGTACCTCCTGATCTCCCACATGCAACCAGAGCTACAACACACTAAAGAGCTACAATGTACCTCCTGATCTCCCACATGCAACCAGAGCTACAACAAACTAAAGAGCTACAATGTACCTCTTGATCTCCCACATGCAACCAGAGCTACAACACACTAAAGAGCTACAATGTACCTCTTGATCTCTCACATGCAACCAGAGCTACAACACACTAAAGAGCTACAATGTACCTCTTGATCTCCCACATGCAACCAGAGCTACAACAAACTAAAGAGCTACAATGTACCTCCTGATCTCCCACATGCAACCAGAGCTACAACACACTAAAGAGCTACAATGTACCTCTTGATCTCCCTCATGCAACCAGAGCTACAACACACTAAAGAGCTACAATGTACCTCTTGATCTCCCACATGCAACCAGAGCTACAACACACTAAAGAGCTACAATGTACCTCTTGATCTCCCTCATGCAACCAGAGCTTCAACACAGTAAAGAGCTACAATGTACCTCCTGATCTCTCACATGCAACCAGAGCTACAACACACTAAAGAGCTACAATGTACCTCTTGATCTCCCTCATGCAACCAGAGCTACAACACATTAAATGGCTACAATGTACCTCTTGATCTCTCACATGCAACCAGAGCTACAACACACTAAAGAGCTACAATGTACCCCTTGATCTCCCACATGCAACCAGAGCTACAACACACTAAAGAGCTACAATGTACCTCTTGATCTCCCACATGCAACCAGAGCTACAACACACTAAAGAGCTACAATGTACCTCCTGATCTCCCTCATGCAACCAGAGCTACAACACCCTAAAGAGCTACAATGTACCTCTTGATCTCCCACATGCAACCAGAGCTACAACGAACTAAAGAGCTACAATGTACCTCTTGATCTCTCACATGCAACCAGAGCTACAACACACTAAATGGCTACAATGTACCTCTTGATCTCCCTCATGCAACCAGAGCTACAACACACTTAAGAGCTACAATGTACCTCTTGATCTCCCACATGCAACCAGAGCTACAACAAACTAAAGAGCTACAATGTACCTCTTGATCTCTCACATGCAACCAGAGCTACAACACAGTAAAGAGCTACAATGTACCTCTTGATCTCCCTCATGCAACCAGAGCTACAACACACTAAATGGCTACAATGTAGCTCTTGATCTCCCACATGCAACCAGAGCTACAACACACTAAAGAGCTACAATGTACCTCCTGATCTCCCTCATGCAACCAGAGCTACAACACACTAAAGAGCTACAATGTACCTCTTGATCTCCCACATGCAACCAGAGCTACAACACACTAAAGAGCTACAATGTAGCTCCTGATCTCCCTCATGCAACCAGAGCTACAACACACTAAAGAGCTACAATGTACCTCTTGATCTCCCACATGCAACCAGAGCTACAACAAACTAAAGAGCTACAATGTACCTCTTGATCTCTCACATGCAACCAGAGCTACAACACAGTAAAGAGCTACAATGTACCTCTTGATCTCCCACATGCAACCAGAGCTACAACACACTAAATGGCTACAATGTAGCTCTTGATCTCCCACATGCAACCAGAGCTACAACACACTAAAGAGCTACAATGTACCTCTTGATCTCCCACATGCAACCAGAGCAACAACACACTAAATGGCTACAATGTACCTCTTGATCTCCCTCATGCAACCAGAGCTACAACACACTTAATGGCTACAATGTACCTCTTGATCTCCCACATGCAACCAGAGCTACAACACACTAAAGAGCTACAATGTACCTCTTGATCTCCCACATGCAACCAGAGCTACAACACAGTAAAGAGCTACAATGTACCTCTTGATCTCTCACATGCAACCAGAGCTACAACACACTAAAGAGCTCCAATGTACCTCCTGATCTCTCACATGCAACCAGAGCTACAACACAGTAAAGAGCTACAATGTACCTCTTGATCTCCCACATGCAACCAGAGCTACAACACATTAAATGGCTACAATGTACCTCTTGATCTCTCACATGCAACCAGAGCTACAACACACTAAAGAGCTACAATGTACCTCCTGATCTCCCTCATGCAACCAGAGCTACAACACACTAAAGAGCTACAATGTACCTCTTGATCTCCCACATGCAACCAGAGCTACAAGTCACTAAAGAGCTACAATGTACCTCCTGATCTCCCTCATGCAACCAGAGCTACAACACACTAAAGAGCTACAATGTACCTCTTGATCTCCCACATGCAACCAGAGCTACAACACACTAAAGAGCTACAATGTACCTCCTGATCTCCCTCATGCAACCAGAGCTACAACACAATAAAGAGCTACAATGTACCTCTTGATCTCCCACATGCAACCAGAGCTACAACAAACTAAAGAGCTACAATGTACCTCTTGATCTCTCACATGCAACCAGAGCTACAACACAGTAAAGAGCTACAATGTACCTCTTGATCTCTCACATGCAACCAGAGCTACAACACATTAAATGGCTACAATGTACCTCCTGATCTCCCTCATGCAACCAGAGCTACAACACACTAAAGAGCTACACTGTACCTCTTGATCTCTCACATGCAACCAGAGCTACAACAAACTAAAGAGCTACAATGTACCTCTTGATCTCCCACATGCAACCAGAGCTACAACACACTAAAGAGCTCCAATGTACCTCCTGATCTCTCACATGCAACCAGAGCTACAACACACTAAAGAGCTACAATGTACCTCCTGATCTCCCACATGCAACCAGAGCTACAACACCCTAAAGAGCTACAATGTACCTCTTGATCTCCCTCATGCAACCAGAGCTACAACACACTAAAGAGCTACAATGTATCTCCTGATCTCCCACATGCAACCAGAGCTACAACACACTAAAGAGCTACAATGTACCTCCTGATCTCCCACATGCAACCAGAGCTACAACACACTAAATGGCTACAATGTACCTCTTGATCTCCCACATGCAACCAGAGCTACAACACACTAAAGAGCTACAATGTACCTCCTGATCTCCCTCATGCAACCAAAGCTACAACACACTAAAGAGCTACAATGTACCTCTTGATCTCCCATATGCAACCAGAGCTACAACACACTAAAGAACTACAACACACTAAAGAGCTACAATGTACCTCTTGATCTCCCACATGCAACCAGAGCTACAACACACTAAAGAGCTACAATGTACCTCTTGATCTCCCTCATGCAACCAGAGCTACAACACACTAAATGGCTACAATGTACCTCTTGATCTCCCTCATGCAACCAGAGCTACAACACACTAAAGAGCTACAATGTACCTCTTGATCTCCCACATGCAACCAGAGCTACAACACACTAAAGAGCTACAATGTACCTCTTGATCTCCCATATGCAACCAGAGCTACAACACACTAAAGAGCTACAATGTACCTCCTGATCTCCCACATGCAACCAGAGCTACAACACACTAAAGAGCTACAATGTACCTCTTGATCTCTCACATGCAACCAGAGCTACAACACACTAAAGAGCTACAATGTACCTCTTGATCTCCCACATGCAACCAGAGCTACAACACACTAAAGAGCTACAATGTACCTCTTGATCTCCCATATGCAACCAGAGCTACAACACACTAAAGAGCTACAATGTACCTCCTGATCTCCCACATGCAACCAGAGCTACAACACACTAAAGAGCTACAATGTACCTCCTGATCTCCCACATGCAACCAGAGCTACAACACACTAAATGGCTACAATGTACCTCTTGATCTCCCTCATGCAACCAGAGCTACAACACACTAAAGAGCTACAATGTACCTCCTGATCTCCCACATGCAACCAGAGCTACAACACAATAAAGAGCTACAATGTACCTCCTGATCTCCCTCATGCAACCAGAGCTACAACACACTAAAGAGCTACAATGTACCTCTTGATCTCCCTCATGCAACCAGAGCTACAACACACTAGAGAGCTACAATGTACCTCCTGATCTCCCACATGCAACCAGAGCTACAACACAGTAAAGAGCTACAATGTACCTCTTGATCTCTCACATGCAACCAGAGCTACAACACACTAAAGAGCTACAATGTACCTCTTGATCTCCCTCATGCAACCAGAGCTACAACACACTAAATGGCTACAATGTACCTCTTGATCTCTCACATGCAACCAGAGCTACAACACAATAAAGAGCTACAATGTACCTCCTGATCTCCCACATGCAACCAGAGCTACAACAAACTAAAGAGCTACAATGTACCTCCTGATCTCCCACATGCAACCAGAGCTACAACACACTAAAGAGCTACAATGTACCTCTTGATCTCTCACATGCAACCAGAGCTACAACACACTAAAGAGCTCCAATGTACCTCCTGATCTCCCACATGCAACCAGAGCTACAACACATTAAATGTTGAACTCACCGACAGTGTTCTCCTGCCTGCTGTGCTGTAGAAGTATGGTGAGACATCCCAGGAGGCCGATCTGTACGGAGGGGATGAGGGTCTCGCTGTTGGCACATGTCTCCCCGACAGCCTCCCGCAATGTCACCATCATGGCGGAGGGCTTGCTGATGCAACTGAAAACAAGGCAAACATATATTTTCTTCACTTCACATGGGAATAAGAAAAATAAAACTGAATCAGTTGCTGATGGAGTTACCTACCTTGTTAAGAGTGAGTGAGTGACTTTACGTGGCCATGGTTTTAACCACGAGGCTACCTAACTGCCTGAACCTTGTCCAGTGTTTGACCAGTGTGAAGAGCAGAGCTATGGCTAATGATGCTAGCTTCATGTTCCTGACAGAGTTACCTACCTTGTCCAGTGTTTGACCAGTGTGAAGAGCAGAGCTATGGCTACTGATGCTAGCTTCATGTTCCTGACAGAGTTACCTACCTTGTCCAGTGTTTGACCAGTGTGAAGAGCAGAGCTATGGCTAATGATGCTAGCTTCATGTTCCTGACAGAGTTACCTACCTTGTCCAGTGTTTGACTAGTGTGAAGAGCAGAGCGCTGGCTACTGATGCTAGCTTCATGTTCAGAGCCGTAAGACTTCCTTTAAACTGAAAACAACATAACAAAAATAATTGAAATCAAATAAATATAACGGAGCATTGTTTATCTTCATCTCAACATATAGTTTGATTATACATATTATAAGAGACAATTCCTTTCTCGTCCAGTGTTTTACTGATGCCAGCTTCATTTGGAATATGAAAAAAAGCAATGTTTTTAATCCAACAAGAAGGCTTCACAGAAGATGGCACAACTTGTCCCCTGTGAATCTACAATCTAGTTATCCAAAGGTATGTATAGCAAGTGTTTGTTGATTGAGATTTAGTCAGGGATGATGTTGACAGACAACGGACATCATCATCCTGCTGTTAATAAGGGACGCTACTCTGCACAGTAAATGGAGTTGCCATTTGCAACTGGCTCGCCTGTTACCATAACTGATTGAATGGTTTGTTTGTTTGTTTGTTGCTTAACTTTCAGCAATATTCCAGCTATATAATGCTGGTATGTAAATAATCGAGTCTGGACCAGACAATCCAGTGATCATCAAGGATCCTCGATCCATGCAACTGGGAACCAATGACATGTAATCAACCATGTCACCTCTTATGACAAGCGTAGATTGCTGGTGAGCTATTCAAACCCAGAATCAACACGTTTAATCATCCAAGCCACCGAGCTAGAGATCACGATCCATTTAGTCACCTCTTTCGAAAAGCGTAGGTTGCTTAGGGGTATGTATGGGGTAGGAGTGAGTTTGGTTTTACGCCGCTTTTAGCAATATTCCAGCAATATCTAGGCGGGGGACACCAGAAATGGGCTTCACACATTGTACCCATGTCGGGAATCGAACCCGGGTCTTTGGCGTGACGAGCTAACGCTTTAACCACAAATTCTAACCCACAATCTCATAGGTCTGTATGAAAGGAGGTTTAAACCAGCTCAGTCTGCAACTTTAGCAGGATGCCAACCCTAATTGAAGCTTTGGAGTAATCAGTAGCGTAAAAATGAATACTTCCATATGAAAAGAGTAATGTTAAGAGTAACATGCCAGGATGCTGGTCTTTGCTTCGTCATTTTCGTTAGGCCTATATGTACATGAAGCACGTGTACACGTGCATTGACGCTAGTAATGTAGCCACACAAGCAATCACAATATTTAAAAAAACGGGGCGATAAAGCTCATAATAAGTAGAAAAATTAATCTCCTTGTGTTTGTATGGTTATACATGACTAAATCTTAAAATTGAATATCAATCAATAAACATTGAAAAACTTGCACATCAACATCGAAAAAGTACTCGAAAATAGAAGTTCCATAACAGCATGAGGCAACCTCAGCAGTGACCTAACATTTCAAACAGACCTGTATTTTGTATAACACCTTAGTTATAAATTATGAATCACTTACGAAAGCATTGAATTCAAGCTGTTCAATTTAATTGAAGCTGTTCCATGGGAGCAAGCCCCCCCCAAACCTGTTATTTTAGCGAGGCGATAACGAATTGCGTCGGAAACACTGTATTCATGCCAAAACACATAGTCAAGGTTCCACACATTCATAAAATTCTTCATGTGACAATATTAACTGTATTGTCAGAAAGACAATGTGGTGTTTTGAGTTCCTAAGAAGTACCGGTGTACATGCAATTAGCTCCCTGTAGAATGCTTCATGTGACCGGTGCATTAACAATTTGCTCTTTGTGATATTTTATACATGTAAATAATTTGTGGAAAAAATGTCTAAAATCATAATTTGGGGATGACAGGCTAAAGAGCATAATTTTAGGCTCAAAAGCGTAATAATTACGTCAAAAGCGTAATGGTTGGCATCTCTGCTTTAGCTGCTGGGCTGAAGCCCATGTCTAGTAATATGCTTTACGGTCAAGTAAAATCAGCTTTAGCCAGTCCATATACTAACACTAATATCAAATGCCTAAAAACAAGCTGTTGGCACAGTCTTACAGCTCTATTTGTTTCCACCTTGAGATGTAGTGACGACAATCTCACCTGGGCCTGTATCCCGCAGAGCAGATCTGTGATGATCTTCTCCTTCATCTTCTCGGGCAGCGTCAGATCATCCACCTGGAAACAAGACAGACTCAAAGTGTTACTGTGTGAGACACAAGGACAGACTCAAAGTGTTACTGAGACACAAGGACAGACTCAAGGTGTTACTGAGACACAAGGACAGACTCAAAGTGTTACTGTGTGAGACACAAGGACAAACTCAAGGTGTTACTGAGACAGAAGGACAGACTCAAGGTGTTACTGAGACAGAAGGAGAGACTCAAGGTGTTACTGAGACAGAAGGAGAGACTCAAGGTGTTACTGAGGGAGACACAAGGACAGACTCAAGGTGTTACTGAGTGAGTCTCAAGGACAGACTCAAGGTGTAACTGAGACACAAGGACAGACTCAAGGTGTTACTGGGTGAGACATAAGGAGACACTCAAGGTGTTACTGAGTGAGTCTCAAGGACAGACTCAAGGTGTAACTGAGACACAAGGACAGACTCAAGGTGTTACTGAGTGAGACACAAGGACAGACTCAAGGTGTTACTGGGTGAGACATAAGGAGACACTCAAGGTGTTACTGAGTGAGACACAAGGACAGGCTCAAGGTGTTACTGAGTGAGACACAAGGACAGACTCAAGGTGTTACTGAGTGAGACACAAGGACAGACTCAAGGTGTTACTGAGTGAGACACCTCATGTGTAATCCATTACATTCAGAGATCTGACATTTTACTTACTTATACTAACTTATCCATCTGTGTTTCAACTTGATTTTTGAGACCTGGGTGCAACCTGGTTTAGTCTGGTGCAACTACCTTTTCAAGTCAATATGCAGGTAAATGGAGCAGGTAAATCAAGTTCAATCATGTTCAGAACTTTCAAAGTCTTAGTGCTCAGATAGCTGTGAATGAGGCTCAAATGACACAAGTATTGAACCAAACAATCACTAAACATTAATTACTACTGACCTTGAACTTAGATGATGTAACGAGGAAGTTCTTCCAGGCCAACAGGAGCTGTAGTGTTGCATTCTCCTTCAGCTCTTCATCACTCCCAACTTCAGCGTTCTCCCCCTCTGCCACCAGACAGCGTCTCAAGAACTGGAACACAACAGTAAAAAATCCTAAAAGTGGCACAAAACTAAACTCACTCACTCATTTCCTTCTGGACTGTCACTTATACCATTAGGTTAGAGGGCAGCTATATAGCAATTCATATTTGCAGACGAGTTAAAATACCAGTCAATTTCTAACCCTACATGCAGCATACATGGGATACTCAGCACTGGAGCACACCAACCGGTGGTCAATAGTGTGAGCATGCCTCTATGTCATTACGTGTGATGCTACACTAAGTTCGCCAGGACACAGTTAGGATGGAGATTCCATGCTACAGTGAGTAATGACAGTTATACCACGGCAGTATGCATGATATACATAGATGTGGTGCACACACTCCACACTCCACACTCCCAGCCGACCAGATGGTCAATAGTGTGAGCATGCCTCTATGTCATTACGTGTGATGCTACACCAAGTTAGCCAGGGCACAGTTGGGATGGAGATTCCATGCTGCAGTGAGTAATGGTGGTTATACCACGGCAGTATGCATGATATACATAGATGTGGTGCACACACTCCACACTCCCAGCCAACCAGATGGTCAATAATGTGAGCATGGCTCTATGTCATTACGTGTGATGCTACACCAAGTTAGCCAGGGCACAGTTAGGATGGAGATTCCATGCTGCAGTGAGTAATGACAGTTATACCACGGCAGTATGCATGATATACATAGAAGTGGTGCACACAATCCACACTCCCAGCCAACCAGATGGTCAATAGTGTGAGCATGCCTTTTGTCATTACGTGTGATGCTACACCAAGTTAGCCAGGGCACAGTTGGGATGGAGATTCCATGCTGCAGTGAGTAATGACAGTTATACCACGGCAGTATGCATGATATACATAGAAGTGGAGCACACACTCCAGACTCCCAGCCGACCAGTCCTAACAACAAGTACCATCTTCTAACATCTTTTGGTACGATTCAGCCAGGGATCACTCCAAAAGATTCTGCTCTCCGGACAGTGAGTGAGTGAGTGAATATGGTTTTACGCCGCTTTTAGCAATATTCCAGCAATATCACGGCGGGGGACACCAGAAATGGGCTTCACACATTGTACCCATGTCGGGAATCGAACCCGGGTCTTCGGCGTGATGATCGAACGCTTTAACAACTAGGCTACCCAACCGCCCGCTCTCCGGACAGACCTCTACCCACTTGACAATGGATGCAGTCCTGGGCATCGCTACACCCAGACCCCACCACCTACCTCAGTCCAGGTGTTGAGTCGTTTGTCCTTGGAGATCATCTGCAGCGACTTCTTCAGCTTGTCATCCAGCTTGGAGCTGCAGACACAGAGATGAGAGAGTGAGTGAGTAAGATTTTACGCCGGTTTTAGCGATATTCCAGCAATATCATAGCGGGGGACACCAGAAATGGGCTTCACACATTGTACCCATGTCGGGAATCAAACCCGGGTCTTCGGCGTGACGAGCGAACGCTTCAACCACTAGGCTACCCGACCATCCCTGCAGACACAGAGATGAGAGAGTCAGGAAATGGCTGTCAGGTGTTACTGTTAGTTTTCTTTATGTCTTACACCACAATCAGAAAACAAATTACAAAAATCAAGTCTGGCTCAGGCAAACCAGTGCTGATGTTTGGTTGTTCAGTTTGTTGTTGCAATCAACAATAATCCAGTTATATGACAACAGTCTGTAAATGATCGAGTCTGGACTAGACAATCCAGTGATTGATGTTATGAGCAACGATCCAAACCAACATTGGAACACACACTATCAAAAAAGGCCCTGAGTGAGACAACCCCATCCTTAAGCCACCTCTTACGACCAACACAGGTTGCAGGGGACCGGTGTTAACACAGAATCCCAAAGGGGGACTGCTGATGCCGCCACTGAAGGAGTCATTGCCATGTTGGGTACTACAGAAATGTACCCTGGCCAAAACAAGAATACACATGCTTATCGTAAGAGGCGACTAACGGGATTGGGTGGTCAGCCTCGACTGGTTGATGCATGTCATCGTATCCCAGTTGCATTGATCGATGCTCATGATGTCAAGCACTGGACTGTCTGGTCCACTCTTGATTATTTGCAGACTGCCATCATCCAGCTGGAATATTGCTGAGTGCAGCGTTAAACAACAAACAAACAAACAAGAATACAGAGGTTGACCTAGCAAGCAACAACAATGCACTAGACCAGCTGGACTTATAACGATGTTTAAAACCATTTCCAACAAACAGAGCTTCAGGAAGAGAACCTGTCGACTCAGTTTTCATTCACTTTTGCTGTTTAAATAAACTCATCAATTATATTTCGTCACAACAGTTGTCATTTGCTAACAATCTAGTATGATGTGAGTCTTCACATTACAAGTGAACCCACCAACCCTTTCATGCCCCTTTGACTGGACTGTACAGCTGCTTCAATGCTATTCAGTGGAAAGCTAAGGTACATGTCTGTATTCTGATTTTGACCAGGCTATATGTCGTTTTTAAGAAATGTGGCGAGGTGAAATTGGGTTAAACATCACATCCCAAGATTATTGCACTTATATAGCGATGTACGTGTATGTATGGCTGCTTGTACCAGTCCGGATTGATGCTGATTTTATAGTGCTAGCCCACTCAGATACCATGCCAGTTTAACATGAATACCCCACTCAATACAAACAAGAAAAAAAAAAGTGAACGTGGCTCACTAATAGCCCCGACCCGCCTTGTGTGTCAGTAGTTTCAAATTAAATAGCTAGGAAAATCAATAAAAACATTTTTTTTCTTTTGACTGCACCCCTCCATATGACACAGATTACATGTACTATGTTTGAGATGAATCCACTGAATAGTTTCAGAGAAAGCGCGTGGACAAAGTTTTCGGACAGACGCTAGGGTTTAAAAAATTAATAAAAAAATGGAAAATTATTAAAAACAATTTTTTTCTTTTGACTGCACCCCTCCATATGACACAGATTATATGTACTACGTTTGAGATGAATCCACTGAATAGTTTAAGAGAAATCGCGTGGACAAAGTTTCAGACAGACAGATGGACGGACAGACGGAACCTTGGTATAACTATATACCCCCGACCTAAAAGTCGGGGGTATAACAAGTTTGTGCATCCACACTTCCTCGCTGCATGAAATGCTTCTTTACTTCCAGCCTACTCAAAGACTCAGCAGTCAACAGTTTCTGTCAGCTAACATTTAACATCACTAGATAGCAATAATTCAACAGATAGAAGCCAAACATTGGCCATGGGAGTGAGCTTGTCTCTAGAAGCACTGTTTCGGGGTGAGTCTGTAAAGGCTGGCTGGCTGTCTGTACCTGTGGATTATGTAGAGTTCCTGGGCCAGGATCTTGAAGACAAATGCCACAGTTTTCATCTCAAACTTGAGGGAGTGTTGATCATTCAGGTCGGAGGCCGGGTCTGGCAGGTTCCGTGTCAGTGGAGCAAACACGCTCGGCCAGAAGGCGTCCCTGAAACACACAGCGGCATGCAGACTTACTTAGTGTGGGCACGCTTACTTACTTACGGCAAGACACGTCTACTTAGTGTGGGCACGCTTACTTACTTACGGCAAGACACGTCTACTTAGTGTGGGCACGCTTACTTACTTACGGCAAGACACGTCTACTTAGTGTGGGCACGCTTACTTACTTACGGCAAGACACGTCTACTTAGTGTGGGCACGCTTACTTACTTACGGCAAGACACGTCTACTTAGTGTGGGGCAGTCTCACTTACTTACGGTAAGACACTTCTACTTAGTGTGGGCACGCTTACTTACTTACGGCAAGACGCAGTAGTCTTACTTACTTATGGTAAGACATGTCTACTTAGTGTTGGGCAGTCTTACTTACTTACGGCAAGACGCAGTAGTCTTACTTACTTATGGTAAGACATGTCTACTTAGTGTGGGGCAGTCTTACTTACTTATGGTAAGACACTTCTACTAAGTGCAGAGCACGTCTACTTTTTGCAGGGCACAGCACGTCGGCTTAGTGCAGGGCACGTCTACTTAGTGCAGGGCATGTCTACTTAGTGCAGGACACGTCTACTTAGTGCAGGGCATGTCTACTTAGTGCAGGGCACGTTTACTTAGTGCAGGACACGTCTTCTTAGTGCAGGGCACGTCTACTTAGTGTAGGACACGTCTACGTATGGCAGGGCATGTCTACTTAGTGCAGGGCACATCCACTTATGGCAGGGCATGTCTACTTAGTGCAGGGCATGTCTACTTAGTGCAGGGCATGTCTACTTAGTGCAGGACATGTCTACTTAGTGCAGGGCATGTCTACTTAGTGCAGGGCAAGTCTACTTAGTGCAGGGCATGTCTACTTAGTGCAGGGCAAGTCTACTTAGTGCAGGGCATGTCTACTTAGTGCAGGGCATGTCTACTTAGTGCAGGACACGTCTACTTAGTGCAGGACACGTCTGCTTAGTGCAGGACACGTCTGCTTAGTGCAGGGCATGTCTACTTAGTGCAGGACACGTCTGCTTAGTGCAGGACACGTCTGCTTAGTGCAGGGCATGTCTACTTAGTGCAGGGCATGTCTACTTAGTGCAGGGCATGTGCACTTAGTGCAGGACACGTCTACTTAGTGCAGGACACGTCTACCTATGGCAGGGCACGTCTACTTAGTGCAGGACACGTCTACTTAGTGCAGGGCATGTCTACTTAGTGCAGGACACGTCTACTTAGTGCAGGGCAAGTCTACTTAGTGCAGGACATGTCTGCTTAGTGCAGGGCACGTCTGCTTAGTGCAGGACACGTCTACTTAGTGCACGTCTGCTTAGTGCAGGACATGTCTGCTTAGTGCAGGGCACGTCTACTTAGTGCAGGGCACGTTTACTTAGTGCAGGGCACGTCTACTTAGTGCAGGACACGTCTACTTAGTGCAGGGCACGTCTACTTAGTGCAGGGCATGTCTGCTTAGTGCAGGACCCGCCTGCTTAGTGCAGGACACGTCTCCTTAGTCCAGGACACGTCTACTTAGAGCAGGGCACGTCTACTTAGTGCAGGATACGTCTACTTAGTCCAGGACACGTCTACTGAGTGCAGGACACATCTACTTAGTGCAGGACACGTCTACTTAGTGCAGGGCACGTCTACTTAGTGCAGGACACGTCTACTTAGTGCAGGACACGTCTACTTAGTGCAGGGCACGTCTGTTTTTGCAGGGCCCGTCTACTTAGTGTGGGCAGACTTACTTAGTGCGGAGCACCTCCATGGCCGTCTCCCGGAGTCCGCGCCACAAGGAGTGGATGAAGTCAGCGGACGCACACAGCAAGTCTGGGGGACACTGGTAGCTACTCTGGGAACAAAATAACAAGTCATAACAAACACCAAGGAGTAATGTGAAAAACACCCTGTTCATCTCCCAATCCAAACTTTCCCGAAGCAAACAACATAGGACTATCCCATGAGATCAACTGAAAATGGGTACAGACTGAAGAGCATTTAATCTCTCTTTGAGATATAATGCCTTTGCGTTGTGTTAACGTGTCAGTTATTGATAAGCATATTACAAATCTAAACTGGAAACAGATAGGACTGCCAGTTCTTAAGCATGTGCAATCAACACTTCTGAGTGAGTGAGTGAGTGATTGAGTGAGGCTTAATGCCGATTTTAGCAATTTTCCAGCAATGTTACAGAAGAGGACAGAAATGGGCTTAACACATTGTACCCATGTTGGGAATGGATCCCATGTCTTCAGCATGACAAGTGAACGCTTTAACCACTAGGCTACCTGACCGCCCTTCAACACTTCTGGTGCAGGGATATAAGAGAAAAGCGTGCGGCAATGATGCCACTCTGAATGACAACAACCAACATTTGTGGATTGACTGGACGTTGACTTCACATGTAGAATTTATAATTCATATATATTACATCTAAGAGTCCACTTACTCATAATCCCTAAAATGATCACATGTTCGTAAATGACCCAAAACATGTGATCCAAAACAATTACCACTGATAATAGTTGGAATATTTAGACAAATAATTCCAGCCACACTACTGGCGCCAATAAAAAATCAAGTCTTGACAGCCATTCATGGGCACGATAACAATCACCCGAGCCTGACCACCATGGCCTGACCACCCAAGGCTGACCACCAGAGGCTGACCACCCGAGCCTGACCTCCCAAGCCTGACCTCCCGAGCCTGACCTCCCAAGCCTGACCTCCCGAGCCTGACCACCCAAGGCTGACCACCAGAGGCTGACCACCCGAGCCTGACCACCCAAGGCTGACCACAAGAGGCTGACCACCAAGGCTCTACGGTTAGCTCTTATGACAAACATGAGATACACAGAACTTTAAAATACCACCATGGCAGAATGTTGAAATATGATCGGTTCACGTGGTCTTGATACGATACCATGTATTCTGCCTAGGAGGCAAATTCATTTCTGAGCACAAGAATAAATCCCTAAAATCCCGCCATGAAGGAAACAGGCAGCACATAGATTTCTGAGCGGGAGAATAAATCCCTTATACCCCATTTTGAAGCAAAACGCCGCAGTCAATGAAAGTCACGTGACACAGTACAAGTTAACATCAGCTCAATCAAACAGCTGTTTTATATCAATGTTTAATTTGTTTAAATTCTTTTATATTTGCAGATTTAAACATGTCATTAAGATATATTTGTTGTAGCAGTATCACTCAGAGTACACATGTAAACTCAAGGTACACGCGGGACGCATAAAACCACATCTACCCTGCGTGACACTGCTACAACTTATAATAAAATATGTTTGGAATCCCCTCATGGGGCACGACTGTATATGGGCAACTGTACAGGATATTTCCCTTGGACCTAAAACAACTATAGGAATGATTCCCATCAGTGTTTGAATGCCTGCCAGTGGTCCCGTCGCAGGTAGACCTATTGTCGGGGCCGTAGTTTCAAATCTATATGGGTCTTATGGCCTGCAGTAAATTTACGTGTTGATATATTTGTCACAATAAGCCGCAGATTTTTAGATGAATGCCTGAAGAGTCAGGGCCTCTGGGTCCTGATGGCAGCAATCTTATTAATTTCTAACTCTGATTCCCAGGAGTACACCGGTGTAACATGGAGAAGTTGGTTCACCTGTTTCTTGATGTCCATGAGTCCAAGGACGGTCTGCAGACAGGAGCTCTTCCCCAAACTCAGGTCATGCTGCAACATACAGGAGTCACACATGCAGCTCAAACATGATGGGTTGGGGGTTTGTTGTTGGGAGTTCCAGTTGATGGAACATCTGACATTATTAGCAACATCTTATCCTTCAGCAGTCCATTCTCTCTATTCTGGCTATACTGACAGCTAATCCATCTAACACACATCCATCTCACCAGCATGCACATCCATCTCACACGTCCTTCTCATGAACACACACTCGTGTATCTTGCCAACACACATCCATCTCTCAAATACACAACTATCGATCCATCCATCGTTCCATCCGACCCAGTCCTCCCTACCCGTTTGCCATCGGAGGAGTCCACCATCTGCACGTTGAGGAAGACCTCGATGAGTCCCGGCTGAGTCTCCACACACTCAGACAGCAGCTCCAGGATCATCACCTTCAGCCGTAGATCCTGCCAGAAACAAGCACCTGTTGTCAGTACACACAGTCTACATGTCTGCATGTCTACACCTGGAGTACTGAAACTTGTCCTGGGACATGGAGTTCTACCATCAGGATAACTAAATCTTCAAACATCACAGTGAGTGAATATTTGTTACGCTACAGTCAGCAATATTCCTGCTATGTCATGGCAAACCTGGGACAGTCCACCAGTTCTTTACAGCCTGTCAGGAATAATAACACATTAGGCAAGGCTTTCAACACTCAGGCACTTAAATAGCAAAGTGTGTGCGGATGCAGTGCGGTGCGGTGTGGTACAGTGGTGGGTTAATGGTGACATATTATTCCCTGGTTTTCCCATAGGGAGGCAAGAAAAGAACACTGGCACCTGTTATGCCCAAGAATCCCCACAGGGAGAAAACCTGGGCCAATGGGGACCTATGCTCCCCTGGAATTCCAATAGAGAGAAGAGAGAAGGATACTGGGGACCTATTCTGTCCTGGAATTCCCAGAGGGAGACAAGCACAGGGCACTGAGACATATTCAGCCTCCAATCTCCAAGGGCACAATGACAATGATACCTTGTTTCTATGTGGTGTTGGGCAACACCCAGTGTTCTGCCTACCTCCGACAGGGCCTGCAGTCTGGTGAGGAACATGTCTCGGATTGGCTCCGCATCATTGCCAAGGCAGGCCAGGATAGACATCGGAGACACCTGGAAATGTCAAATAAACGTCAAGAAAACAGTCAATTTAATAAATCCCATGATATCTATCTCTAAGTTCCAGAGAAGAAGTCATTTAAAGCAATATAGCCAAAAAAAAACTATTTCAGCCACTTGGGGAGTCAGCCCCACCATTAGTACAATTTTGAATCCCCACCAACGGAGAATGCTTCCAACCATATATGGTTGATATCTATCTCTTAGTTCCAGAGAAGTCATTTACAGCAATATAGCCAAATTACCCCTATTTGGCCCCGCCCCTCAGTCCCCTGGGGGGTCAGCCCCACCATTTGTACAATTTTAATCCCCACCACCTCGGGATGCTTCCAGTCAAATTTCATTAATTTCCAATTAGTGGTTCAGAAGAAGTAGTTTGAAAAAATTGTTGACATACGGACAACGGACGACGGACACGACAGTATGGCATAAGCTCACCTTGGTCCTTTGGTCCTTATATTAATACTTAAAAAAGAAGGCAACTTTGTATTCACAGTGGTTTCCCCAAAACCTTGTCCCCTTTGGAGTTGGATGGACGAATGGAGCGGGATAATAAACAGGGATCAGACGCAGGCAGATCGGAAGTCCCAGCAAGTTCGACAGTGTGAACCAACTACCGGTACCCACCAGCGCCAGTCTCTTGAGCAGCACTGCAGCCAGGGTAGGGAGCCGAGGGTCGTGGCGGTGGTAGATGTACTGGGCGATGGTGGCCACGATGTGCTGATGCTGATGCCCCGCCGGCTGCGACGAGAGGGCGTGCTCAGTCGGTGACACGGGGAGGTCAGGCGACCTCAGTAGGAGAAGGCGGTTGAGGACGGAGAACGAAAGTTGGATGAGTTGGATGAGGTCTATGCCGACTCCTTCGGCATTGCTGGAAGACAATGTGAGAACCTACAGTTAGGGCTGTGTATTGAAAAAATAATTGTGTTCCAATATTTTGCGACACAAGTATACGTATTCCAGTCAAATATCTTATTTGGGTGTAAAGTGTTTGACAGTGATGGACACTGATTGTACAAGTAATTCCTATTTTCTTCATGCTGAAGTAAATATTACTTAGCTGGTCAGTTGCAGCCATTTTGTAGTCATGGATACAGGGGAGATAACAGCGTGAGAAAAAATTCACTCATTTGCGAAATGAATTTCTGTGAAGATTTGTTAACGACAACGAAACTTGTTATATTTATTTTAATGCTACCATCACACCAAAGTAGTTCTATCTCGTTCTACCCTGTTCTAAAAAAAATACTAGAACGGGCTGTGATCACAGTAGAACGTGTAGTTTGGCGTAAAATATGATGCTAGTTCCTTCATAAGCAGTCCTATATACGTCTATTTCGTTCTTAGCAAGTCTGCAGTCCGTGTGTATCCAGTTCAGATCATGTAAAAGTGCCCATTCACCTCATGCCGACGTTTCGAAGCAGTTCGAGCACGTCCGTAGCCGTTCTCAACCCGTTCTTAACCAGTTGAACGCGTCGTAGCCAGTCTTCATTCAAGTTCAGGGCTCCGAGCTGTACACATCATGAACGAGCAACAAAAGGACGCGGTCAGTGTGCACACATACTGAAATTTATGGCTGACTGCACCACGTCGTAACATGTCCCTAGTAGGTTCGAAGTACGGCAATTCCATTTGCAATACGCCTTTCTCGTTTTAAGTACGTTGTCAATCTGACTAATTGCAGAACGGGATAGACGGGATAAAATTTTGAGCAGACTTAAAGTTCTAGAGCACCTCCCTGTCCGAGCCTGTCCATGAAGTTCGTAAAAAGACTGTCAATAGTCGCTACTACGCCCACTACGTTCATACACAGTTGGACCCGTGAAGATCCGGGGTAAAATAGGTCTTCAGCAACCCATGCTTGCCATAAAAGGCGACTATGCTTGTCGTAAAAGGCGACTGATCGGGTGGTCAGGCTCGCTGACTTGGTTGATGCATGTCATCAATGCCAATTGCGTGGATCGATGCTCATGATATTTATCACTGGATTGTCTGGTCCAGACTCGATTTTTTTACAGACCGCCGTCATATAGCTGGAATATTGCTGAGTGCGGCGTAAAACAACAAACCAACCGAACCAATCATACACAGTTGGAGCCCGTTCAACGACATTTTCACGACCATATTGAGAACTTGTTTGGTGTGATGGGGATATAACCAGAAGAAAATATTGCAATATGCATGTTTGAAAAGCGTATTGCAGCAAACTGGTAATACCTACAGCACACAGTCAAGCCTTTGATGGGTAAACAAAGTATTCAACAGCACATATAGCTGTTGATAGAAAAACAGGGGGCACATCTTAATGACTGCTGAACATATCTCACCTGCTCTGAGAGGCAACTGACTGCATGTTAGACACTGTATATAGTATACACAGCTTACCTCCCCTGAGATGCGACGGCCTGCTCAACACTGTCTACACCAGTGGCGAGGATGTCCAGAAGAGCCCGTCCAGCCTCAGTAAACAGAAGACTGTACACACACACCTCCTGCAGTCGAGGCCTAGGAACATAAGGAGGAAGTTAGTCATTGTCTGAAAAATAGAGAAGGGACAGTACTTTTTCACGATTAGACTTAAAGCAGTGCCCGTTTTCAATATGACTTTAAAAAATACAGTTAAATATAGTTTTTCCTTGTCCCTGATGTGTTCTGAATGCATATGTACACAGTATTTCAACTTTTTTTTTTCTTTGATTGTATTTTGTTACGTTTCTTAAAGACATTGTTGACATATTATTTACACATCATAATACAATGGAGACTGCTCAAGTCTATATCAGGTTCACATGCAACCATCTCTATTCCCCCAAGAGGCGGTTGGGTAGTCTAGTGGTTAAAGCATTCGCTCGTCACGCCGAAGACCCGGGTTCGATTCCCGACATGGGTACAATGTGTGAAGCCCATTTCTGGTGTCACCCGCCGTGATATTGCTGGAATATTGCTAAAAGCGGCGTAAAACCATACTCACTCACTCACTCACTCTATTCCCCCAAATTACCTGGGCCCACATTTTTGGAAAATTATTATTTATGATTTATTAATTTCATTGACAAGAACCATTTTTAATTTGCTTCAAGTTACAAATGGAAAAATGAAAATAAAAATATATTCAAACGTTTGATTTAGAATACTGTTGGTGATTTGATGGTGAATAAGTAGTTTGGCCAACATCAACATGGAGCCTGACTAATGAAAATACGAAAACAAGGTGACCTCCCTTTCCCAATGACTGATAATGTAGTTTTCTGATATTGTCACACAACAATTTACAATAAAACATTAACATTGAGGAGACAAGCTAGTGAAGCTACCATGTTTGTTTATGGATACCCTCAACAGACCCAGTTTACTGACGCCTTGCTTTGTTTTCCCCTTAATGCCTGGTGCCAGGCAGGGAAACAAGTACCATCTTTCAACGTAATTTGGTATGATGCGGCCAGGGATCAAACTACTGAATGTTCTCTCTCCAGGCAGACACTCTATCCACGAGACCACGGAGGCGGTCAGATCTTTGAGTTACAGAAGTAAGTGAGTACGGCTTTACGCTACTGTTAGCTATATTCCAGCAATATCCGAGACTCGGACACCAGAAAGGGGTTTCACACATTGTACCCATGTGGGGAATCGAACCCAGGTCTTAGGCATGACAAGCAAACGCTCCAGCAATATCCGAGACAGGGACACCAGAAATGGGCTTCACACATTGTACCCATGTGGGGAATCGAACCCAGGTCTTAGGCGTGACAAGCAAACGCTCCTGCAATATCCGAGACGGGGACACCAGAAATGGGCTTCACACATTGTACCCATGTGGGGAATCGAACCCAGGTCTTAGGCGTGACAAGCAAACACTCCAGCAATATCCGAGACAGGGACACCAGAAAGGGGTTTCACACATTGTACCCATGTGGGGAATCGAACCCAGGTCTTAGGCGTGACAAGCAAACGCTCCAGCAATATCCGAGACGGGGACACCAGAAATGGGTTTCACACATTGTACCCATGTGGGGAATCGAACCCAGGTCTTAGGTGTGACAAGCAAACGCTCTAGCAATATCACAGACGGGGACACCAGAAATGGGCTTCACACATTGTACCCATGTGGGGAATCAAACCAAGGTCTTAACAAGCAAACGCTTGAACCACTAGGCTAACTTTGAAATTACAGCAAACTAGGGTTATAACAAACTCAAAGGGACCACTTATTTTTGTTTGAAATAACTGTAGTTTGTTATCAGCAGATTTACAGCAAATATACAACAAATGGCCGGGACTAAAACATAAGTTTGTTACATCGGTCAGTTCGTTATAAGCGTGGTCGTTATGAACGTAGTGTACTGTAGTTTGGCAAATGGGGATAAGATTGTTGACATGGCTGACCTTTTACTTTTGGATTTCTTCTTGTGCAATGTCATCAGGTTGAGGATCTTATGGAACACCTGCAAGCACTTGTGGCCTAAACAAACACAGAATGAACATCGTCATTAACACCAGCAAGCACTTGTGGCCTAAACAGACAGAATGAACATTGTCATTAACACCAGCAAGCACCTGTGGCCTAAACAAACACAGAATGAATACTGTCATTAAACCTGCAAGCACTTGTGGCCTAAACAAACAGAGGGAATATTGTCATTAACACCAGCAAGCACTTGTGGCCTAAACAAACACAGAATGAACATCGTCATTAACACCTGCAAGCACCTGTGGCCTAAACAGACACAGAATGAACATTGTCATTAACACCGGCAAGCACTTGTGGCCTAAACAAACACAGAATGAACATCGTCATTAACACCAGCAAGCACTTGTGGCCTAAACAGACAGAAGGAACATCGTCATTAACACCGGCAAGCACCTGTGGCCTAAACAAACACAGAATGAACATTGTCATTAACACCTGCAAGCACCTGTGGCCTAAACAGACAGAATGAACATCGTCATTAACACCGGCAAGCACCTGTGGCCTAAACAGACAGAATGAACATTGTCATTAACACCAGCAAGCACCTGTGGCCTAAACAAACACAGAATGAACATCGTCATTAACACCAGCAAGCACCTGTGGCCTAAACAGACAGAATGAACATCGTCATTAACACCAGCAAGCACTTGTGGCCTAAACAAACACAGAATGAACATCGTCATTAACACCAGCAAGCACTTGTGGCCTAAACAAACACAGAATGAACATCGTCATTAACACCAGCAAGCACCTGTGGCCTAAACAGACAGAATGAACATCGTCATTAACACCAGCAAGCACTTGTGGCCTAAACAAACACAGAATGAACATTGTCATTAACACCTGCAAGCACCTGTGGCCTAAACAGACAGAATGAACATCGTCATTAACACCGGCAAGCACTTGTGGCCTAAACAAACACAGAATGAACATCGTCATTAACACCTGCAAGCACTTGTGGCCTAAACAAACACAGAATGAACATTGCCATTAACACCAGCAAGCACCTGTGGCCTACACAAACACAGAATGAACATTGTCATTAACACCAGCAAGCACCTGTGGCCTAAACAAACACAGAATGAACATTGTCATTAACACCAGCAAGCACCTGTGGCCTACACAAACACAGAATGAACATTGTCATTAACACCTGCAAGCACTTGTGGCCTAAACAGACACAGAATGAACATTGTCATTAACACCAGCAAGCACTTGTGGCCTAAACAGACAGAATGAACATTGTCATTAACACCAGCAAGCACCTGTGGCCTAAACAGACACAGAATGAACATTGTCATTAACACCTGCAAGCACCTGTGGCCTAAACAGACAGAATGAACATCGTCATTAAAACCGGCAAGCACCTGTGGCCCAAACAAACACAGAATGAACATCGTCATTAACACCAGCAAGCACCTGTGGCCTAAACAAACACAGAATGAACATTGTCATTAACACCAGCAAGCACCTGTGGCCTACACAAACACAGAATGAACATTGTCATTAACACCTGCAAGCACTTGTGGCCTAAACAGACACAGAATGAACATTGTCATTAACACCAGCAAGCACTTGTGGCCTAAACAGACAGAATGAACATTGTCATTAACACCAGCAAGCACCTGTGGCCTAAACAAACACAGAATGAACATTGTCATTAACACCTGCAAGCACTTGTGGCCTAAACAGACACAGAATGAACATTGTCATTAACACCAGCAAGCACTTGTGGCCTAAACAGACAGAATGAACATTGTCATTAACACCAGCAAGCACCTGTGGCCTACACAAACACAGAATGAACATCGTCATTAACACCTGCAAGCACTTGTGGCCTAAACAGACACAGAATGAACATTGTCATTAACACCAGCAAGCACTTGTGGCCTAAACAGACACAGAATGAACATTGTCATTAACACCAGCAAGCACTTGTGGCCTAAACAGACACAGAATGAACATTGTCATTAACATCAGCAAGCACTTGTGGCCTACACAAACACAGAATGAACATTGTCATTAACACCTGTAAGCACTTGTGGCCTACACAAACACAGAATGAACATCGTCATTAACACCAGCAAGCACTTGTTGCCTAAACAGACAGAATGAACATCGTCATTAACACCAGCAAGCACCTGTGGCCTACACAAACACAGAATGAACATTGTCATTAACACCAGCAAGCTCTTGTGTCCTAAACAGACAGAATGAACATCGTCATTAACACCAGCAAGCACTTGTTGCCTAAACAGACAGAATGAACATTGTCATTAACACCAGCAAGCACTTGTTGCCTAAACAGACAGAATGAACATTGTCATTAACACCTGCAAGCTCTTGTGGCCTAAACAGACAGAATGAACATTGTCATTAACACCAGCAAGCACTTGTTGCCTAAACAGACAGAATGAACATTGTCATTAACACCAGCAAGCACTTGTTGCCTAAACAGACAGAATGAACATTGTCATTAACACCAGCAAGCACTTGTGGCCTAAACAAACACAGAATGAACATTGTCATTAACACCTGCAAGCTCTTGTGTCCTAAACAGACAGAATGAACATCGTCATTAACACCAGCAAGCACTTGTTGCCTAAACAGACACAGAATGAACATTGTCATTAACACCAGCAAGCTCTTGTGTCCTAAACAGACAGAATGAACATCGTCATTAACACCAGCAAGCACTTGTGGCCTAAACAAACAGAATGAACATTGTCATTAACACCTGCAAGCACTTGTGGCCTAAACAAACACAGAATGAATACTGTCATTAACACCTGCAAGCACTTGTGGCCTAAACTAAGACAGAATGAATATTGTCATTAACACCTGCAAGCTCTTGTGGCCTAAACAAACAGAGGGAACATTGTCATTAACACCAGCAAGCAGTTGTGTCCTAAACAGACAGAATGAATACTGTCATTAACACCTGCAAGCTCTTGTGGCCTAAACAAACACAGAATGAATATTGTCATTAACACCTGCAAGCTCTTGTGGACTAAACATACAGAATGAACATTGTCATTAACACCTGCAAGCACTTGTGGCCTAAACAAACACACAGTAAACATTGTCACTAATACCAGCAAGCACTTGTGGCCTAATTAAACATAGGGAACATTGTAAATCCTGTGTCTAAATCCTGAGGAAAAAATCTTTCCAGGTATTTCTAAACATGCTAAAAGAAAGTATTTTTTTAAACAAAACTCCTGGCCTCATTTCCAGTATATCAACTGGTTTGTTCCTTGGAGTGCTATTCCAGACTATGACCCCTCAAATCACCTACCTATAGTCTCCCTCCTGGTGATGTCGTAGTATCTCCATTTATGATACACGGGGAAGATTTCTCGCAGGACGTACATCATCACTGGCTGAAGCTCCTCCTCTCTCTCCGCCTTCGACAGTGGCTGGCCAATCAGAAACATTCAGACAATATCAACATCAGATCTGGCCAATCAGATACAAACATTCAATATCAACATCAGATGTGGCCAATCAGAAACATTCAGACAATATCAACATCAGATCTGGCCAATCAGATACAAACATTCAATATCAACTTCAGATGTGGCCAATCAGAAACATTCAGACAATATCAAAATCAGATCTGGCCAATCAGATACAAACAATCAATATCAACATCAGATGTGGCCAATCAGAAACATTCAGAAAAATATCAACATCAGATCTAGCCAATCAGATACAAACATTCACTATCAACATCAGGTGTGGCCAATCAGATACAAACATTCAATATCAACATCAGATGTGGCCAATCAGAAACATTCAGACAATATCAACATCAGATCTGGCCAATCAGATACAAACATTCAATATCAACTTCAGATGTGGCCAATCAGAAACATTCAGACAATATCAACATCAGATCTGGCCAATCAGATACAAACAATCAATATCAACATCACATGTGGCCAATCAGAAACATTCGGACAATATCAACATCAGATCTGGCCAATCAGATACAAACAATCAATATCAACCTCAGATGTGGCCAATCGGTACAAACAGACAATATCAACCAATATAGGACCAACAAATGCTCTGTTCAGTGTTGTCCAATCACAGCCTACGACACATCATCTGCCGGCTGTCTACTAGTTTAAGTAGATAGGAGTGCGTGAGTATGGTTGTACACCACTTTTAGTAATATTCCAGCAATATGACGGCAGGGGACACCAGAAATGGGATTCCAAATGTTACCCATGTGGAGAATTGAACGCAGGTCGTCGGCATGACAAGCCAACGCTTAAACGGCTAGGCTATCCCACCTCCCCTAGGTAGACATGAGCCCAGTCCAAGTATCAGCTGGTGTGAAAGTTACCATTACCTCAATCAACTCTGTAAGGAAGCCGAGGACTGCGAGGGTCAGGGGGTATCTGCCCTGGGTGGCTTCTGTGCTGGCTAAGATGGTCCCATACAGTCCCGAACTGAGACCACGCCCACTGGAACAAACACAGACACACACATACAGATGGGACATGTGGCCCTGAGGCTCTGTAGCTCACCTGCACCTTCTGAAATAATTGGACGTACGCATAACATCAGCTTGTTAGGTAACAGGCACACTCAATGGTTGTCAGAATAAACACCTTGCCCAGTGTTATGTACGTTTTGTGAAGAAGGGAGGTAACCCTGTCAGCAAAAACATCTCAACACATTGCCTAGGTTATGTACGTTCTCTGTGAGGAAGGGAGGTAACCCTGTCAGCAAAAACATCTTAACCCATTGTCTAGGTTATGTACATTTTGTGAGGAAGGGAGGTAACCCTGTCAGCAAAAACATCTCAACACATTGCCTAGGTTATGTACGTTCTCTGTGAGGAAGGGAGGTAACCCTGTCAGCAAAAACATCTCAACACATTGCCTAGGTTATGTAGTTCTCTGTGAGGAAGGGAGGTAACCCTGTCAGCAAAAACATCTCAACACATGGCCTAGGTTATGTACGTTCTCTGTGAGGAAGGGAGGTAACCCTGTCAGCAAAAACATCTCAACACATTGCCTAGGTTATGTAGTTCTCTGTGAGGAAGGGAGGTAATCCTGTCAGCAAAAACATCTCAACACATTGTCTAGGTTATATACATTCACTGTGAGAAAGGGGGGTAACCCTGTCAGCAAAAACATCTCAACACATTGTCTAGGTTATGTACGTTCTCTGTGAGGAAGGGAGGTAATCCTGTCAGCAAAAACATCTCAACACATTGCCTAGGTTATGTAGTTCCCTGTGAGGAAGGGAGGTAACCCTGTCAGCAAAAACATCTCAACACATTGCCTAGGTTATGTAGTTCCCTGTGAGGAAGGGAGGTAACCCTGTCAGCAAAAACATCTCAACACATTGCCTAGGTTATGTAGTTCCCTGTGAGGAAGGGAGGTAACCCTGTCAGCAAAAACATCTCAACACATTGCCTAGGTTATGTACGTTCGCGGTGAGGAAGGGAGGTAACCCTGTCAGCAAAAACATCTCAACACATTGCCTAGGTTATGTAGTTCCCTGTGAGGAAGGGAGGTAACCCTGTCAGTAAAAACATCTCAACACATTGCCTAGGTTATGTAGTTCCCTGTGAGGAAGGGAGGTAACCCTGTCAGCAAAAACATCTCAACACATTGCCTTGGTTATGTAGTTCTCTGTGAGGAAGGGAGGTAACCCTGTCAGTAAAAACATCTCAACACATTGCCTAGGTTATGTACATTCTCTGTGAGGAAGGGAGGTAACCCTGTCAGCTTAGACTCACCTCAACACCTCGCCTACGTAATGTACATTCTGTGAGGAAGGGAGGTAACCCTGTTAGTAAAAACATCTCAACACCTCGCCTAGGTTATCTACCTTCTCTGAGAGGAAGGGAGGTAATCCTGTCAGCTTAGACTCACCTCAACACCTCGCCTACGTAATGTACGTTCTCTGATAAGAAGGGAGGTAATCCTGTCAGCTTAGACTCAACTCAACACCTCGCCAAGGTTATCTACATTCTCTGTGAGGAAGGGAGGTAACCCTGTCAGCATAGACTCAGCTCAACACCTCGCCTAGGTTATCTACGTTCTCTGTGAGGAAGGGAGGTAACCCTGTCAGCATAGACTCACCTCAACACCTCGCCTAGGTTATCTACGTTCTCTGTGAGGAAGGGAGGTAACCCTGTCAGCATAGACTCACCTCAACACCTCGCCAAGGTTATCTACGTTCTCTGTGAGGAAGGGAAGTAACCCTGTAAGTTTCATGTTGTGCCATATCTGAGAAAACAGAAAACATGGTTCACAGGGCTTCAGAAAAAGGAAAACTAACAAACACAAAATGAGTGAGTGAGTGAGTGAGTGAGTGAGTGAGTGAGTTGGGTTTAACGCCACTTTTAACAGTATTCCAGTTATATCACGGCGTGTCAGCTTAATGTGGGAGGAAAGCCCGAAGTGATGCAGGTCTATGGTGCTGACAAACCTAGAAAGATAATCGGGGCGAACCGGGATTCGAACCCACAATCATAGGTTTCTGGCGTACCAAAGGGACGCAACTCTGCACAGTGAATCGCAGCGCCTTAGACGACTGGGCCACCCGTGCCCCCAACACAACCAAAGTCAAAACATCGAAAATATTTGAAAACAGACTTCATATTATGGAAGGGTGAATGGTATGCATGCATGGTATTTGAGGCTCTGCCAACCTCCAAGGAATATCCTAACACTGTAGTTGCCAATAGGTATTGACATGAGGTAGCCACTAGACAACTTCACAATAAAGCAATAAAATTGTCAAACTAGCATCTTAAGGAAACCCATCTAAGAAGTGGCCCCATCTATGTAGGATCCACTTGTCTACCAAGGGTCCCCCCTATCTGTCTAGGTAGGGTTTTCTTGTCTACGTAATTTGTTTGTTTGTTTATTTGTTGTTTAACGCTGCACTCAGCAATATTCCAGCTATATGATGGCGGTCTGTAAATAATCAAGTCTGGACCAGATAATCAAGTGATTGACATCATGAACATCGATCCACGCAATTGGGATACGATGACATGCATCAACCAAGTCAGCAAGCCTGACCACCCGATCCCGTTATATTTAGTCGCCTCTTACGACAAGCCTAGTCACCCCTTACAGCAAGCATGGGTTGCTGTAGACCTATTCTTCCCCGGATCTTCAAGGGTCCCTGTCTAGGTAAGGAACCCAGTCTGCATGGCGTACCCCAATCTACCTAGGGTACCCCTGTCTCTGTAGCAAGCCCTTAAGTAGCGTACCCTTGTCTACGTACGGTACCCGTCTACGTATGGTACCCCTGTCTCCGTAGCAAGCCCTTAAGTAGCGTACCCATGTCTATGTAGCATCCCCTTAAGTAGGGTACCCCTGTCTATGTAGCATGCCCTTAAGTAGGGTACCCCTGTCTCTGAAGCATGCCCTTAAGTAGGGTACCCCTGTCTATGTAGCATGCCCTTAAGTAGGGTACCCCTGTCTCCGAAGCATACCCTTAAGTAGGGTACCCCTGTCTCCGTAGCATGCCCTTAAGTAGGGTACCCCTGTCTCCGAAGCATGCCCTTAAGTAGGGTATCCCTGTCTATGTAGCATGCCCTTAAGTAGGGTACCCCTGTCTATGTAGCATGTCCTTAAGTAGGGTACCCCTGTCTATGTAGCATGCCCTTAAGTACGGTACCCCTGTCTATGTAGCATGCCCTTAAGTAGGGTACCCCTGTCTCCGTAACATGCCCTTAAGTAGGGTATCCCTGTCTATGTAGTATGCCTGTCTGGTAAAGCCCCACTGTCTACATCAGGTCTCAAGTGGGGTTCCCATGTCTACGTGGGATCTCCCCCATCTGTGTGGGGGCTGTCAGACGCACCTGCTTGGCGTTGTGTTTCACACTGCACGTGATGCACTCCAGGGTGTGTGCCAGGAGGTCCAGGGGAGGAGGGGACACAGCACTGAATCTAAAACACAAACAAGGAGTCAGACCTGCTGAATCTTTTAGTCACGTTTTTTGAGCACCAGATAACTTTTTGAGCAATTGAATTTTAACTCTAGATTTTCTATTTTAATTGGGTTATTACATTTTTCATTGGGTATACAATATTTTTTCACCCATGTATTCATCACTATATTGGGTTTTTCCCAAAATGAGTGAACATTTTAAGATTTAAAAAAAATGAAATAATGTTTTAGATGTATATAACTGTTCTAAATATATAGGCTTGACTAGGAAAGTAAATTAGCTCGTAATTGTGTTTTGGAAATAAGCTCCTTTGTATGCATGCTGAAGAAGCTTCATTGGGTATTTACGCATGCTGTTTTAATACATTTGGGTTTTTCATTTAATGCATGTATTTTTGTACGCAAGTTAATTGAAATTTTGAATATTTTTTGGGGGGTATTTTATGCAAATACACTGCTTATCTGTAGATCTGCATTTTTTTTAAATATTCGAGTAAAATATTCAACAGAAAATATGTGAGGTTCAAACCTTTGAATGACTTGGAATCCTAGACTCACGATCTCACTGAACTCTTCCACAGAGTCAGGGTCAGAGGTCATGACCTGGCGCACGAGCTGCATGACCTGTGTCACCCTGGATATCTGCAGCGGAGACACCATTCCTGGAACAGAGGTCACATATTCAATTCTTTATTTCAGTATAAAGGCCATAGGCCCACGTACAAATACTCTTTGAAAAATACAGTATGAGGCAGATGACAGAGGGTATTAAGTGACAGTATTTCGGATTGCAAGTGCTTCCAGTATATACTTAACACAATTAGTTACAATACTAGTGCGGTTACAAGATAATAGAGTATTATATTTAAATAAGGTAGGATTGGAAGAGTAATAAATAGGTAAATACTTATTTCTTAAATATCTGTAACATGGGCAGACAAGCATAAAATGAAACTCATCTTCAATTTCCTGTAAATAACAATATCTGCACTGCCTATTACAGTACTCTATACTGCATCTTCTACCTAAATTTACCATCAATGGCAACTCGCCAATTCTTATCAAACAAAACATACGTCTATAATGACGGCTGGTGATTTCACAGAGATACTTTTCAACTGTTAGCAATGACTTATATTCCTTATACCATGTATACATTGATAATTTACGTATTTCACAAACTTTACAATACCAGTCCTGTTGGTTACAGTCTTTTAACCTTTGAATAAATGCATTAATAAAGAGGGTCTCATTACCAACTTCCTGCGAAATCCACACGTGGCCAAATCCATAACTGAATAATAGTCTTTTGACACAAGTTACCCATGTAGTGCGATTAACTTCATCTAAAGATTTTAGCATTAAATAAGATTGCTTAGGGTATCTATAACTGGGTAAAGATAACAATTTCAACCAATATTTAATACATCTCTTGTGATAATCAATAAATAAGCCATATCTACCACATTCGCCAAGGGCAGCAACATTTGTAACATGACTTCCAATAGTAAATTTACAGAATTTAATCTGAAATTTTTCAATTGCTGCTATTTTTTAATAGCCCTATATTTCTGAAGTGTATAATAATACAGGCTTAATTTGAATGTCAAATATTTTAAAAAGTATATGTACGGGTATGTTCTTCAAACAATGCTGTAATTTCTTAACGACGAACAGAGCCTTATTTGCCTTCTGAACAAGAGAGTTGATACCAGTCGTCCAACACAGCCGATTTGAAAATAACAAACCTAGATAATTATAATAGGTAGATACATTAACATTAACATCTCCAAACCTCCATTTCTCAGTACTCCTAAGTTTTCCACCATTTCTGAAAACTAAAATTTCAGTCTTACTATGGTTAACTTCTAAACCCCATTTAGTACAGAAAGATTTAAGGATATTAAGTTTTCGTTGGAGACCAACTACAGTATCATCAATTATGCACAAATCATCGGCATATAATAACAACAAAATGTCTAGAGATTCTTGACTCACAAATATTCCCCTCTCGCCGGAGGAGTGCAACATTGATTCTAATTCAACAATAAGCAAAGAGAACAATATAGGGCTAAGGGTGCAGCCTTGGCGTACACCACTTAGCGTTTCAAAGTAGCAAGTTGCTGTGCTATTTGATAACTTTACAGCCGATTTCACTTTTAAATACATATCTTTAATGACATAAAATAACTTTCCATGTATACCCTTATTTAACATGACATACCACAACAATTTTCTATTTACACAATCAAAGGCTTTTCTAAAATCAACAAATAAACAGTAAAATCTGCCATTAGCTTTAGATAAGTATTTCTGTATTAGACTTTGCAACACAAATATATTATCAATGGTGCTGTATCCAGCCCTAAAACCTGCCTGAGACTCTGGTATCTTATCGTAAATGTCACAAAACATAGTAAGCCGTTTATTAAGAATAAAAGTAAATATTTTACCCAATACATTTCTTAGTGTAATACCCCTATAATTGTTAACATCAAATTTGCTGCCTTTCTTATGAAGGGGAGTAAGTAAACCTCGAGCCCAATCCTACCACTATGCAAAATAGCGTCACATAAGGATCTTTGGATCTCACACAGTGTAGAATGTATCATGCATCCTTAGTTATGGTACGTATATGTCCTTCTTGATTGTGAGGTCATGTACATGTGTTTAATGTTGTGATGGTAATGCCAGTTCATCTTCCCGAGGCAAGAGAGTAAACTTACTATAAAAGTCCAGTTTCCAACCTTGCCGAACTAGGCTTGTATTATGGAGTAACATTTGGGCTGGACTAACGAGTCTATGCATTGTCAAATCAAAATCTCGCAATGAAATCGAAATCCATGCTATGCAGATTTCGGTCGATTGCAGGATTTGCAAAGCATGTGCACCGCCAACTCGTTGTCAACAAATATTTTCCAAACCTTTTCATGTTTTTAATCAAGGTGCTCGCGTGATTTGACGCACCCTGCGATGAAAGACCCGTCTTATCACAATATAGATCTTGATTATCAATCAGATCGTCTTGACTGGGCGCCGCCATTTTGTTTGAAACAAATGCAAGTGATGGAATCGGATTGGTTCGTGGTTATCCAACACATGTATGCAATTGTTGTTACTGTTAATCCTCTACCTACTATATATATTCTGTACAATGTTCATCATTCAGTCTTGCTTGACAACGGTATGAGGATCTATACCGAAACATCGCCTTCACAGTTATTAAAGAAGTTGCTATCCATAAATTGTGTCTACTTTGACTTAAGACTTGGTGTGACAATACGTATGTTACTGACTCACCTCCACCCTTGGCTATCTGGTGCAGCATTTCGCTCATTAAATGGTTCATGCAGAGCTCGCTTTCCACGGTCAGGTACCACAGACAGTCCACTCATTTCGTAAAAATGGTATCTAACGAGAATGAGTGTAGTATTCTCCGTGTATGTTACTGACTCACCTCCACCCTTGGCTATCTGGTGCAGCATTTCGCTCATTAAATGGTTCATGCAGATCTCGCTTTCAATTGGTCAGGTACCACAGAAAGTCCACTTGTTTTGTAAAAATGGTTTCTAACGAGAATGAGTGTAGTATTCTCCGTGTATGTTACTGACTCACCTCCACCCTGGGCTATCTGGTGCAGCAGCTCCTGCACCTCGCACATCATGAGCTGCCAGCCGTTGTACACCAGCTCCCACTGGATGACGGGGCTGCTCCGCTTCGCTGCCTGAGCTGCAACAAACATGCCTCTGTTCAGTTCATGAGTGAGTGAGTTTAGCCACAGTTTACAACAATAGATATCAGGGCTCGATAAATCCACTGGTCCGCTCATACTGACGAGTTGTAGCATGCGCAGTGCGAGAAAGAAGAGAAGAAACAGTCGTCCTACCCGGGAGTACATTTATTTCAATCATATCAATTGATCTCTAATAATTTTCAATAATATAAGGAGAATAATTTCGAACCTAAAATACGTTTTCATTTCTCGCAATTTGTTGTAATAAGGACAAAATACATGTCGCTCATATCATAAATAGGCATATTTTGCAACTGTCAGTTGACGAAATAAACAAAAGTGTGTTTACGTAGCAGGTCTCGAAACTATTTTTTAGAGGGAGGAAGTCACTGAATTTGTTTGTACTGTCTGTCAGAAATACCCTCAACTCTAGATTGATTACAGAAAATGAGAATATTAACTGAGAGCAAAAAACGGTATAAAATTTAATCGGGCAAGTGAAAATATTGCAGGGCAAATGAAAATATTGCAGGACGAGCACAAAATAATATCTACTTGCCCTGCAGGACAAGTTGGATATTTTAGGGTTGCCTGTACAAAATGAAGTCAGAACAAACAAAATAGTCACTGAAATCACGAGCAATTTTACTCCACTCGTACATGTTGTACACGTTTCAAAGAGACATCAAAGTAGTGTGGTCTTGCCAGGGTAGTAAGACATCTACTGATGACGTAAACAATATTCAATAATATATTCAGAGAAGATCATGACACCAAACTCTTGCTTCATCACCGTACATTGATACTCCTATCTGGTGTACCCTCCACTCTCACAGCACTGACATACATAGGAATCCAGAGCCAGCTGCATAGCAACACACCTCCCACAGATCACATTAAATGTGACATCAACATCTTCATATTATTTTCATATTAATGACAGCAAATTGTCTTACCATTGATGCCGGAGAGTTGTCCCAGCGTGCCTCTCGGTATGACCAGGTCCCCTGCAAAATAACAACATGGTTCATGTTTGGGCTGGAATTTGGCCTCCTCAGACATTTTTTTGTCAACAAAATTAAGGACTAGCCATTTATTATATAGTGAGATAGTGTGTGTGTGTGCAAGGAATGTATGGACGTACTAGCAATGTAGGGGAGTTTAGGCCTGGCCAGTCTGAAGGGAGAGCTCTGTTTTTGCGTGCGTGCGTGCTCTGTTGTGTGTGTGTGTGTGTGTGTGTGTGTACATGCGTGCGTGCGCGTGTGTGTGTGCACATGCAAGGTATGGACGTACCAGCGATGTAGGGGAGTTTAGGCCTGGCCAGTTTGAAGAGAGAGCTCTGTTGTGTGGGTATGATATCCTGAGAGCTGTTGGTGTCGAAGTACTCTGTGTACAGCTTCAACTCCTGCATCGACATTTTCACCTGCAACACGTACAACTACACATATTTCAACTTGTACAACAACATGCACCACAACTATTTGACCTTGAAGTATCCAGTACTGACCCTCAAGTTTCCAGAGGAAAGAATATTCATATGGGAAAATATTCTAGTGTAAGATACTGGCTGTGAAAAAAATATCCTCAGCAAACATTCCACTGTAATTATTACCTACCATACCCTCAGTATCAAGTATTGAAGTAGCCAGTATTGAACCCTCAAGTATCCAGTATTGAACCCTCAAGTATCCAGTACTCAACCCTCAAGTATCAAGTATTGAACCCTCAAGTACCCAGTATTGAACCCTCAAGTATCCAGTTTTTCAACCCTCAAGTATCCAGTACTCAACCCTCAAGTATCCAGTATTGAACCCTCAAGTATCCAGCATTGAACCCTCAAGTACCCAGTATTGAACCCCCAAGTATCCGGTATTGAACCCTCAAGCATCCAGTACTCAACCCTCAAGTATCCAGTATTGAACCCTCAAGTAACCAGTATTGAACCCTCAAGTATCCAGCACTCAACCCTCAAGTATCCAGTACTCAACCCTCAAGTATCCAGTACTCAACCCTCTAGTATCCAGTATTGAACCCTCAAGTATCCAGTACTCAACCCTCAAGTACCCAGTATTGACCCCTCAAGTACCCAGTATTAAACCCTCAAGTATCCAGTACTCAACCCTCAAGTATCCAGTACTCAACCCTCAATTATCCAGTACTCAACCCTCAAGTATCCAGTACTCAACCCTCAAGTATCCAGTTCTCAACCCTCAAGTATCCAGTACTCAACCCTCAAGTATCCAGTTCTCAACCCTCAAGTATCCAGCATTGAACCCTCAAGTATCCAGTACTCAACCCTCAAGTATCCAGTACTCAACCCTCAAGTATCCAGTACCCAACCCTCTAGTATCCAGTATTGAACCCTCAAGTATCCAGTATTGAACCCTCAAGTATCCAGTATTGAACCCTCAAGTACCCAGTATTGAACCCTCAAGTACCCAGTATTGAACCCTCAAGTATCCAGTATTGAACCCTCAAGTATCCATAACTCAACCTTCAAGTATCCAGTACTCAACCCTCAAGTATCCAGTACTCAACCCTCAAGTTTCCAGTACTCAACCCTCAAGTATCCAGTACCCAACCCTCAAGTATCCAGTATTGAACCCTCAAGTACCCAGTATTGAACCCTCAAGTATCCAGTACTCATCGCCGCGAATAGCTGCAAAATTGCTGATGCGGCGTTAAGCAATATTCACTCACTCACTCCAGTACTCAACCCTCAAGTATCCAGTACTCAACCCTCAAGTATCCAGTACTCAACCCTCAAGTATCCAGTATTGAACCCTTAAGTATCCAGTACTCAACCCTCAAGTATCCAGTACTCAACGTACCCTCTTGGCACTGTCTGGGCCTGCTGATGACAAAGATGTGTTGAGCTTCATCAGCTTGGGGAAGTCAAGTGGGAAGCAGGCAATGGCGGAACTGTACAGACACCCAAGGCCCTCCTCCAGACCCTGCCACACACAAACATGTAACTACAACAACAACAACAACAATAATGGATTAATGTAAAGATAATTTTTGAAAAGACTGCAAAGATCCACCTATTTTGGCACCTTTGAGACGTCCATGAATTGAGTTCCAAAGATTGGAACCTGGAACTGAAAATGAGCTATCTACCAAGTACCTTGTTTCTGTATTACATCTCCGCTACGAGTGAGTCCCATGACTGCCACAACCCAAATACAATAACACCGAGCATGATTGACTCAGAGATAACATTACTCAAGGGCCAAGGCTCGGGAACATGTCCTCCAAGCTGTACCATCAACACCAGACCTAACCCTATGAGTGAGTGAGTTTGGTTTTACGCTGCTTTTAGCATTATTCTTGCAATATCACAGTCAGGGACACCTGGTTGCTAGGGTCCTGTTCTAGCCCAGAATCTCTACAGGGAGACCAGCACAGGCTGCTAGGGTCCTGTAATAGCCCAGAATCCCCACAGGGAGACCAGCACAGGTTGCTAGGGTCCTGTTCTAGCCCAGAATCCCCACAGGGAGACCAGCACAGGTTGCTAGGGACCCAGAATCCCCTTCGGGAGACCAGCACAGGTTGCTAGGGTCCTTTTCTAACCCAGAATCTCCACAGGGAGACCAGCACAGGTTGCAAGGGTCCTGTTCTAGCCCAGAATCTCTACAGGGAGACAAGCACAGGTTGCTAGGGTCCTGTTCAGACCTAGAATCTCCACAGGGAGACCAGCACAGATTGCTAGGGACCTGTTCTAACCTAGAATCTCCACAGGGAGACCAGCACAGGTTGCTAGGGACCTGTTCAGACCTAGAATCTCCACAGGGAGACCAGCACAGGTTTCTAGGGTCCTGTAATAGCCCAGAATCTCCACAGGGGGACCAGCACAGATTGCTATCGACCTGTTCAGACCTAGAATCTCCACAGGGAGACCAGCACAGGTTGCTAGGGACCCAGAATCCCCAAAGGGAGACCAGCACAGGTTGCTAGGGTCCTGTTCTAGCCCAGAATCTCCACAGGGAGACCAGCACAGGTTGCTAGGGTCCTGTTCAGACCTAGAATCCACAGGGAGACCAGCACAGGTTGCTAGGGACCCAGAATCCCCAAAGGGAGACCAGCACAGGTTGCTAGGGTCCTGTTCAGACCTAGAATCTCTACAGGGAGACCAGCACAGGTTGCTAGGGTCCTGTTCAGACCTAGAATCCACAGGGAGACCAGCACAGGTTGATGGGGACCTGTTCTAACCTAGAATCTCCACAGGGAAACTAGCAAAGGTTGCTAGGGACCATTCTTAGAGAACAAACTTTACAGCATAACAGCTGATGTGACAGATGTCTAATCTAATCATTGCATCTAAAATTAACTGTGACCTTCATTCATCACATTAATCCAGTAAATTTCTTCATGAAATCTCAAACTAACAGTGGCTAGAATAACAGTCAGTGTTCAAAATTAAGTCCTGGCGTCTGAGATTTGCTCCAATATTACTTGAATCTTAGGACCCTTAAATCTTTAACTTTCACCATTAGGGCAATGACAAGGTAGACAGTAGAGGTAACAGCCTGCCAACCTTCTGCCACATGTATTCCGCGTTGAAGTCCGCTTTCAGCACCAAGGCAGCAACCTCATACAGCGCCTGAAATACAGGAGTGGGTTGTACAGATACATCATAGTGCCAACTGATAATTTAGTCTAGGGCAGGCAAGCCGGTGTTTGAAGCATGCAAATATGACCAACAACCATGGAAGTGCCCATCCTAATTGAACCTTTGGATGATCAGTGGGATAAAAGTGTTTGTTTGTTGTTTAACACTGCACTCAGTAATGTTCTAGCTAATGACGGCGGTCTGTAAATAATCAAGTTTGGATCAGACAACGCAGTGATTGACATCATGAGCATAGATCTATGCAACTGGGATATGATGACATGCATCAACCATGTCAGTGAGCCTGTTAGTTGCCTCTTTCGAGAAGCTTAATCTTATGGCAAGCATGGGTTGCTGAGGACCTATTCTAACCCAGATATTCACAGGTGCATGGGGGTAAAAAAAGAGTTATTTCATGAGAAAAAGAGCAGATTTTCTCTTCGACATTTTCGTAAGGCCTGCACATAAGTGAAAAACTGTCACTGTCTGCACCCCCAAAGATCGAACGTTATGATGACTTGACTTTGTTTAAATTCCGTAAATTGAAAGCATGGCTCTCATTGGTCAGCACTGTCTCGATATAGAATGCTTAATGTCACAGGTGCACTAACAATTTGTTCTCTACGATACTTTATGTATCTAGATAATTTGTGAAGAAAATGATAAAAAATGTAATTTAGGGGAGTACAATTGTAAGACCATAATTTTAGACTTAAAATCGTAATTATTACACAAAATCATAATGGTTGGCTTCTCTGCAACAAGCTTGAAACAACACTCCCATAGTAGGCTCATGTGACAATCATGTTTGTTTCTTTTGTTTCTTTGTTGTTTAATGCCACACTCAGCAATATTCCAGCTATATGAAGGCGGTCTGTAAATAATCGAGTCTGGACCAGACAATCCAGTGACTGACATCATGCGCATCGATCCACGCAATTGGGATATGATGACATTCATCAGCCAAGTCAGCGAGTCTGACCACCCGATCCCGTTATATTTAGTCGCCTCTTACAACAAGCCTAGTCACCTCTTACGGCAAGCATGGGTTGCTGTAGACCTATTCTTCCCCGAATCTTCAAGGGTCCCTGTCTATGTAAGGTACCCCCATCTACTTAGGGTACCCGTCTATGTAGAGTACCCCCGTCTACATGGCGTACTTCAATCTACCAAGGGTACCCCTGTCGAGGTTGCATGCCCCTAAGTACCATACCCCCGTCTACTTAGGGCACCCCTGTCTCTGTAGCATGCCCTTAATTAGCGTACCCGTCTACGTACAGTACCTCTGTCTACGTACGGTACCCCTGTCAACGTACGGTACTCCTGTCTCCGTAGCAAGCCCTTAAGTAGCGTACCCATGTCTCCGTAGCATGCCCTTAAGTAGGGTATCCCTGTCTATGTAGCATGCCCTTAAGTAGGGTACCCATGTCTCCGTAGCAAGCCCTTAAGTAGGGTACCCCTGTCTCCGTAGCATGCCCTTAAGTAGGGTACCCCTGTCTCCGTAGCAAGCCCTTAAGTAGGGTACCCCTGTCTCCGTAGCAAGCCCTTAAGTAGCGTACCCATGTCTCCGTAGCATGCCCTTAAGTAGGGTATCCCTGTCTATGTAGCATGCCCTTAAGTAGGGTACCCATGTCTATGTAGCATGCCCTTAAGTAGGGTATCCCTGTCTACGTAGCATGCCCTTAAGTAGGGTACCCCTGTCTACGTAGGGTACCCCTGTCTATGTAGCATGCCCTTAAGTAGGGTACCCCTGTCTATGTAGCATGCCCTTAAGTAGGGTACCCTGTCTCCGTAGCATGCCCTTAAGTAGGGTACCCCTGTCTATGTAGCATGCCCTTAAGTAGGGTACCCATGTCTCCGTAGCATGCCCTTAAGTAGGGTACCCCTGTCTCCGTAGCATGCCCTTAAGTAGGGTACCCCTGTCTCCGTAGCATGCCCTTAAGTAGGGTATCCCTGTCTATGTAGCATGCCCTTAAGTAGGGTACCCATGTCTATGTAGCATGCCCTTAAGTAGGGTATCCCTGTCTACGTAGCATGCCCTTAAGTAGGGTACCCCTGTCTACGTAGGGTACCCCTGTCTATGTAGCATGCCCTTAAGTAGGGTACCCCTGTCTATGTAGCATGCCCTTAAGTAGGGTACCCTGTCTCCGTAGCATGCCCTTAAGTAGGGTACCCCTGTCTATGTAGCATGCCCTTAAGTAGGGTACCCATGTCTCCGTAGCATGCCCTTAAGTAGGGTACCCCTGTCTCCGTAGCATGCCCTTAAGTAGGGTACCCCTGTCTCCGTAGCATGCCCTTAAGTAGGGTACCCCTGTCTACGTAGGGTACCCCTGTCTATGTAGCATGCCCTTAAGTAGGGTACCCCTGTCTCCGTAGCATGCCCTTAAGTAGGGTACCCCTGTCTCCGTAGCATGCCCTTAAGTAGGGTACCCCTGTCTCCGTAGCATGCCCTTAATTATCATGAGCATCGATCCACGCAATTGGGATACAGTCATGTGGGTGAATTGTGACAGGTGTAAGAGTGACACAACTCCTAGGTGTGTAGTACTTTGGCAAACCAATGAGCATCGGGATGGATGGTGCAGAGAGACAACAAACATAATCAGGGCAAATATGGGATTTGAAACTGTGACCTAGACATGCTAGATACAAAGGGCTGTAACTCTACACAGCAAGTAACATCAATACCTCAGGGTTCCCCAGTGTCTCCTCATCAAACAAACTGAGCGTGACAAACATCAGGGAGTAGACGATGAGACGCGCGAAGGAGGCGATAATCTGCAACATCAGCATCAACACATAAACATTTACACTTTATCTTTACATGCGAAGGATCTAGCATTCTGTTTGTTTGTTTATTTGTTGTTTAACGCCCCACTCAGCAATATTCCAGCTCTATGAGGGCGGTCTGAAAATAATCATGTCTGGACCAGACAATCCTGTGATTTACATCATGAGCATCCATCCACGCAATTGGAATACAATGACATGCATCAACCAAGACAGGGAACCTGACCACCCGATTCCATTGGTCGCCTCTTACGACAAGCACAGTTGCCTTTACGGCAAGAATGGGTTGCTGAAGACATATTCTAACCGGATCTTCACGGGTCTCTAGCTATCTGATTGGTCAGTCACTGTCTTGCAAGAAGCATGTTGGGAGGGCCGACAGCAGTCACAAGATCGATCTTACTGTCCAGGGTGCCGTGCCGTGTACAGAGCGATCTTAGCACTAAGGTGAACGCAACTCCCACACCTTTACATAGACTTACGACAGTCGTAGAGCTAAGGTTGTTTTGTACAATGGCACCCAGACAAATATTCAATTAGCATAGGGGCAAACTTGTTTGTGTTAGATGGAAATATCTTGTATTGCTTGGACATTTCGATTCGAACAGAACACAATACCACTACAACGTACCATGCTGCCATTGAACGGCTCCACTTTCAGTAGGTCGAGTGTATAGTCAAACACACCCAACTGCAACGCCATGTTGCCCAACTTCCTGGTTGCCATGGCGCCTTCATCTTCGTCAACATACAACTGGCGGAGAACGGCCCATCCTAACAACAGTGGCGCCACCTGCCGCTCGCAACCCAGATGCTCAAATATCTTGTTGACTTTCTACACACAAAAAACAAGGGTACCAGTTAGCTCTATCTGATGTTCTTCTCAGCTTTTCCTCTCCATCATCTATGGGCTGCTACTATACTCAACGACAAAAGATACGCGAATATCATACGTATTGGTTAATATATGAAGAATTACTCATATTCAAGAGGTGAAGGTGAGGTGAAATTGGGTTTAACGTCGCGTCAAAGATTGTGCGTGTGTGGCTGCTTGTACTAGTCCGGACTGATGCCGATTTATAGTGCTAGCTCACTGAGATACCATGCCGCAGTTTAACATGAATACCCCACTCAGACACAGTATACTGACTCCGAGCCGACCAGTCCTTGTTTAAGCCCATTAATGCCGAGCGCCAGACAGGGTAACAACAAGTACCATCTTTTAACGTCTTTTGGTATGACGTGGCCGGGGATCGAACCATGTTCCTTCCGCTCTCCGGGCAGATGCTCAACCACTAGACCACAGGGCAGTCTGATAAGAATAAAGACACACTGTGGTAACACTTGACTGATTGTTAATTTTATCATTGATTGGTACACTTTGGAAACATCTCTTCTTAACGTATATACTTCTCTATATGTGTCTATGGTTCTCTTGGTGATAGCTACGACTCACTCCTATAATAATTAGAATCTGATGCTGATTTTACACTGGCTTCAAAAGCCCTGTTAGAATGCAAATCAGGAAACATCTTGGACATTTTATAACTCATTATTCTTGAGTTGGAATTTACTCATTTCACTACATATTTTCTGTAAGAACAGATTTCTGATTTAACCTTTGCGTTTTAATTTGGAAATCAATTCGTAACAATACCCCTTGCTCCCAAACCATTTATCTATTGACTGAAAATGTACTTTGTCAAAGAACCTGTGAACGTGCAAAGATTGAGTTCCCTGTCTCTGAAGCTGTGTTAATAATAATAAAATAATAATAATAATAATAATAATAATAATAATAATAATAATAGGTCATTTAATTTGCGCGTATTTCCACATTACTCAGGGGCATGCTCAAAGCGCTATTATTACTCAAGAAACATTCTCATCTCTCAGGGGAGTATACACGCTAAGCTGCCTTTTAGGTGCTAGAAGGTTAACAGCCACGTTGCCATATAATCCTATCGGGTACCGGTACCTAGTCACTGCTTGGTGAACAGAGGTACATTTCGAACAAAGTCCAAGGCGACGACACATGTGTTACATGTGCTTCAGTGTGGGGCAAGACCGAAGCCCTAGAAACTCTTTAGAAATATTAACAGCGGTGAGAGAAACCAAAGACATGGCCGATCTTCTTTGTATAAAGTCGGAACATTCTGTTACCTTCTCGCCTTATGTATGTTAAGTATTGGAGAAAACATGCTCACGGGGTTTTGGTAGAAAGAGCATGCCCTGGGGAGAGGGAAAAACCAAGGGGGCGAAGCCATTCTCTGTCTACCAAATCCGAGGGAAAGTGTTTTTCCATGCTTATAAACCGATAAAAGAAACTTAAAACAACATTTATCAACATTTTTATGTTTCGATCATACTTTCCATGAACCTTAGGAAACGTGCGTAAAATATCTGTTGCTGGCGTACGGATCTTGAAAAGGACATTCTAAAAACCAGTGAGGCTTATCAACACCTCTGTAGCCTCGTGGTACACTCACCGGGCTACAGATATGAAGGTTGCGAGTTCGATCCTCGGGAATATAAAGAAAACATTTGTCATTTGATTTTACATTTCATTACATGTTACAATCTGAACGGAAGTTATATTAATAAAATACCCAGGACATTATATAAAATCCCTGGGATATTATATAAAATCCCAGGGACATTACAACGTCCCTGTTTATGAGATTTAACCTGACTGGAAAGTAAAACCTCACAATAGGTTTTAATGCCTATAGAAAGAAGTCTCTTACTTAATAGCGATCCCAATGAATAGGTTTATAATATGTGGATACGAAATTTCCCCTTGAATACGAAACTGCCCTCTACGCCTTGGGAATGACTTTACGGCAGCCATCTTGGTTTGCTTCAGATTGCAGTTGAGTGACAAGACGTGTGAGTGCAGGAGGTGTATGATGAATACAAGTGTACATGAAGAACCTGTGTCTGTCTACTTTATTACTGTATGTTCACGAAATGAAAATTAAAAACTAGCAGCATATCAAATAACAGGAGAAACTCACGTTAAAAGTGTCTTTCTTACTGAGGAGAAGGTGCTCATCAAAGCTGAAAGAAAAATATAACTGATAAGTGAGATCAGTGGTTTCATATAGACCTGTTTGGTTTGTGTTGACGGGATGGGCTTGATTCTTAACACCATTCCAACCCTTCAGTCTAATCATACATAACATCACTGATTTCAGATTTCAATCTCATTAAAATCAGATCTTAGTTCTCGCTATCGCCAAACAAAGATCTGAGGACATCCCATTAGGGGTCACGTCAGAACGACCTTTCACCAACCAATCAGAGCGTCACTTACCAGATCATGAAAGTGACAGTCGGAATGTTTTTTCTTATCATGAAACCACGATATATTTAACACGGGGTATTCCGAACGACAGTTACAGGTTTTATGATTATATCCCTGCAATCTGTGCCATCTATAAGCCATTCCTGAATGTTCTTCTTATCTGTTTTAAATTTTTTAATCGAGAATACGTCAAAATATGTTTCGAAGCGTAGTCGCCAGTTTGAAACAAGTGTCGTAAAGCTCGAGAAAGCTGCCTTCTGATTGGCCAATGCCGATTTCTTGTCAGTCATTTCATTGGTCGGTCATTTTTAGAATTGACAGTCCACCAGGGCCCACTTGCATAAAGCGATCTTAGCGCTACGACTATTGTAAGCCTATGTTAAAGTATGGGAGTTACGATCATCTTAGCGTTAAGATCGCTTTGTGCAAGTGGGCCCAGGACTGTCAGTTTCAAGAGACAGTGGGAACACAGTTCTGGTATTACTGAAGACTTCACGCTTACATTGACACTGACATGCTAGTATTGAGTTAGCGCTACATCGAAGAGCGCAATAAGGAGGGACCACTGCATTGAGATAAACCAACTGAATGTTTACTAGAAATTTCAAACAGAGTTGAATACCCAATCTCATTAAATCAGATCTCACTCCCACTTAACAAAGATCTCATGACGTCCCATTGCATGTCACGACAGAATTACATTCGCGAACTTTGACCGACCAATGAAATGACTAACTGGAAGACAACATTAGCCAATAAGAAAGCAGCTATCTCGAGCTTTACGACACTAGTTTCAATATGGAGTTCCATTCCACACATCTGAAAAATATTTTGACAAATTTTGAAAACTGAACTGAAGAAAATTCTTTTGACCAAGATGGTATGTCAGCAATTTCCACAAGCTATGGAAAGTCTTCCATTTCAAATGTGTATCCCATTGTAGCGAGAAAAAGAAAATGCCACTTGTTCAGCATTTAGAATCAGTCGCTCAACCCGGAACCGTCGTACAAAATGCCCCGTGTTAACCTTTGCATGATAAGAAAACACATTCAGACTTACGTTTTCTTGTAAATGACGCAATGATTATTTGAATGAAAGGTCTTGCTGGCGTGACCTGAAATGGGATATCCTCTGATCTTGTGTAGCGATAGCTAGATTGAGAAGAAACCTCAACAGTTTTCTGATTCAAAGCTTCACACAAACACATTTTGACTCCTGAACAGCAGTGTGTAGTAAAAACTCTTAAGTCTACCAGGTCGCACATCTTTCCCCATCTCCTTAGAGTGTAATAATTACCCATGGGTTGTAAAGGGTTTGAGCAGGACATTTCTTATGATCATACACAGTTTACAGATGGGGGGGGGGGAGTTGAAGAGCACAAGAGAAGGACAATCGTTTTCACTAAAATCCTGTTGGGTTGCCATGGTAACGGATGACTCACTTGTTGTCCTCCCGACACTTGGCGGCGGTGGTGAAGTCCATGAGGTCCAGCAGGATGAGCATCTCCAGGTATCTGGACAATAGTGGACAGACATTTACCCATACATGATGACTGCACACTAGGAGACGTTAAACAGCCCGCTTGATGACCAATGTCTAAACACGAGGGGACATCAGCAACAAGGTGATGGTCATATAAAACAGCAACATATAATAAATATGCATAAAATTAGGAAGGTTTCAGGAATTTTTCTGGGATTCCAAACTAAGTTTGTTTGTTGTCAAACGCCACACTCAGCAATATTCCAGTGATATGACGGCAGTCTGTAAATAATTGAGTGTGGACCAGACAACCCAGTGATTGACATCATGAGCATCGATCCACGCAATTGGGCCCTTGGCTTTGTTGGCAGTCAAATTGAAAGAAAAATTTTTTTGGTTCAAAATTGCAATGTTTTAACAAGTTGAAATAAGTTGAAATGTAATAATAACAGCAATCATTCATATATTTGAAAAAATTGGGAATTTTGTAGCAGACATGGCCGATTTAAATCTTTCGAACAGGCTAAAACACCTAGATTTACTGTTACATAACATTAACATAAGTAAGGGACCTCAAAATACTGGCGCTTAATCACGTTAATTTCAAACATTCACAAACAAATGACACTAGATGCGCAAACTACCGTGACTCGAGGCCTGCAACGACCACATACAAAAAGGGAAGATATCTTACCCTATTCTTTTGACTATTTTCTCATCAGCTTTCCCCAGTGCATGTTTGTAGCTCTGCAGGTACCCGAACCCATGACCCTGAAACAGACAGACTAGAAATGAGACAAGAGTGAGTGAGTGAGTGAGTGAGTAACTGGCCCAGATTAGTGAGATGAGTGAGTGAGTGAGTGAGTGAGTGAGTGAGTGAGTGAGTGAGTGAGTGAGTGAGAGTAGTTTTTCAGTCTCAAAAACATTTGAGACTACTTGCCTGAACTTGGCTCTCTGCATCATTTTCAGTACAAATTTAGAGTTATTATGCGGACTATTATTAGCTTAATAGACCGAACAGCACCTTACTAGACACAGGCTTCAAACTAGTAGCTCATGGTGCAGACTAGTATCAGTACAATTCGGGTGGAAAGTTATGCAGGTCATTGACCTTGGTGAAACCCACGAGCATGGCCTTGGTGTTGAAACACCATGAATCCAGATCGTGGCGAATCTGGGATTCAAACTCCTGATCATAAGGTTCAGATGGGCTTTCGGGACACAACTCTGAACAGCACATTGCGGTGGCTTGGGTGACTGGACCAGCTGTGTCCACTTCCATCACACAAAGCCCACAAAGAACAATCGTGTGTTGGTGCCAAAAACGTTTGAGACAACTAGCCCGAACTTGACTCTTAAGTGTTATTATGTAGATTATTATTATTATTTCTTTGTTGTTTAACGCGACACTCAGCAATATTCCAGCTATATGACGGCACTCTGTAAACAATCGAGTCTGGACCAGACAATCCAGTGATTGACATCATGACCGTTGATCCACACAACTGGAATCGATGACAAGCATCAACCAAGTCAGCGAGCCTGACCACCCGATCCCGTTAGTCGCCTCTTACGACAAGCATAGTCGCTTTTTATGGCAAGCATGGGTTGCTGAAGATCTATTCTACCCCGAATCTTCACAAGTCAGATTATTATTAGCTGAGCTTACTAGAGAGACAATAATATGACTAAACTCAGACTTGGACAAGTGGCTAAAGTCGGATGCAGCATGTAATGATGCAAACCTTGAATTTCTCCAGGAGATCCACAAAACCTTTTTCATTCGTCTCAAAGTCTTTGAAGTAAAGTAGCAGCAGCTCAAGCAGTTCACACTGAAACACAAATAATAATTATCATTGGCCTCACGGTGTAATCTGTCAGCAGATATCTCAGCAGATGCCTTTCACAACACCATTTATCGTAAGGACAATCTTGCTTAGGCTTCAAAAAAATAATAGAATTGGCGCTCAGGCAATGGTTGGTTGGTTGGTTTGTTGTTTAACGCCGCACTCAGCTATATTCCAGCTATATGACGGCGGTCTGTAAATAATCGAGTCTGGACCAGACAATCCAGTGGTTAATATCATGAGCATCAATCCACGCAATTGGGATTGATGACGTGCATCCACCAAGTCAGCGAGCCTGACCAACCGATCCCGTTAGTCGCCTTGTACAACAAGCATGGGTTGCTGAAGACCTATTCTACCCTAGAATCTTCACGGGTGGCTCAGGCAAAGGAATTGAAATTATTGCGCGGGCAGGCAGTGTTTTTGCTTTTTATTTTGTTCAAGCTAGTAAGTAACCAAATTTTGTTTACAATAATTTCGGGGAAATCATGTTGTTCTGGAGTATTGTAGTATTTATCATCCAAAACTGGCTCCCACAGGAGATATCGCTTGGGTGAGATCAAGCGATATCTATACTGTAGATATCGCTGCAATGAAATTGCATCACAATGCTTTGCAGACCATTGTGACATCATTGGTTACCATGACGTCACAATCAAATGACATCACTAATGGCTCTGCTACTGAAGCTGTTAGTAGTGCTTTTTACACTTAAGACACTGCTTATAACTTTCTACAAACTGAAAAAGTTGGAAGAATGATGTTGGATGATAAATAAAATCTCACCCTCGTGTCTTTTGATATCAAATATATCAACACTTGTTGATAAAAGTGGAAAAAATCCTCGGAAAGCCTCAGAGTTTTCCCACTTTTATTAACTCGTGTTGATATATTTGATATCAAAAGACACTTGGGTGAGATTCTCTATTTAACTGCCAGGGTTGTGTGTTAGAGACATCAAATATACTTAAAGATTTTTGGGGGGAAGAGAGAGAGAGGAGAAATAGAAACAAAAACGAAACATGCAGCAGACTTTATGATGATGCGGGTGGTGCCTGAGAAGACAAGTCTATTATTTTTTTTAGCCTTATGACGCCTACAAAATTATTCTGGGCTTTATGATGTAATTTATGCTTAACACAAAACTTTGGATAACTCAAAATCTTTTGAAGGTCCCAAGAACTAGTAAATGAGATTTTGACCACTGTAACCATGGTAATAATGTTAATGAACATTCCTGGGAGGTAACCAGTACACCCGACTTTATCACAGATATTAATTTGCCTTGAAAAACTCCAAAAATATGCAACATGACACATAATTTGAGTTTTGTACATCATAGGCAGACAGAGCAAATATGACTACACTACTTTGTCCTTTTGCACACATCTGTTGTTTAACTCCAAACTCAGCTGTATTCCAGTTACATGATGGCGCCTGTGAACAATCGTGTCTGGACAAGACAATCCAGTGATTGATATTATCATGATTTTAGTAACAATCCAGGCCGTCAGGGTAACGTTGACACACCATTAACTCACAAAGTCACACCTGATCCATGAAATCACTTCTTACGACCATCATTCTAACCCGAAATCACCACCCATCCTTTTGGATTTTTGAACAAATACTTCTCGCCAGTGGAAGCGATTTACCAAAATAAGCCATGAAAAAATTTAAAACTCCAAGCTTTTCCACTGTAGTTTTTCAGTAGTGAAATTTGGGCACAACTTAAACAGTGCAACACTGGCGGTCCTGATGTTTCACGTCTGACTGCCTGACCTTCTGTTCCCAAGGTCACCCACCTGTTCTTTCAGATTCTGGTGTACCCATGCCTGAGATTGATGGTCCGTCTGAAACAAGATTCAACAGCTTGCACTTGATTCAACAGAGACTTAGCACATGATTCAGTGTTTGTTTGTTTGTTTGTTTGTTTGTTTGTTTGTTTGTTGTTTAACGCCGGACTCAGGAATATTCCAGCTAAATGATGGCGATCTGTAAATAATCGAGTCTGGACCAGACAATACAGTGATTGACATCATGAGAATCGGACCACACAATTGGGATACAATGACATGCATCAACCAAGTCAGCGAGCCTGACCACCCGATCCCGTCAGTCGCATCTTACTACCAGCAGTCGCCTCTTACAGTAAGTATTGGTTGCTGATGCATGATTCAGAGAATGTTGGTAACAAATCAGCAATGATCAGGACACAGTGGACATAAAGAAATGCAAAATGAAAATGGCTTTATGAATCACATAATTTTTTTCCATTCATCAACTAATCCTGAATAAATTACTAAGATTGACCATATGTTTATGATATATTATGTAAAGATTGTCATCATAGAGATTTCAGCAATGTCGGCGGCCATCTTGGATTGTCTATCACCAGGGGCGCTGCTGAGGTGGATCCATATCCAGAAATGATCGGAGTGGTTCAGTGTATAAGTGTGCCAAGTTTGGTGCCTTTAACATGTTTAACCCAAAGTGCACAATTTTGACAAAATCCTGCCATAAACAACCCACTACTTCATGCCAACCAATAAAAACCAGCAGAGAGCAGCCAAACTATGGAATTTGTAGACACTTTAAATAGAAACAGACACATTATTCCATATTCCATAAAGTGTGCATCATAATGACTAAAAACTGCCATATTTTCACTGGCACCAAACACAGTACATCATGTTGACCACAGCAAACCTCGTGTGCACGCATTCCGTTTGTTGCGGTCTCCATTGAGTGAGTGAGTGAGTTGGGATTAACGCCGCTTTTAACAGTATTCCAGTTATATCACGGCGTGTCAGCTTAATGTAGGTGGAAAGCCCGAAGTGATGCAGGTCTCAGGCGTTTACCACTTCGGTGAAACCCACAAGCATTGGTATGGTGCTGACAAACCTAGAAACATAATTGGGTCGAACCGGGATTCGAACCCACAATCACAGGTTTCTGGCGTGCCCAAGGGATGCAACTCTGCATAGCGAATCGCGGCGCCTTAGACGACTGGGCCACTCGTGCCCCCTGTCTCCATTGAAAATGTGGCAGGTTATAATCATTATGAGGCACACGTTATGGCGATTGTGTCTTGTTTGGAATTTTTGTGGCTATTTCCATTCAAAGTGTGCACCTCCCTATTTTGGATGAGGACTGGGACGGGTAACTCGGGTGGGTACTCAGCAGGACCTGGGTACCCACAGGACAACCCGGACCCATGGTTAGTCACGTCATTATATTGTTTAATGGCAAAAATTATCTAGAACTCTGTGGCAACACTATAAGTGACCCAGGTTCACATTTCTTTATGCCTGTGCACACATTCCTTCTAACGTTATATTTTGCATAAAGATAAAACTTCAGTCAACTTCAGCGTATGCATGACAGGATCGGTTTATACGTGTATCCAAAAACATTTTGACAGGAGTATAGTTAAACGTTTCCCAATCGGACATTTTGTACCTATCTCATGTGACCTATAGCAGGTACTCGTGTAGGGTCGGGTAATAGGGGATAAGGTACCCGGGTAGTAAATTTGGACTCATCCCAGCCCTAGTTTGGATGCTCTCTGCTGTTTTTTATTGGTAGGCGTGTCCATCAAGCAGAATGACTACAACTCACCATCAGTGGTCAGTTGAAGCAGAATGACTACAACTCACCATCAGTGGTCAGTTGAAGCAGAATGACTACAACTCACCATCAGTGGTCAGTTGAAGCAGAATGACTACAACTCACCATCAGTGGTCCGTTGAAGCAGAATGACTACAACTCACCATCAGTGGTCAGTTGAAGCAGAATGACTACAACTCACCATCAGTGGTCCGTTGAAGCAGAATGACTACAACTCACCATCAGTGGTCTGTTGAAGCAGAATGACTACAACTCACCATCAGGGGTCCGTTGAAGCAGAATGACTACAACTCACCATCAGTGGTCCGTTGAAGCAGAATGACTACAACTCACCATCAGTGGTCCGTTGAAGCAGAATGACTACAACTCACCATCAGTGGTCCGTTGAAGCAGAATGACTACAACTCACCATCAGGGGTCCGTGAGTCTCCCAGGTCGGCATCTGAGCTTTACACACATCGGAGAACTGAGACAACAGCTGAAATGAAAAGGCAAACCTGAGAGACGTGTTACACACAAACTTCAGAATAGTCCCGATAAAGAAAGAGAGTATAGTGCATATGTAACAGGTAGAACAGTGTATGTGCTTCAATTTTGTAATTGCAATATACATGATATATTGCGACACTTTTTGATGGGAACGATCTCGTATCTCATCTGGCCTGTCTGCCATTTGTAACCATTGTGATGCTAATTGTAACGTAACCAAGGAAGGTAACACAGTGACAAATAGCAATATGTACTTATTCAGCCAACATCTGCTGTACTAGGTAGATTTAATGTATTTCATTACTGATATAACCCAAGAAATACTCTTACATAGTATTTTCGCAATATAGATTGAACCACAATACATATTGTTGAAGATTTGCATTATGGTTTACAAGGTATGGAAGACAGGGACACTCCCTGTTATTCGCCCAATATTACGAGCCAAATCTTGGATCAGTGGATACTGGCACAACCAAGGGCCACAACTCTCACCTTCTCTGTGAGCTGGTAGTTGTCCAGCAGGTCATTCAGGAACTGGCTGTACGCCTCCTGCAGCAACACAGGGCAAGTATGTCAAGATGTAAACAGGGAAAGTAAAACAAGATGTAAACACAGAGAAAGTAAGTCAAGATGTAAACACAGGGCAAGTAAGTCAAGATGTAAACACAGGGCAAGTAAGTCAAGATGTAAACACAGGGCAAGTAAGTCAAGATGTACACACAGGGCAAGTAAGTCAAGATGTACACACAGGGCAAGTACGTCAAGATGTAAACACAGGGCAAGTAAGTCAAGATGTAAACACAGGGCAAGTAAATCAATATGTAAACACTGGGCAAGTACGTCAAGATGTAAACACAGGGCAAGTAAGTCAAGATGTAAACACAGGGCAAGTAAGTCAAGATGTAAACACAGGGCAAGTAAATCAATATGTAAACAGGGAAAGTAAGTCAAGATGTAAACACAGGGCAAGTGAATCAATATGTAAACAGGGAAAGTAAGACAAGATGTAAACACAGGGCACGTAAATCAATATGTAAACACAGGGCAAGTAAGACAAGATGTAAACACAGGGCAAGTAAATCAATATGTAAACACTGGGCAAGTACGTCAAGATGTAAACACAGGGCAAGTAACTCAAGATGTAAACACAGGGCAAGTAAGTCAAGATGTAAACACAGGGCAAGTAACTCAAGATGTAAACACAGGGAATGTAAGTCAAGATGAAAACACAGGGCAAGTAACTCAATATGTAAACACAGGGCAAGTAAGACAAGATGTAAACACAGGGCAAGTAAATCAATATGCAAACACAGGGTAAGTAAGTCCAGATGTAAACACAGGGCAAGTAACTCAAGATGTAAACACAGGAAAAGTAAGACAAGATGTAAACACAGGGAATGTAAGTCAAGATGTAAACACAGGGCAAGTAAGTCCAGATGTAAACACAGGGCAAGTAACTCAAGATGTAAACACAGGTCAAGTAAGTCAAGATGTAAACACAGGGCAAGTAAATCAATATGTAAACACAGGGCAAGTAAATCAATAAGTAAACACTGGGCAAGTACGTCAAGATGAAAACAGAGGTCAAGTAAGTCAAGATGTAAACACAGGGCAAGTAAGACAAGATGTAAACACAGGGCAAGTCAGTCAAGATGTAAACACAGGGCAAGTAAGTCAAGATGTAAACACAGGGCAAGTATGTCAAGATGTAAACACAGGGCAAGTAAGACAAGATGTAAACACAGGGCAAGTAACTCAAGATGTAAACACAGGAAAAGTAAGACAAGATGTAAACACAGGGCAAGTAAGTCAAGATGTAAACACAGGGCAAGTAACTCAAGACATAAACACAGAGGAAGTAACTCAAGATGTAAACACAGGAAAAGTAAGACAAGATGTAAACACAGGGAATGTAAGTCAAGATGTAAACACAGGGAATGTAAGTCAAGATGTAAACACAGGGCAAGTAACTCAAGATGTAAACACAGGGCACGTAAATCAATATGTAAACACAGGACAAGTAAGTCAAGATGTAAACACAGGGCAAGTAAGACAAGATGTAAACACAGAGTTGAATGAACAAAACATTCCCGGGACAATCGTGACACCGGCACACCTTGTACACAGTTGTGCAAGTAACTCAAGATGTAAACACAGGAAAAGTAAGACAAGACGTAAACACAGGGCAAGTAAGTCAAGATGTAAACACAGGGCAAGTAACTCAAGACATAAACACAGAGGAAGTAACTCAAGATGTAAACACAGGGCAAGTAAGACAAGATGTAAACACAGGGAATGTAAGTCAAGATGTAAACACAGGGAATGTAAGTCAAGATGTAAACACAGGGCAAGTAACTCAAGATGTAAACACAGGGCACGTAAATCAATATGTAAACACAGGACAAGTAAGTCAAGATGTAAACACAGGGCAAGTAAGACAAGATGTAAACACAGAGTTGAATGAACAAAACATTCCCGGGACAATCGTGACACCAAGTTTATCAGCTGGTTTTATCCAATAAATGATATTTCTCAATATCTTAATTCATTTTGTCACAAACAAAACTTTTACAGGCAATGTACTTTGTACAGGTGTTGTCGACACATGACTCGCACCTTGTATGGGTGTTGTGTCGACACATGACACCTTGGACAGGTGTTGTGGACACATGACTCACACCTTGTACAGGTGTTGTCTCAACACATGACTCACACCTTGTACAGGTGTTGTCTCACAGGTGACTCACCTTGTATCGGTGTCGTGTCGACACATGACTCACCTTGTACAGGTGCTGTGTCGACACATGACACCTTGGACAGGTGTTGTGGACACATGACTCACACCTTGTACGGGTGTTGTGGACACATGACTCACACCTTGTACGGGTGTTGTGGACACATGACTCACACCTTGTACGGGTGTTGTGGACACATGACTCACACCTTGTACGGGTGTTGTGGACACATGACTCACACCTTGTACGGGTGTTGTGGACACATGACTCACACCTTGTACGGGTGTTGTGGACACATGACTCACACCTTGTACGGGTGTTGTGGAAACATGACTCACACCTTGTACGGGTGTTGTGGACACATGACTCACACCTTGTATGGGTGTTGTGGACACATGACTCACCTTGTACGGGTGTTGTGGACACATGACTCACACCTTGTACGGGTGTTGTGGACACATGACTCACACCTTGTACGGGTGTTGGGGACACATGACTCACACCTTGTACGGGTGTTGTGGACACATGACTCACCTTGTACGGGTGTTGTGGACACATGACTCACACCTTGTATGGGTGTTGTGGACACATGACTCACACCTTGTACGGGTGTTGTGGACACATGACTCACACCTTGTACGGGTGTTGTGGACACATGACTCACACCTTGTACGGGTGTTGTGGACACATGACTCACACCTTGTATGGGTGTTGTGGATACATGACTCACACCTTGTACGGGTGTTGTGGACACATGACTCACACCTTGTACGGGTGTTGTGGACACATGACTCACCTTGTACGGGTGTTGTGTCGACACATGACTCACCTTGTACAGGTGTTGTCTCACAGGTGACTCACCTTGTATGGGTGTCGTGTCGACACATGACTCACCTTGTACAGGTGTTGTCTCAACACATGACTCACCTTGTACAGGTGCTGTGTCGACACATGACACCTTGGACAGGTGCTGTGGACACATGACTCACACCTTGTACGGGTGTTGTGGACACATGACTCACACCTTGTACGGGTGTTGTGGACACATGACTCACACCTTGTACGGGTGTTGTGGACACATGACTCACACCTTGTACGGGTGTTGTGGACACATGACTCACACCTTGTACGGGTGTTGTTGACACATGACTCACACCTTGTACGGGTGTTGTGGACACATGACTCACACCTTGTATGGGTGTTGTGGACACATGACTCACCTTGTACGGGTGTTGTGGACACATGACTCACACCTTGTACGGGTGTTGTGGACACATGACTCACACCTTGTACGGGTGTTGTGGACACATGACTCACACCTTGTACGGGTGTTGTGGACACATGACTCACCTTGTACGGGTGTTGTGGACACATGACTCACACCTTGTATGGGTGTTGTGGACACATGACTCACACCTTGTACGGGTGTTGTGGACACATGACTCACACCTTGTACGGGTGTTGTGGACACATGACTCACCTTGTACGGGTGTTGGGGACACATGACTCACACCTTGTATGGGTGTTGTGGACACATGACTCACACCTTGTACGGGTGTTGTGGACACATGACTCACACCTTGTACGGGTGTTGTGGACACATGACTCACACCTTGTACGGGTGTTGTGGACACATGACTCACCTTGTACGGGTGTTGTGGACACATGACTCACACCTTGTATGGGTGTTGTGGACACATGACTCACACCTTGTACGGGTGTTGTGGACACATGACTCACACCTTGTACGGGTGTTGTGGACACATGACTCACACCTTGTACGGGTGTTGTGGACACATGACTCACCTTGTACGGGTGTTGTGGACACATGACTCACACCTTGTATGGGTGTTGTGGACACATGACTCACACCTTGTACGGGTGTTGTGGACACATGACTCACACCTTGTACGGGTGTTGTGGACACATGACTCACACCTTGTATGGGTGTTGTGGACACATGACTCACCTTGTACGGGTGTTGTTGACACATGACTCACACCTTGTACGGGTGTTGTGGACACATGACTCACCTTGTACGGGTGTTGTGTGTCGGGCCAGAAGTTGAGGACCTGGTGGAGACACTTCAGAAGGTACAGCCTCTCCGTGAAGTAGTAGTCTCGGATCTTCATGATCAGCGCCTGGGCGTGGCGCTCATGACCAAATACTTGCTGCAAGAGTTCAGGGATGAAACAAAGTTACATTCTGCGACATCAATATTTATCCATCCTCTTGGCAACATGATTATCTTTCCAATCGCACCAATAGATAAAAGTGAAGAGTTCCAACTGCTCTGTGCCCATGAATGTGAAGACTGCTGTGGCCTCACACCATTAATGTACACTGTGGCATTAATACACAAAGTGCTACCAGCATGCCAACTGACACATGTATTACTTAGAAGCTGACGGTTGACAAAGTTGACACAATTTATGGATAACAACTCCTTTATTTTCTGTAAAGGCATTCAAAATACTACGTAGTTCTATCTATACCTTTAGAGAGAAGCATAAAACTAGCACTATTTGTGTGTGTGGTGTGTTTGTGTATGTGCGTAGCTGCGTGCTTCTCTCTGTATGTGTGTGTGCTAAGTGTGTTTTGTGTGTGTTTAGTGTGTAGCTGTGTGCATCTCTCTGTATGTGTGTGTGCTTAGTGCATGTGCTTAATTGTGTGTTTTGTGTGCGTGTTTAGTGTGCAGCTGTGTGCATCTCTCTGTATGTGTGTGTGTGCGCTAAGTGTGTGTGTGTGTGTGTGTGTGTGTGCGTCTGTGTGTGTGTGTGTGTGCGTCTGTGTGTGTGCGTCTGTGTCTGTGTCTGTGCACTCGCGAGTTTTCCTCTGTGTCTGTATTGTTTCATCTGGCTCCCAGACACTTGATAGTGTGACAGCAGGCACTACGCTGGGAGTCATACATGGCTTTGCAAGTTGTTAATGAAAACACTGAGGTCTACTTTTCATTCATCTTTGTTAAATCCAGAGGTGACTGGATTGGACTAAACTACTCTACCACATAATTAGGGAGTGCAAGAATTACGCTGTGGTCACCTGCAGGTTTTTCTTGGAGCCGCGGAAGTCGTTGGCAAGGAAGGAAATGAGGAGGTCATAGCTCTGAACCTCATCCAGGCCCTGGAAACAACAGACACATCAGTGGTCGAGGTCTTCTAGACTCAAACATTAAACATCTGCATGATTTCCACCCCTAAACCAGTACTGTCAGAGCTTCACGCAGAAAGTGAGTGAGTATTGTTTTACGCCGCTTTTAGCAACATTCCAGTTAAATCATGGCAGGGGACACCAGAAATGGGCTTCACCCATTGTACCCATGTGGGGAAACGAACCCGAGTCTTCAATGTGATGAGCGAACACTTTAACCACTATGCTACCCCACCACCCCTCACGCAGAGAAGTGTCATATCAGTGTAAAACATCTGATTTTAATTGGTGTGGAACAGTCTGTATCAATAGTTGATTTTCATAAAACTTTGAAATAACCATCTACAATAGGCTTAAAGGGCCACAATACTCCAACTCTATGTCTTGACGTTGCCGCTTTAATTAGCCAGGGTAATCACCGGACGCCAGTTAGCACTGGACACAAGTCAAACCAGTCGAGACTAGTCAATAATGAGCAAAGTTTGAATTCACACAAAAAACAGCCATCCATATTTCAATACTTTCAAAGTTGCAGTGTTGTTGTCCTTTAAGGCTTCTATGCATGTTCAAAAGTACATCAGTAAAATAGCGCTGGCTATCGATATAGATCTTAGAGATCGATAATCTTTAACTAAATAACGATCAATTATAGAAAAATATCGGAGAAGTAACTTTCAGCAAATATAAAAAAAACTCAAGAGACAAAACATCATATTTCACATCACTGGTGAGTTGTGACAAATTTATGCAAGGATTACTTTGTGGACATTTAAGATATAACAAAATCAGTTGCTTTCCGTCTTTGAGAGAGGAGAAAAATAAGTCTGCTTCGGTAACTTAACACTCTATTTCATCACAATAGTTAATGTAAGATATTGTGCCACATGTTATCAGAGACCCATGTTCATCATGTTCATGTCTGTGACCCCCCAACATTGGAACTGAGAGTGGCCTGAGCTGGTCAATACACAGACCCAGGTGAGTCCCTGTGTGTCTGCCCTAACAGTGGGATACACACCAGGAAGCGGCTGAGTTTCTGTGTGAACTCGAGTCGAGCCTCCGACACCTTCCTCTCCTTCTTCAGCTGTTCTCCTGTGGGGCTCCTGCAACACCAGTTACCATGGTTACAGCACAGTGGGACAAGAAAGATTAATGTGTTAGTGTGACTACTGGGGATATTTTCACTTTTGTGATTCTATTGCAACAGTAGTCCAGACTATTGCAACAGCAGTCCACACTATTGCAACAGTAGTCCACACTATTGCAACAGTAGTCCACACTATTGCAACAGTAGTCCAGACTATTGCATCAGTAGTCCAGACTATTGCAACAGTAGTCCACACTATTGCAACAGTAGTCCACACTATTGCAACAGTAGTCCAGACTATTGCATCAGTAGTCCAGACTATTGCAACAGTAGTCCACACTATTGCAACAGTAGTCCACACTATTGCAACAGTAGTCCAGACTATTGCATCAGTAGTCCACACTATTGCAACAGTAGTCCACACTATTGCAACAGTAGTCCACACTACTGCATCAGTAGTCCACACTTTTGCATCAGTAGTCCAGACTATTGCAACAGTAGTCCACACTATTGCAACAGTAGTCCAGACTATTGCAACAGTAGTCCAGACTATTGCATCAGTAGTCCAGACTATTGCAACAGTAGTCCACACTATTGCAACAGTAGTCCACACTATTGCAACAGTAGTCCACACTATTGCATCAGTAGTCCAGACTATTGCATCAGTATTCCAGACTATTGCATCAGTATTCCACACTCAAACTGGCAACTCTTATTCCAGACTACATTTTGGAAAATATTTTGACAAAGTTTGAACAAAAGTACATTCTGGTATGTGAAACAGATGGCTGATATTGTATGGCAGTTCTTTATATGGGTAAATGGAAAGTCTTTTCCGTTCAAATGTTTATCCTATTGAAGGCGAGAGATAGACGATGATCATGACAGATTCTGTCATACAGTCTGTAACCGTTGTTCAGAATACTCGTGTTAACCTTTTCAAGGTTTCATGATTATAAAACAAATTCCAACTGTCACTTTCCCGATATGGTAAGTAATGCTCTGATTGGTCGGATGAAAGGTCGTTCTGATGTGACCAATAATGGGATGTCCTCAGATCTTTGCTTAGCGGTAGCTAGAACAAAGATCTGATTTTAATAAGACTGATTAGTGGCTATGTTAAAAATAACTCGATTTTGGCCTAAACAACTGGTCTGTCTTGATTGTTACTAGCCTCGGATGACAAGTGGCCATGTCTATCCCAGCAGTCCCTGGATTCTCATATCTGCAAATCTCAATGACTCCAGGACCCTGCCATATTTTCCCGTATTTTTGTTAACAACATGACATTTGTTTACTGCTGTTTATATGACTAATGCTTCGATTCCACTAACGTAACTAACAAAATAAACATTTCTGTGGAGACACTGGTTGTACTCACGTTTGTTTTCTATAGAAGGTAAGGCCTTCTAAAACCTTTGTCTTGTTTTTCTTCAATTCTATTGCAATCAGCTCCTAAAATGAAAAAGAGCAAAATCTTGTAAACGCAAAATATACATCTAGGCAAGAAGCCAAAAGGTCAATCTCATTAAAATCAGATCTAAGTTCTCGCTGCCGCTAAACAAAGATCTGAGGACACCCCATTACGGGTCACGTCAGAACGACCTTACACGAACTAACCATGCTAACAAGAAGTCGACATCACCCAATTATAAAGCAGCTTTCTCGAGCTTTACTTGTTTCAACCTGGCGACTTCCATTTCAGAGCACGCTTGAAAAATATGTTGACACAGTTCTCGATTAAAATTTGAAAAACTGAACAAACGAACATTCCGGAATGTCTAATATATGGTTGCTATTGTATGGCAGTGCTTCCCATGTACTGTACTTCGTTCAAATGTTTATCCTTCGGAAGCGAGAGATAGACGATTATTTTGACGGAATCAGTCGTACGGGTCAAACTGTCGTTCGGAATACACTGTGTTAACGTTTTCGAGGTTGCATGATTAGAAAACACATTCATACTATCACTATCCTGATTTGGTAAGTGATGTTTTGATTGGTCAGATGAAAGGTCGTTCTGACGTGACCCATAATGGGATGTCCTCAGATCTTTGTTTTGCGATAGGGATAACTAAGATCTGATTTTAATGAGATTTCTGAAAGGTCAGATTTCATCAGCTTCAGAAAGGTTGTTTGTTGTTTAACGCCTCTCAGCAACATTTTTGTGACGACAGCCTATGAGAGTCTGGTACCACTAAAATAACTCAATAACAGTCACCTTTGCCACTGGGTGAGGTGAAATGGGGTTTAACGTCGCGTCCAAGATTATTGCACTTATATAGCGATGTGCATGTACGTGTGTGTGTTTGTGTGGCTGCTTGTACTAGTCCGGACTGATGCCGATTTATAGTGCTAGCTCACTGAGATACCATGCCGCAGTTTTAACATGAATACCCCACTCAGACATAGTATACTGACTCCGAGCCGACCAGTCCTTGTTGTAGCCCCTTAATGCCGAGCGCCAGACAGGGTAACAACTTGTACCATCTTTTAGTATGACGCGGCAGGGGATCGAACCCCGGACCTTCCGCTCTACCACTAGACCACGGAGGCGGTCCCTGCCACTGGATATATGGGAGTCAGTTGTTTGCATTTGGCATTTCTTGTGTCTGGGGTAATTATTCAATCTAAGATTGGGTAATAAATCCAGGTCTGCTGTGGTGAATGTATTACATGTTATGTAATATGCATGTGGCAGCCCAGCAAGAAAGGAATGAGTTGAGTTGCTAAAAACATCGATTAAAGGACTAAGCGATAATACATTGATTGATTAATCACTGTTGTCTTGCACAGTGGATTTGTCAAGTGTTTATGGTAAGGTGAGGTGAAATTGGGATTAACGTCGTGTCCAAGATTATTGCACTTATATTGCGACGTGCATGCACATGTGAGTGTATGTGTGTGTGTGTGTTTGCTTGTACTAGCCCAGACTGATGCCGATTTATCATGTTTATAGTGCTAGCACACTGAGATACCATGCCGAAGTTTAACATGAACACCCCACTCAGACACAGTATACTGACTCCAACCCGATCAGTCCTTGTTTTAGCCCCTTAAATGTTCACTAATTTGGAGAAAAACAAAATAGAGTGATGAATAGATGAGTGAAAAGTGGTTACCCAATGAACCATGTAATATCTGGAGCTCTGTATCATATTCATCAGAGGTGAGGTGAGGTGAAATTGGGTTTAACGTCGCGTCCAAGATTATTGCACTTATATAGCGACGTGCATGCACGTGTATGTGTGTGTGTGGCTGCTTGTACTAGTCCGGCCTGATGCCGATTTATAGTGCTAGCTCACTGAGATACCATGCCGCAGTTTAACATGAATACCCCACTCAGACACAGTATACTGACTCCGAGCCGACCAGTCCTTGTTTAAGCCCCTTAATGCCGAGCGCCAGACAGGGTAACAACAAGTACCATCTTGTAACATCTTTTTGTATGACACGGCTGGGGATCAAGAGTTTATATATGTAGATTTACTAAAGCAGATGGAATACACCTACATCTGGGCGTGAAGTGTCTATGTAAAAACAACATACTTTGTTGAAAGGATCAGCGAAGAAAAACCCAATCCATATTTTAAGACTTTCAAACTTGGAGTGTTGTTTCCATTTAAGATATAGTATACGATTTTCAAGATCTTGACACAGGAAGATGGTATAATATTGTGAGAGAGGAAAGAAAATGTACATTGTGTAAAAATTTGATATGTGATGAAATGCACTTTTTATTAGAATGTCCAAAACTCTCAGAAATTAGAAACAAGATTTTGCCTCCATACTACTGTATGTATCCTTCTGTCGTAAAATTCTCTCATTTGATGTCCATTACTTATAAGCCAATTCTATTAAAACTGGCGAGTTATATAAGATCATGTATGGAAATGTTCCACTGACATGTTTTCTCCTATTGTATCTAATTCCTGTGTCCATTTACATCTCTGTATCACTGCCGTGATTTACAAGAATTAACATCATTCAGACACTGATTGATTGCCATCAAAAATGATATTGTTACTAATATTCACAACTGACTTCATTTACTACCACAGAGTATATATAATGGATGTCGAATGAATCAGTACATATCACAGAGCTATGTAAGCAGGGTATTTGCATAAACATGATAAAATACCCACCAAAAATATATTTGAAACCCCGTTACTTTCAATTAACTTAAACAGAAACGTATGTATTAAATGAAAAGCTCAAATGTATAAAAACAGCACAAGTAAATACCCAATGAAGCTTTTTCAGCATTGGTACAAAGCCTATATATATATAGAACAGTTACATACATCTAAAACATTATTTCATTTTTTAAATATTGAAATGTTCACTAATTTTGGGAAAAACCCAAGAGTGATGAATAGATGAGTGAAAAGACATTGATTACCCAATGAAACATGTAATATCTGGAGGTCTGTTTCATACTCATCAGAGACAATATACACACGGTCTGTGCTAGATGATGGGACAGATCTCCAGATGAAAGTGAAACTGATTTCCTCTTACCTTTGGCCGCTGCACGCCTGCTCCACTGATGAACTGCCATAATGCTCGATTGTTGAAACTAGATAACATTGAAATGTCACATTACATATCCAGTGGTAAAAATATCCTCCGTAGTATTCACTACCCAAGATGAGGCATCACATTCTCGTCGGAGTCTTCCAAAACACTCACTGCACGAAAACTGAAGTACTTGTTTTCTTTTGAGATATTACCTAAACGTGACACCAGAAGCACTTAACGATCGAATCTATTACTCCCTGACGCTCAAATGTAAACGTGGTATTATCAGTAATAATATCGTTATCAATACTTCCGCAAAAACAACATTTATATTCAAATGATTTCCAACGTTACCTCTCCACGCCTCCCGCCATTATTCAATAATGGCTCTAAACAACGCTAAACTCAAGTAGTATTTAAAAGCGCTTCCCAATAACGCTGTAAGGAGAATATGACTGCTAAACCTCGTCGTAAGAGATATTTTCGCGTCCCTTAAGCGAATACGATTGTGAAATCGTACCTTTTAATGCAGATGTTTAAAATCTTGCTGTTTGGGACCTGATATATTTGTCAAAAGATACTGAAAACTAAATGCTTGACATTGTTTTTCGTCTTGTTATTATTCTCCCGTTCACTCTCGGTTGCAGTACAATAGGCATGCTGTCAACTCTCTCAGCAATATATTCATTAAATAGTTTACTATGTTCAATTATTGATGGTTTCTTTAAAACACATCCACAAGAACATGACGATAATAATCCATCCTACCAAAAATGGTAATAAGAATATAGTTTTAGTCTATATGGTTTGTTTTCTTGCCTCAACTTGTTTGCCCAAACTTGGCAATAGTACGTGATCTAGACTATCAGTTGTCGGACTTTCATTTCAGTGGAAGCTTCGGTGGCTGATTGGGTTAGATCGCTGACTTTATGTGCTGATTAGGCGCCCCTCTCTGGGATTGTGGGTTCGAATCCCGGGTCGGACTCAACCCCCAAAAGAACTCCCAACTCTAACATTTGTTACGCAGCAATATTGTACCTATATGGCGGTGGCCTGTAAAAGTAATCGAGTAGACAAACAGTTGATTATTATTATAAGTCCCACGTGGTCGGGGTACGGTGACACGCAATCAACATCAGGTGAGCGATACTAACCATCCGATCCATTAAGTCGTTAATTACTGGGGACCCATTCAATTGGTTGGTTTGTTGTTTTACGCCGCACCCAGCATTATTCCAGCTATATGACGACAGTCTGTAAATAATCGAGTCTGGACCAGACAATCCAGTGATTGTTATCATGAGCATCGATCCACGCAATTATATTTATCCACGTTAGTTGCCACGTTAGATCCACGTTAGTTGCCACGTTAGATCCACGTTAGTTGCCTTTAACGACAAGTCAAATTCGAAGGGGATGTTGTTGTCATTAAAGAATGCTGTAAAGTTTGTAAATGCAGGATATGTATTGCTTTGATGTTTACATAATATATAACGTTTATTGACAAAATGGATTTATGGTACTTGTATGTACAGCAACCTTGCAAAGATTACACGCACGCACGCACGCACGCACGCACGCACGCACGCACGCACACGCACACTTTCGTCACAAATTGTGTTATCATTGTCAGACTAGATCACTCTGTTTTTTCTCCAAATGTAAATAACTCGTTTCATACGTATTGGTTTTCTTACTATAAAGTGTTGTATTTGTAGCTGCTGATTGTCCAAACGGTGTATCAATAATTTGCGAAAATGATAAAAGAAACAAAACACAAACAAAGTTTTAGCTTGACCGTCCGGACACTTTTGACCGTGAAGTCAAGCACGGATAGACGTAACACTTTTACGTGCGCATCAGGCAGTCAGATGTTTGGAAATGGAACGCCAGAGGGTATTTGATTCACGAATGCTTAACTCCAGTTTCAAATCAGGATGGTTTTCAACTCCTGATGAAAGTTCTTAGAACTATTAAAGAGTAATCAAGCTTAAAAACGTGCGTGCAACATTAGAACGCCTTTCTGTTTTCTGAATGTAGGGAAACGATTAAAATATATGGAACTTACCATTGGCACATGTCAATCAGAATGAATAGTTATAGTCACGTTGCGATGATATTCGAGATACTTGAATTCCCACTTAAATTCCCATTTTTGGTACCTTCGGACGCGACGTCTGGCAGCATAATAGTTGAGCGTTGGCTCGTTTGAAATACAATCAGAATTTTCCTCAAAATATTTCCAGTCAATATCAGCGAATTTCATTTTAACCAATCAGAAAATGGGTTGTCCGTCATTACTAAAACCAGAGATCTACTTTATGGTCTCTGCTGTAACGAACTTCCTGTAAGATGGCAGCCCACATACCTCGTAACCGGAAATGAAGGCAGTGAGCTCTGTCGGAATATGGTTTTGAAATTTTTAAATGACCCCCTTGACATAGGAAATGTGTCATTTGTCCTATATATGTACCCGTGCGCGTTACCCAGAGTTCGCTTCTATTGACAAGGGATAAGCGCTGCACATGCCAAGCGGAAGTTGCACTTGTGTAACCGCCTCTTTTCAACTGGACATTGATTTTACACTGGACAAGCAGCTGAATTAGGATAGTTTGGATATTTTTAAACGCATCCCTCCTTTACAAAAGGCTGTATCCGTGTTTGCAGAATTAAATAACCCAAAGAAGATAAACAATTCTTAAGGCTCCGAAATAACACTATCAGTAATGCATGTCCATTATATTTCCCATTCATTAGGGCCGTAGACATTCCCACTTGCATATATCCACGTTCCACCTTTTTGTGCCCTGGACCAAAACTAAATGATAACATGATGCAGCTGTGTTTTTGTTTCTTTGTTTCCTTGTTGTTTCCTATGATTGTGGGTTCGAATCCCGGTTCGCCCTGATTATGTTTCTAGATTTGTCAGCACCGTACCCGTGCTCGTGGGTGTCACCGAAGTGGTAAACGTCAAAGACCTGCATCACTGACACGCCGTGATATAACTTGATACTGTTAAAAGCGGCGTTACTCACTCACTCACTCACTCACTCACTTCTACTAAATCTCGGTCCTATAGTTTGGTTGTTTGTTGTTTAACGCCGCCCGCAGCAATATTCCAGCAATATGACAGTCTGTAAATAATCGAGTCTGGACCAGACAATCCAGTGAATGACATCATGAGCATCGATCCACACATTCGGGATACAATGACATGCATCAACCAAGTCCGCGAGCCTGACAACCCGATCCCGTTAGTCGCCTTTCACAACAAGCATAGTCGCAATTCACGGCAAGCATGGGTTGCTGAAGACCTATTCTCTCCCGGATCTTCACGGGTCCCGGCCATGGTAGTACGTACAGCAGTGTTATGCTGCCTCAAACGTCTGTTCTAACACATGGGCGTACTTTATTCTGCTGCAATGTGACGTTACATTCCTGCATTTGCACAAAGGGTAGAACATGATCTTGAACGATGTCGTTCCGGTAGCGTACGCAATTCAAATTGCCATCAACAATGATGAGTGCTGTGTCCCTTGAGTTTAGATGCCACCCCATACAGTACACTTCCACCCCAAACTGACGACCTTTCAGTGACGCAAGCGTCACTCGAACGTTCTCCTGACGCCTGTAGAACATTGCACGACCATTAGAGCGAGCCAGATGACTCATCTGGACTCATCTGTGTGAGTCTTGCCTTTTGAACATTAGATGCTGTGTACATCAAGCTAGGCGTGCCTGACGGTGACGTGGAGGCAAAATTGGGCGTATCGCTGGACGTCGGTGCTAGATGCTGGGCTCCCTCAACCATTTGCGACCCAGGAATACTTTTTGTCCGAGCTGTTAATGTGGCAGTTTGGTATCGATTCCGTAGATGCACCAGCCGAATGTGGCTGTCTTGTTGACGTGACGGTTAAACAAGAGTTTCTTGATGAGCACCTGACCATTGTGTGCTGCTCGCATTCAAAAGAACACATGAGTGAGTATCATGATCCAACAAACACGCAAACATCCCAATTGTGCGCCGTGCATGAACATGCACATGCAAACTGTGAATCGCGACAGAAAGTCAATGTGATGTTTTCATGAATATGTATTGAAAGATGCATTATTTAATCTCAGAATATATATATATGTTGATGTAACAGTATATGAAACACAGTTACATTTTTCCGCTTGTATAAATAGGCATTTTTAAAGAAGATCGTAACATGTTCTAAATTTTATGACAGAACACGTATGTTTTGATTTACAAAGCGATCTGCTGTTTTAGAGGGCAAAAATCAGACTCCATTGTCTAATGATATGTTTTGTAACTGCACCACGGCAATAAATATTTGACCATCCTTGGGTACGCCAGAAACGCTATGATGTGGGTTCGAATCCCAGTTCGCCTCGATTGTTTCCAGATTTGTCCCCACCCAACCCGTTCTCGTGGGTTTCACCAAATTGGTAAACGTCTAAGACCTGCATAACGTCGGGCTTTCCTCCCACATCAAGCTGACACGCTCTGATATAACTGGAATATTGTTAAACCCAACTCACTCATTCACTTTGGATCACGTGATATGACTCCGTCCTTGAGGTGAGGTGAAATTGGGTTTAACGTCGTGTCCAAGATTATTGCTCTTATCCAGCGACTTGCATGCACGTGTGTGTCTATGTGGTGGCTGCTTGTACTTGTCAGGACTGACTGATGAGATACCATGCCGCAGTTTAACGTGAATACCCCATTCAGACACAGACTCCGAGCCGACCAGTCCTTGTTTAAGCCCCTTGATGTCGAGCGCCAGACAGGGTAACAACAAGTACGATCTTTTAACGTCTTTTGGTATGGCGCGGCCGGGGATCGAACCCCTGGCCTTCCGCTCTCCGGGCGGACGCTCTACCTCTAGACCACGGGGGCGGTCCCGTCCTTGAGAACACCTCGAGGAACACGTGCTCTTGTACCATTTGTCCAGGGGGTACCGGAACCCGTGGCAGATCCGGGGTAGAATAGGTCTTCAGTAACCCATGCTTGTCGTAAGAGGCGACTAACAGGATCGGGTGGTCAGGCTCGCTGACTTGAATGATGCATGTTATCATATCCCAATTGCATGGATCGATGCTCATGAAGTCAATGACTGGATAGTCTGGTCCAGACTCGATTATTTTCAGACCGCCGTCATATAGCCGGAATATTGCTGAGTAAACAACAAACAAACAAACAGGAGATACCGGTGCTATATTGGACTTTTGTAAAGTAAGATCAATACCACATGTAGACCTTTCCAAAATATACACGGAAGTTCGGTATGTGCATGGGAACATATACAAGGGGTGATGCTTAACTTTTTTCCAGGTGCATAGTCTGGAAGGTAATTTAAGGTACCGACGTTTACTACAATATCTGAAAAACTATTGGACCTACTCCAGTCAAAGTTGGTATGAGATTATTAAACAGTCATACATAACTGGATATTACATTTAAAGACAATCGGTGCATGAATGAAAAGATCTGTCTATTTAGCTATCACTATATTTCATCAACAACCAGACCTGTTCGTCACGGGTGGAACGAGCATTCTTTGTAACAGCCATCTGCATGATGCTACCCCTGCGTCACAGGGCCATATGACACAGTTGAACCAATCAACTCAACTCGAAAGGGTGCACGGGAATCACGCACGTTGAGACGCCCAACGCCCAACACCTAACACCGAACAGGTCTGGTTGTTGATGAAATATAGTGATAGCTAAATAGACAGATTTTTTATTCAGGCACCGATTGTCTTTAAATGTAATATTCAGTTATGTATGACTGTTTAATAATCTCATACCAACTTTGACCGGAGTAGGTCCAATAGTTTTTTCAGATATTGTAGTAAACGTCGGTACCTTAAATTACCTTCCAGATACATAGTTGACCACTTCATTGAATGATGTGTTATGGTTACCGTCAACACACTGAATCGCCAGGATAGCGTCACTGCACTGTGGAAATGATGTATCAGAACGTAAATACACACAAGATATGTTTTCGATCGAAACATGTTCAGAAAAATGATCAAGTCTAAAACGGATTAACACTACATCCTCATTAAACACTATAAAATCATGAAAAATTAAATTGGGGGATGGGGGATGGTTACGGGTCTTTACCACTATTTAGACACTAGCTATTTAGCTACTAAACACAATCCTAAACATATTTAGATCCCAAAAGCGTCAAAATAATGGGACAAGGTACCACTTAGTTTAGTGTTTAGGATCTAAAAACATTTTATACAGTGTGCATATTCCAAACGTAGGCTTAAGTAGGATCAGCCTTAAATGATAAATACACCCAGTAAGGGCTGACCAGAGTCTTATACAGGCCCTGGACATGGATGTTTATTTACTATCTCACGTTAAGTTGTGAGATAAGATGCAAGGCACGCTTCAGATATATATAGATATATATAAAGACTGTTTCCTGACATATGATACAATGAAAGACCACGCAAGAGGGGTCAGTGTCATATTTAAATTGCTGTCGTGAATCTGGATATATGACCTCCATTTGGCTGTTGACTCGAGTTTTATACCTACTTGACCTGTATAGGTACGTATGTGTGAAGAGACGGGGCGTAAGCAGCTGTGACTAACTCCTTACAGGGGATACGCTGAAGTTATGTTTTTGTCACGGAAACACTCGCTATCATCCATGTATGACGAAACTGTGGCACTCGAATCTCCCCACGGTTTGAAAGTATCAGTGAAAGTTGAATCGCCTCGTTATAGGACAGGCGACCCGGTGGAAGACGGGTCCCCGAGTTTGGCGTTATATCGAGGTTGCCGTGCAGGACATCGGCTGTGTGGTTTTATATTGAAGAGGTATGTGTGTTCGAGACTGGACAGCGGTCAGCCGAGACTGAACAACGTTCACGAAGGGGAGTTTAGTATCTGCGATGACGTGATCTGTGACGGAGGGGTGGACGTTGCCTCAGAGTGCCAGAGTATTCTACAACAGGCTGAGGTCATGCAAGTGCCGACATTAGCCATTGCAATGAGTGAAGCAGGTAAGGCAAACACATATATTTCCCGTTCATGATATACCATGTTATACCATGTTATACCATGTTATATCCATGTTTAGCATTACTTACTGTTATTGATAAATTTGGTCTTGTGGGGAGGGGAAGTAACTTAAGTAATAAACATCGTTACGACTTCATAATAGTAACACTATCTGATCATATGCTATACTATAGTCTGCAGTATGCAGTGACTATTGATACCAAAGCAATTACAGCGATATAGGCTAATTATAGAATGTATTTGTTATTGTTGATTCAGGTCCTGTGTGGGTGGAATATAAATAGTAAAGTAATTAACATTGTTAAGTTTTCATAATAAAATAACTATCTGATCATTTTTAGTAAACGCACACTTTATGAATAAGGGACGATTGGGTAGCCTACTGGGTAAAGCGTTTGTCGTCACGCCGAAGGCCCGGGTTCGATTCCCCACAATATGTGAAGCTCATTTCTTGTCCTCCGCCGTGATATTGCTGGGGTATTGCTAAAAGCAGCGTAAAACAATACTCGCTCGCCCTTATCAATGAGAGCGAGTAGATGTATGATTTGTTATTGTTGATCCTGTGTGGATGGAACGTAAGTTGGTAATCAATATGTTTCCTAGGCAATGTGTATTGTTGAAGGTTTATGTCACGCTTTCCCCGTGTGCTGGTAATACCTTGTCTTATTGACCCTGTATTGATAGAAGCATATGGAAGGCAGGTTTACATAGCGCTCCTCACTGTTTGATCTGACATGCAGTGAACGCATTCCTTACCAAAGAGCGAGAGAGCTTCGTGTGTTATACATTTGTATTTCTCCAGTTCAGGAGTTCCAGGTAGAACATGTAGATATGCATTCTACTATACAAATGCCTATCATGTAATACTTTAGCAGGGCTGTATATAACCCGAAATAGTGTATAACCGAATATTGATAACGTATGTAGATCCCTAAAAAGACTAACATTGTACCAGCCCTCATTAACAATATTTAGGTCCCGTGAAGATTCCGGGTTGAATAGGTTTTCAGCAACCCATGCTTTGTCGTAAGAGGCGACTAACGGATCCGGGTGGTCAGGCTCGCTGACTTGGTTGATGCGTGTCATCGTATCTCAATTGCGATGGTCATGATGTCACTCACTGGATTGTCTGGTCCAGACTCGATTATTTACAGGCCACCGTCATTTAACTGGAATACTGTTGAGTGCGGCGTTAAACAACAAACAAACAAACAAAAACAGCCAAACAATATTATTTAGACAATCGGGCTAGTGCCTATTTGCCCATCCCTATTTTGTAATTGTGTAAGTGTAATTGTGCGGGGGTGATTTATAGTCTAATATACGCTGGTGAAGAAGCGATCCCTGATATACACCCCATGTCTTTAATACGAATTGCCGACCTAGAAACCCACACTCGCAATGTCTCCATGCAAGTTTTATAGCTATGTACACAGTAGTATACGCACAGCAATGCGCCTCTCAGTGACATGTTCTATCTGGACCAGTCTCCACACATACCCATCTCTCGGCCTTCGTGTTCGGTCAACCTAAAAAACCCGACCGGAATGTTAATACAAAAGTCAAAACGACTCTGATGACCCATTTTCCGAAAACAGCCGAGTCGTGACGAGTGTATAATCGGATTGCAGTTCCTGTGTGGACTGCATAGTAACTGTGTAAGTCAATCTGTGACTATTGTGTTACAGTAATACCGTGCGCTAATGTATAGCCAGGGAGTGTATATAATTATACGTACACTAAACTACGGTTATAACGAACTCAAAGGGACCACGAATTTTAGTTCGTTATAAGCATATACAGCATAAATCCACAAATGGCCGGGAACAACAAAACAAGTTCGTTGTATCCGTTAGTTCGTTATAAGAGTGTTCGTTATAAACGTCGTTTACTGTCTATATGTAATGTCGCGGGGAGTTTTCGGTGTGCATGGGTGGTGCGTGTGTGTGTGTGTCTGTGTGTACGTGTATGTGTTTGTGCGTGCGTTTATGTGTATGTTTGTATTTGTATGCGCGTGTGTATGTGTTTGTGCGTGCGTTTATGTATGTGTGAGTGTATCTGTGTGTACGTGTATGTGTTTGTGCGTGCGTTTATGTGTATGTTTGTATTTGTGTGCGCGCGTGTATGTGTTTGTGCGTGCGTTTATGTGTGTGTAAGTGTGTCTGTGTGTACGTGTATGTGTTTGTGCGTGCGTTTATGTGTGTGTATGTATGTTTGAGTGTGTCTGTGTGTACGTGTATGTGTTTGTGCGTGCGTTTATGTGTATGTTTGCGCGCGTGTATGTGTGTGCATGAGTGCGTGCATGCGATTATGTGTGTGTATGTATGTATGTGTGCGTGTGTATGAGTGTATGTGTGTATGTATATGTTTTTGATTGATTTTTTTTCAATAATGGCTTTCCTCACCTTTTTAACAACCCCCAACCGTCCCACTATACAGTGACAGAATATAGCAGGAAATATGAAGACGGAACTTCCGATTAACACATCTGTGTTTTAATGACCCCTTCTACTAAAAGGGGGCACGGGTGGCCAAGTCGTCTGAGGCGCTGCGATTCACTGTGCAGAGTTGCGTCCCTTGGGCACGCCAAAAACCTATGATTGTAGGTTCGAATCCCGGTTCGCCCTGATTATGTTTCTAGATTTGTCAGCACCGTACCCGTGCTCGTGGGTGTCACCGAAGTGGTAAACGTCAAAGACCTGCATCACGCCGTGATATAACTTGATACTGTTAAAAGCGGCGTTACTCACTCACTCACTTCTACTAAAAAGAATCTCGGTCCTATAGTTTGGTTGTTTGTTGTTTAACGCCGCACTCAGCAATATTCCAGCTATATGAAGGCGGTCTGTAAATATACGAGTCTGGACCAGACAATCCAGTCATTGACATCATGAGCATCGATCCACGCTATTAGGATACGGTGACATGCATCGGTCCTATAATACAGCATCATGTTAGTGTACGGGAGTTACGATGATCGTATTTCTATCATATATGTTCATATTTAATATGCAAAATCAGCATTTCTTTCTTTGTTTTCTTTGTTGTTTAACGCCGCACTCAGAAATAAAAAACCAACAAACAAAGTCGCCATAGAAATAAATGCTGATTTTGCATATCACATATGAACATCTTTGATATTAATGTTGTGCTGCGTATTCTGAAAGAGAAATATTTTTCACGGCGTACACGTTTTATGGGTTACATCTCAGGTCATGACCAAGGCACATCGACCAAACTTTGTTTACGTGCGTCACAAGTCATCTCTTTACACTTTTTTTAAAACACTGATCTTCCTAAGTGCACCGTGAAATCTGGTCTCTTGCTAATAGGTCACGCGCTGCAATTCAGCCTTTTAAACTTTGACATCTCCTGGCGGTATCTTCCTGATGGGAAGTGACGTATTTCTATGCAGCCAAGTCTCGTTAATCCGACAATCGGCTTTATCCAAAACTAATGATGGGAACCGATTAAATCAGAGCTATTTAGACCCGTTAATCCGTTAATCTCGCACTCCGAATCCGACACACCTAATTTGCAACGAATTACCGAAATCACTCATTAAACAGTCCCGTTAAGCCGACACCGTGGACAACGTGTTTGTATCGTTATCTATCGTGTAGTTATCGTCCGCAGTGTTCGCACAGGACAGGGCAAATTTTCCCGGGAGTGTTGAAATTGGCTCGTTGCAACCGTATTTCGTCGCTGGTGAAAAAGCTTGTGCGCCATTTTTATTCGTCTATTAATAATATATATATTTGCTTGAGATCATAGACGTGTCGTCCACCTCTTGGTACTCAACACTTCAACAGTATGAAAAAAACAAATATTGCAAAGCTAGAATCCAGTAGAAAGGGTGTCAATGTATCGATGTTTACGGGACTTGTGACGTCACCTTCCGGCCAACACAGTGAGGCGTGTTCCAAAATGACGGTCGAATTCTCAGGTGAGTTCGTAAGACATTGCTTATTATGAACATCTGCTGGCGATACGGCAAACTGTCATGTAAGTACAGGTTTATTACTTTATATAGTCATCACACATATCCTATAACCATTTTTCACAAGATATTCTATTAGTCCACCTCCTGAATACTGGAACGTGTGTGTGTGTGTGTATGTGTGTGTGATCTAACACTGTAAATAATCGAGTGTGGACCAGACAATCCAGTGATTGATATCATGAGCACCAATAAATGGAATACGATGATATGCATCAGCCAAGTCACCGAAGCTGTCAGCCTGATCCATTTAGTCTCCTCGTGTGACAGACATGGGTTGCTGGGGACCTACCTGCGTGTATATTATTACCCAGAATCCCCTCGGGTTATATAATGAATCTGTGTCTGCGACCTTCGATTGTCTGGATTTCATGTTGTCTGACTGATTGACTGATGATTGTGAGAGAAGTGAAGATGTATTTATATCGGCGTCTCCTTTCTTGCCTTTCTTGTATTGGTTGATTGATTGCTGGGGCGTTGATGGATGTGTTGATACAGGCATGACATTTGCCGTGTCAGTGATATATACAGAGAGTAAACGAAAGTTGTTTTACGCCACAATATTCCAGCTTTATAATAGAAGAGGTGAAGAGATGCCACTGTAGATTCTTTGTGAGTGAGAGAGCGAATGGTGTTTAAAGGCAACACACACGTGTGTCATCATGAGATCACATGGCTAGATATTCTGGAGTTTTTACTGGAGTAAATAAAAATAAATATTGTCATATGATTATTCAAATTCAATCAAAAATCAAATGTTAATTCATTGTGGGCAGATGAGCGAATTACTTTAAAGAAGCACACTATCAGCCCACTTCAACCTCTTGCGACAAGCATAGTTTACATAGTCTAACCCGGAATCACGACAGTGCACGAGTAAGTGACTTGTATGACCTCACGTTGAGCAGATCGTGGCAACCATGAGTGTTTAGGTGGACTTATATTTCCCCGGGAGAACCGCGTTCCAGGCACGGACATGAAATATATCATTTTATTACCCACGTGGTGAAGATACAAGTGGTAAGATACTAAATCCGTGTGTCGTACAGGGTTGACCTTGTTTTATTCGTTTTGATTGGATAACCGTGACCTCTGTCACACCGGGACTACTTTTTTCATTCATAAAAAAACCCTACAAGGCAGAACTGAAGCAATCTCGTGTGAGCGAGGGATATTAACAAACACTTTATTAAACCAAACAAGATAGTCACACGCATCAAGTTCGGTTTGCATCCTATATAAGTTATGCATTGAGCTTCCACAGACATTATGTAATCGAGCTATATCCATTTACAATGTTCGAGTACCGTTCAATAGATCGAGGGTCCCAATGAGCGTGACGCACCCGACTACTTTCGCAACTTCCAATTTGATTTAACGTAAAAGGATAAGCGTGGTGAAATGAAGTCAGTTTAAACTATCTGGACAGATATCTAGACTTACTTGGGATGATCCGGGTGTGCCATCAGTGTCCTCTTCGAAGTGTATTTTGTGGCACTGTTTCGGGAGTTGTTTGTTCACGACTGCACGACCAGATCACTCACAGTGAACATTTCCGATACAAATCATTCGAAAACTCCGTAGAAGTGTGCCTGATTTCTGATTATGTGACCCAAAATATCCCAAAGGTGAACAATAACATTCTCTATCTTTAGAGTAAAACGCTGGGTAGATCACGGTTGTCTTTTCTTATTCCGGTGGTGACCTAGCCCTTCGTTCGCAGCTGTCCCTGACATGCAAGCATGAGAGCGTGTTGATTTTCACTTCTTCATTAAAGGGTGCCACGTGACCTTTCGCGATGTCAAGGCTGAACACATTGAAATAGATAAACCAAAAATGAGTAAATGATTTTGTTTGTTTTTTAAAAAACAAAAGAAACGCGAACACCATATATTTTGGTTAATATATGAAGAATTACTCCTATTAAAGAGATATTAGATTGGTTTGGTGCACAAACGAACAAACTGGTATGTTGTGTGAACCGATGCTCATGAACGCATCACATGTGACGTCATAGACCCATGACACGAGATGCTCCATTTGTCTCGTGCAGGATTAGCGTGTACAGTTGGAAATCACGTGCAGCATATCGTGATAAGAATAAAGACACTGTGGAGACACTTGACTGATTGTTGGTTTGGTCATTAAGTGGTACACATTTGAAACATCTTTTCTTAACGTACATACTTCTCTATATGTTCTATGGTGTGCATTTCTTTCGGCGGTGAGTATGTAAAATCTAGCAACGTTGGCTGGAATGGAGCTATGTGCACACGACACATTACAAATCTGTCAATAACTTTATGTTTTGTACTTCTAGATACAGAAGCCGGAGACATAGCTGCAGTTCTAAAAACCGTATCGACTTTTCACCCAGAACATCTATCGGAAGTTGTGTTGACAGCGTCAAACGAACAAGAAAAGTCCTCTGTTGAATCTCAGTGCCAGGAACTATTTCATCTCGAGTTGAAGACAACACACAGACAGGAAGATTCGATACCTTCATTAAAGGAGGAGTTCGAGCCCTTGTTGAGAGTTCCGCCTGACTCTGGTGGTGTGACGGATGTGGGTCCGACACTGAGTGAGAACATCGCATCCCGTGTGAGGAAGATGGCCCAGGTGGTGATAGACTCGCTCATCAGCGTCAAGACTCAGGACGAGGATGACCAGCCGTATCGTAAAACAGAGTAATCTCTGGGAATAAACAGACTGCAAACCCCATCGGCCATGTCGTGTTTTCTTACACTGTCAATACACGTGTTAATGACACAATATTATGTATATTTTTTAATATTGAAATATATAAGACGCACATTCATTAGAACACGCTGGTGTTGCCCTGACAACTAAGATACAGTGAGTGGGGATGGGTTGAAGTGGGCTGTCAGTGTGGTCATCTGCCCACTATATTTGATTGAATTTGAATAAACATATGACAAGATTTATTTTTATTTACTCCAGTAAAAACTCCAGAATATCTAGCCATGTGATCTCATGATGACACACGTGTGTGCTGCTTTTGAACACAATTCGCTCTCTCACTCTCCACATAACCTACAGTGATATCTCAGTCTAATATTTTAAATATGACATTAATATTCATCTCTGCTCGCAAACTGGTGCATTGTCTAACGCCTGTGTAAATCCCCGAATTACAAGGAATTGACAATACGTTATGACAGTAAAATGCAGTTTAATGCAGTTTATTATCATGAACGATTGAATATCATGCCAGGTATTTTCCCCCAGTGGAGTGATGTTCTTGTACTAGACATTGTAGAGTGTCTGAAGGTGAACACTACTCCATTCACTCTGGTAGTCTTGTGTTCTGCCTCCCCAGAGACAGTGTCAGGCCCATACATGTCCACACACACAGTGTTGATCGCACCCGCTGGAAGGGAGACAACCCTGGGGAACACGATGTCGTTTGGCAGATCTCGAGCCATCGAGATTCATCCGGCCTCAGACCACAGTTTCGGGGAAGGTTACGATGTCATGCAGCAGATCTCCACCATCAAGATTTGTTCAAGCCCGTGTAGCGCCGTAATTGCCGGACACCTTTTTCTGTATGTATATAGAGGTGTGTGATTTTTTTCCTATACGAATATATTATGCTAAACACGCTATCATCGAGTTCCTGTGATTTGACGTTGTGTTGACAGCGTCCTCTGTACAATCTCAGTGAGTGAGTGAGTTGGGTTTAACGCCGCTTTTAACAGTATTCCCGTTATATCGCGGCGTGTCAGCTTAATGTGGGAGGAAAGCCCGAAGTGATGCAGGTCTAAGACGTTTACCACTTCGGTGAAACCCACGAGCACGGCGCTGACAAACCTAGAAACATAATCGGGGCGAACCGGGATTCGAACCCATAATCATAGGTTTCTGGCGTGCCCAAGGGACGCAACTCTGGGCCCCCCGTGTCCCCGTACAATCCCAGTGCCAGGAACAGTTACGGTTTCATCCAGAGTTAAAGAGACCATACACAAACAGGAAACTTAGATGCAATTTAATACAAGGCGATTTTGTTAAAAGGTTAAAACGCGTCTCAAAAACATTATTGTAACAAATTAAACCGTTTATAGCTGCAATGATGAGTTGCATTAGGTATACAAAATTCGTGACAGAGAACTTTTAGTTCGAAAGGAATTAATAGAGCAAAAGACATTTCACAAGAGTATTCTGGACATTTCATATTTATCATTGGATTGGTTCCATGTTATCGTCGATTAGTTAATGAATCAAGCAGCGAGGTAAGATACTTTTAAATTGTAGAGGGGCGGTCGTGTAGCCTAGTGGTTAAAGCGTTCGCTCGTCACGCCGAAGACCCGGGTTCGATTCCCGACATGGGTACAATGTGTGAAGCCCATTTCTGGTGGCCCCCGCCGTGATATTGCTGGAATATTGCTAAAAGCGGCGTAAAACCATACTCACTCACTCACTCATTTGTAGAATCCGCAGTGAGTCACAAAATCAATAGAGAGATGCTCAATCTGGCACTCGCTTTATAATCAAACTGAGGTATTGTGACATGTGACAAAGAAAGGTCAGATTCAACCCCTTTAAAAAGATAGACTAGAAGGGTGGCGCGGTTCTGGTAGTGACTGAGGCAGATCGATACCACTCTGTGTGTCCAGTCTATGACGAGTAGCCTGTTTTGTTTAGAAGTTGCATTTGAAGATGGACTGGAGCGTTATTAAAAGTATGTGAGTATGACCCGTGTGTTTTGTTCAGTCCTTGTACGCAAGGGGCAGCACATGAATGTTGATGGATACAGTTCGGACTAAGAGTCGATAAACCAATAACCCCTTGACTATGATGACCCGATTCTGACCAAGCGAGTTGCCAAGTCATGGCTTACCTTGCCTATAACGACATGGAACGACAATAAAATAGGTAACCGTAGTAGGGCTCAGTTAACCCCAAACGCAGTTACGACATGGTGGAGATTCAAAACTCAGTGACGACAAATTCGAGTCCTTGTTGATAGTTCCGCCTGAGTGGTGATGTGAGTGGTGAGTGGTCCAGGTGGTGGTAGACTCGCTCATCAGCGTCAAGACTCAGGACGAGGATGACCAGCCGTATCGTAAAACAGAGTAATCTCTGGGAATAAACAGACTACAAACCCCTTCAACTTTGTCGTGTTTTATTACACTGTTAATACACGGTGTTACAGACAATATTGCACATAAGGAGGGGAATTAATGGATGTCAGAATCCTTCACCTTTCATTCACCTGATAAAGGAGAAAGTATGTACCCCGACACGCTGTGTTCCTCATAATAAAGAAGGTGACATCCATAAATTCTCTTCCTGATGTGTATCACTTCTAAATGCAACTCAAAGGCATGAACGCACGCACGCACGCAATCACGCACATCTATACGTACAACAATTTCAAGAAAATTTTCCTCAAATAGTATTTTGCAATCTTTGGGGCGTTTCGTCGAAAAGAACACCGTCATCAGCATAAGGATGAACTCGAAGCTGAAGCCAAAATAAAATATTCATAAACAGCCGAAATATTAATCTTAACCCCTCGACAGCCCATAGATGTAAGGTAGGGTTAAACGTCGCTTTAAAATAACAGGACTGATAAATGCCCTCCCTGTCTGACACCTGTGAAATATTTGGAAAGTAATCTGACAATATATTACTTGCTTGTTCCACTGATTTCATAATACTGTGCATGTTTTTCACTATTGTTAGCAATTTATCTTCATTTCCGTTTTACCGCATTTTGATAAAAGTTCCATATCAAGCCAGGTATTTGTCCACTTTTTGTTGATGTACCTGTCGTACACATTGAAGAGTGTGTGAAGGTGAACACTACTCCATCTTCTGTTACTGTATCTGGTCCTTCCCGACCACTTGCAGTGGGACTCCCATCCATGTCCACACACAGAGTATAGGATGTCCCTGCTGTAAGGGAAACACCCTCGGGGAACATGACGTCATTCAACTGATAACTGCCTCCATGTTTCATCCTGGTGTTCAGAAACGGCTCAGCAATCGCCGTGTTATTGGAGTTATACACCCTGATACTCAGTGTATACACTTCACCATCGGGTCCACCATATACCTGACACCCTTCTAGGAGAATGCTCTGAGATGATGAAAACGAGATGGAGTGTCTACCTGCATTCGAACTAATCAAATTTGAATAATACCGAAACCTGTTTACATATCTGTATGTTTTAGACACATAATCTCTGTGGGACGTGTGTAATATTCTCTGAGAATGGTTAAATGGAGAAATATCAACAGCTGAGTTTATTTTTCTGTCCATTATTCGAACTTTTTCATCATCGGTCAGCACTCCGGAAGGACCAACAACGTTCACCAGGAACTCCAGGGGCATGCTGGTAAACCGGATCTCATACCTCATCTCTCCCAGGAGTCTCCGTCTGTTCTCTGGTGTGTCAACCACAGCTTCATCCTGGCATCTTGCCTTTGTCCAAGTAAACACTGCGTCAAAAATATCCTCCTCTTTTGCTTTCATACTATCTGATTTTAGGCACTTTTCGAGACAGTCTGAACAAAGATCCACAAATCCTTGAGATTTGATGACTCTCTCCCCTCCTTCTGTCAGGATCTTCAGGGCCTTCTGTTCCAAGCCCAGCTCCCCGTAACCATGACACTGCTCCAGGATCTGGCAGACACTGTGTTCTGACAGGGACTTCTCCAGGAATGTTACACAAAGACTGTACAACGAATCTATAAAATACTTCCTGGATGTGTACAAAAGTCCGGCAACTGTATCTGCTTTGATGGTTGCCTTGTCTGTGTACACATACCTACAATAAACACAAAGCATGAAATAGATATGACGAACCAAATGAAATAGGTTGATAGGGCTAGATAATAACATCCTAAGGAACACAAGGCAGTTTAGTTATTCAATTAACTGGATAGGATTTCTTGAATACTTCACCTGTTACGGAAAAAAATCATCTAGGGCTAATATGAACGAAATAATATTCGTGGATCCAATGTAGCTATCCACTCCAGTATGTCGGCCTGTCTCTATGTTCGTCAGTTTACACAACAAAGGACCCGTGAAGATCTGGGGTAGAATAAGTCCCAATTACGCGGTTCGATGCTCATGACGTCAATCACTGGACTATCTGCTCCAGACTCGATTATTTACAGACCGCCGTCATATAGCTGAAATACTGCTGAGTGCGGCCTTAAACAACAAACAAACAAACAAATTATACAACAAAGCAAGGACCTTACCTTAAGAACTCCCTGAAGACGTCTGGTTCAATATCCGGGATTGTCACCTCCTCTGTCTCCGCCAGAGGGCCACAGAACATAGCATGGAAGACACAGCTGCGACTGACAAGAACGTAGCGGTGAGCTCGGACCATCTGCTTCTCTGATCCTACCCGGAAGGTGACGTCACTGAAGTCTTCTGTGTCGAGCATGCGCAGATTACATTCTGTGACGGACTTCCCTGCCTGCCAGTCGTCCACATAGCCAGACTTTCGGCTCTCACTTGACATTTTCTCAATCTAGAAAACGGCAACATACGATGGTTTAATATTTGAACATGCTGTAGCAAATTATACGCACCATCTTAATAATAAAACTTCAACGCCAGAGAATAGCCTATCTCGATTATCAGACGAAACAGATAACAAAATAGCTGCAAAAATTATGGGTATGGATCCCTGAAAATCAGGGAGGACACCACGTGTAAAAAGTGTAAGAATGACCTGCCCATCCGGTGCACCCGCTGCTCGCACAATCTGCATAAAAAAGTGTGTCTGTTGCCTGACACGGCACAGCAGAACACCTGCAATGCGACAAACAAGAAAATACATCATCCTATTTTAGACATGCTGTATGCGAGAATAAATATGAGTGAGTGAGTGAGTGAGTTTGGTTTAACGTCGCTTTTAACAGTATTCCAGTTATATCGTGGCGTGTCAGCTTAATGTGGGAGGAAAGCCCGAAGTGATGCAGGTCTCAGATGTTTACCACTTCGGTGAAACCCACGAGCAAGGGTATGGTGCTGACAAACCTAGAAACACAATCGGGGCGAACCGGGATTCGAACCCACAATCATAGGTTTCTTGCGTGACCAAGGGACGCAACTCTGCACAGCGAATCGCGGCGCCTTAGACGACTGGGCCACTCGTGCCCCCAGAATCAATATGAAATATTGAGAGCCATTTAATATTTACTTGAACCTCATGTGGAAAGAGATTGTGCGTTTGATTGACGTTGATCAACTTCATTTTAAACTGTCAAAAGATTCTTATACCCAGTAGACAGATCGTTTCAAATTTCACTGGGGATAAAATCAAGTACCTGAGCACAAAAGTGAGATAGGTTACACTGAAGGATGTTGGTGTTTTTCAACCAACAGAATGATGTCGGGTATCTAAACTCGGTTTCATTTTTCGTCTCGATTTGAACATAAAACCCACATAGAATATACGTTTTGCTTCAATAGCACTCCCTTTTTGGCGGGGCGGTGGGGTAGCCTAGTGGTAAAGCGTTCGCCCGTCACGCCGAAGACCCGGGTTCGATTCCCGACATGGGTACAATGTGTGAAGCCCATTTCTGGTGGCCCCCGCCGTGATATTGCTGGAATATTGCTAAAAGCGGCGTAAAACCATACTCACTCACTCACTCTCTTTTTGGCACACATGTCATAGCCAAGAAACGACAATATGTATAAATAGTGAGTTGGGTTTAACGCCGCTTTGAACAGTATTACAGTTATATCGCGGCGTGTCAGCTTACTGTGGGAGGAAAGCCGGTAGTGAATCAGGTCTCAGACGTTTGCCACTTCGGTGAAACCCATGAGCACGGGTATGGTGCTGACAAACCTAGAAACATAATCGGGGGGAAACCGGGATTCGAACCCACAACCAAAGGTTTCTGGCGTGTCCAAGGGACGCAACTCTGCAAAGCGAATCGCGGCACCTAAGACGACCGGGCCACCCGAGCCTCCCGAGTGTGTAATAAGAACGGCTGTTACTATTTCCATTCGGAAATATGTTCATTTTTGAGATTCGGAAATCTGATTTGCTGACCTGAATGCTTTATTCACTCGTACTAAGAAGTTAGAAGCATCGGCACTGTCTGACGAATTAGGAAGTTCACTTGTCGCGACTTAGATGCTATGTAGGGCTTCAGTGATGTTTATGAAGAGAGGTATCGTACCAGAGTGAGAAAGTGTTTATTTCTGCAAAGGAACCACCGGCCCATTATACAAGATAAGATAGGTACGCGACAAATCGCAAAGAATAATGAGGACCGAAGCGTGGTTTATTTCACGATAAAACATTGTTGTCATGACGTCCTGTATGGAGATTCGAACATACGCTCGCAAATTGATGACGTCGTATATATATTGGACGACGTTAATCTTGAGAGGGAAGTGTCTAGAGTGAGTTGTTCCTCACAGATGTAGCTGTAGAAAGCAGATGAACGCAATGGCCGAACGATCGCACCTACAATTGTCAGAGATATGACAATCGGTATTGTGAGAAATTGTGAAGATAATCGCCGAAAATTGTGAGTATACAAAACTTAACACGGTTCATCCATATATAACCAAAGACATAACTATATAACTATATTAACCTGGAGTCTCCAACAATTACGTCCACCCTCAACCACTAATCTCATAAACTCTTTAAGGTCGCATGAATTACCGTTTGTATTTTACCTTCGCAATGTCGTCAAAGTACTAGGTTGTGTCAGGGCCTTGCGATTTGGTCAATATGAAAACATTTCTGCACTAACTTATTCAAACACATTAGGTATCGCATGAATGACTATTATGACGTAATTCAATTTGTGATAAGGGTTAGTACATCGTGTCTTCCAGAATTATGAGACCCGTGAAGATCCGGGGTAGAATACGTCTTCAGCAACCCATGCTTGCCGTAAAAGGCGACTATGCTTGTCGCAAGAGGCGACTAACGGGATCGGGTGGTAAGGCTCGCTGACTTGGTTGATGCATGTCATCGATCCCAATTGCGTGGATCGATGCTCATAATGTCAATCACTGGACTGTCTGGTCCAGACTCCATTATTTACAGACCGCCGTCATACAGCTGGAATAGTGCTGAGTGCGGCTTTAAACGAACGAACCAACCAGAAATGAGGAAAATGCAAGTAAGACCCCAACCGCCTCCAAAGGGAACATTAGATTAGCAACCACATATACAGTGCTTGTGGATGCAGAAATGGGGTTTAGGAAAACGAAATTGTTAGCTGTACAGTTTACAAGTTTATTCCATAGTGAGCAGATAGTGAGTGTATATATATGCATTGATAGGGTAGGTGTATTACTGCAATATGGAGTATGGACATTTTATGAAGCAGGGAGTGGGGCGCACTCCACTTTGGTTTCCTGCAATTGTTGGGTTTTCGTAACACTTCGCAGGGACTGATATATAGGGAACACGAATTCAAACAAGATGTGATGCTGCTGACTGATATATATCGCAGCAGTCATCCCGTACTGTGTACGACAACATTATCACTAGAAATACAAGAGACCAGTAAACCGCATCATCTGTTTAATATTTAGATCTAAGCATAAAAATTCAGAGTGACAAAAAACTTCACATACAAATTTTAAAAATATCACTAAAGGGACCAACTCTGATCGAGGCTGTGTCATCTACTGCCAGGGTCAACAAAGCTAGAATCTATATGATAAAAAAGGACGTGCTTCACTTCAATCAATAACTGCTGCTACTGTACATGGTCTTGTAGTTCACGGGATGTGTCTCTCCATCTTGACACAACACATGCGACACCTATTTCTAGAATAATAACACATGACATATTGTCAGTCTACAGCGTGCTCGTTTCTTGACTTCGCTGGGTTCCGGCGCTAGCCCGATTGTATAGACGTTGTCCACTAAGAGAGGGCATTGATACAGACAAGATCCACCTCTTGCTGGGACTTGATATCACACACATATCCGCGATAACTCACTCCCCAAACAAAATCATCAAGGGTTTTTCTCGCATTCGATTGATTCACATCTTCATCTCGCGCTCTCGACAAAATATAAGGTACACATTTCTGTTTTTGTGAGGTAGGATATATCGTTACATGTGCATTGTGGATCCACATGCTGTGAATATATGTAATCTGCACTTAAAACATTGCCCCACAACGCTATTAGCTTACACCAACAATTTACAACCTACCTTCGTGTGACGAGACCAGCGAATGTGAATGTTTACAATGGTTGCGTTACGACTTCCGCTTGAAAGTTTGATATTTTATGTGTGCTTTTCTCAGTTTCTACATAGCAAGGGAGATAACTCCACCTGGAGCTCTCGCGTATCAAGCTTGTCAGTGCGTAATGGGACTGCACGTTTTAAACCAGGTGCTTAAATTACAGAATTTGCCAATTTTGATTGAGTAACATTTTATCCAAATTTAAGAGGGATGACTTCAACTTTCCCTTCATGTCGAGCAATATTCCAGCAGCTCCAGCCTTTGGGGTTTACATTTCGCAATTTTATATTTAGTTAAGGTGGTATCCATGTCAACAAGCCACATGTCACATTTTCTATATTTAGTTAAGGTGGTATCCATGTCAACAAGCCGAATGTCACATTTTTCAAATTTGGGATTGAGAATAAAATACTCTTGACCTTGTAGCATGTGAGATGCTTGAATATTTACATAATCTGAATCCTGTGTTCTTGTATGAAGTTTAAGTGCCCTTTGCCTTGTGGTATGTGAGCTGCTTGAATATTTACATAATCTCAATCCTGTATTTTTGTATGTGTTTAAGTGCCCTTTGCCTTGTGGTATGTGAGCTGCTTGAATATTTACATAATCTCAATCCTGTATTTTTGTATGTATTTAAGTGCTCTTTGAGTATGTGAGAAACATGTCTGCATGAATTAAACCAACTTAAATGGTGGTCTTGTGATCGCATTGTTGTGCGATACGTGTGCGTCGTGCTCAGGATACGTGTGCGTTGTGCTCAGGATACGTGTGCGTTGTGCTCAGGATACGTGTGCGTTGTGCTCAGGATACGTGTGCGTAAGTGCTGTTGCTATCAACCAGTGGTTTCCTTGCCACAGAATCAAATGCAATTGAAGCCGAAACATGACCCTCCCACATAACTGCATATTGCTCAGGCAACTACAGTAAACTGCATTAATAACGAACACGCTTATAACGAACTGACGGATATAACGTACTGTTTTTGGTCCCGGGCAACTCTCGGGCATTTGCTGTGCATATCCTGTATATAACCTTTTAACGAACTACGGTTATAACGAATAAAAATGAATGGCCCCTTTGAGTTTGTTATAACCGTAGTTTACTGTATATCCATCTTGGGTCCAATGTCAGCTGCTGAAACAGTCTATGACTCGAGGTGGAATATCAACCCAGGAATCTGCCCCCTATTGGCGTATGAAGACGTTTTGAACAAAAATCTCACTCCATCGACGGTGATACTGTTTATTCCACTGCAACTGTAGTAAGTGTCAGGTCCAACCATGTCCACACACAGGTTATAGGTGTTGCCTGCTGTCAGTAGAACTGATTCAGGAAACAGAATATCGTTCAGCTGCCCTTGGCCAGAAAGTTTCATCCTGGTGTTCAGCAGGGGTTCGGCAATCAGAACATAGTTCAGGCCGAACACTCTGGCACTCAGTTTGTACATATCACCACCGTATCCGCCATACACTTGACATCCACGCAGATCAATACTCTTACTAAGATTAATCGTGATGGCCTGTCTTCCTGCTTTGATAAGACTGTACTCTGTTTTGCATAACCTGTTGACATATCTAAGCAAATTCCTCTTGATTTGTTTACCCTGTGGTTGTTTGAACGGAGATATATTAACTGCAGTGTCGACTTTTTTGTCCATAATTCGTACTCTCTCGCTGTCTGTCAGCACCCCAGATGGGCCTACCACCTTCACAAGATACTCCAAGGTGAAGGCTGTAAACCGGATCTCATACCTCATCTCTCCCAGGACTCGTCGTATATTCTCAGGCGTGTCATAGACACTGTTCATCTTACAACATTCTTTAGCCCAAGACAGTGTTGCCTCGAAAACTTCTTCCTCTTTCGCTTTTCTATTGTCAGACTTCAAAAACATCCTCAGACAATCAGAACACAGATTGATAAACCCTGGAGACTTGATGACTCTCTCCCCTCCTTCTGTCAGGATCTTCAGGGCCTTCTGTTCCAGGTCCATCTCCCCGTAACCATGACACTGCTCCAGGATCTGACAGACGTTGTCCTCTGACAGGGACGTCTCCAGGAACGTTAGACACAGATCGTACAATGCATCTACAGAATACTTCCTTGATGTGTACATTAACCCGGTGACAGTGTCAGCGTTGATGGTTGTCTTGTCTGTGTACACATACCTACAATAAACACAAAGCATGAAATGTTTTCTGATATGAGCTGATATGTCTAGATATAGGTTTTTAACTTTCAGAAAAGTCAATGCATTTAGTTTGTCTTTTAATTCTAGATTTCTTGAATAGACCCTTTTATTATAGAATTATATTATAATCCCACATCCAGGGCTAATATGAACTTAGTCATAGTCAGTACGTTAATGGGAGCACGGGTGGCCCAGTTGTCTAAGGCGCCGCAATTCGCTGTGCAGAGTTGCGTCCCTTGGACATGCCAGAAACCTATGATCGTGGGTTCGAATCTCGGTTCGCCCCGATTATGTTTCTAGGTTTGTTAGCACCATACCCGTGCTCGTGGGTTTCACCGAAGTGGTAAACGTCTGAGACCTGCATCACATCGGGCTTTTCTCCCACATTAAGCTGACACGCCGTGATATAACTGGAATACTGTTTAAAGCGGCGTTAAACCCAACTCTCTCACTCACTCACTGATACGCCGTGATATGACTGGAATACTGTTAAAAGCTGAGTTAAACCAAACTCTCTCACTCACTCACTGATACGTCGTGATATAACTGGAATACTGTTAAAAGCGGCGTTAAACCCAACTCTCTCACTCACTCACTGATACGCCGTGATATGACTGGAATACTGTTAAAAGCGGAGTTAAACCCAACTCTCTCACTCACTCACTGATACGCCGTGATATAACTGGAACACTGTTAAAAGCGGTGTTAACCCTAACTCACTCACACTCAGTATGTTAATATTGTATGATCCGTTTTGAATAGTAACCTGAAGTCAAAAGACATATTTGTTTGTGTTGGTCGGATCTATTCCATTCAATCTACATACTGTTTTAGAAACATTCCAAACAACGGTTTTACCTCAAGAACTCATTAAAGACGTCTGCTTCAATGTCAGGGATGGTTACCTCCCCTGTCTCCGCCAGGGGGCCACAAAACATAGCATGGAAGACACAGCTGCGACTGACAAGAACGTAGCGGTGAGCTCGGACCACCTGTTTCTCTGACCCCACCCGGAAGGTGACGTCACTGACGTCTTCAGTGTCGAGCATGCGCAGATTACACTCAGTGACAGTCTTCCCTGACTGCCAGTTGTCCACATATCCAGATTCTCGGCTTACGTGCGACATTGGCTTAATCTAGAAAACGGAATCATATCATACAATTGTTGAACATCTATTGTTGAATATAACAACCTATTTCACATGCGTCTTTGAAAGATATTGTTTCACTTGAACATAAACGTGTAAAGAGATCGAGAGATTGATTGACGTATATCGCCCTCGTTTTAAACTGCCAGGGCCCCGTTCCACAAAGTGATCTTAGCTCTAAGTCGATCGTAACTCCCGTTCTTTAACACTGACTTACGACAATCGTAGCGCTAAGATCGCTTTGTGGAACGGGGCCCAGATCATTCTGATAATTAGCATGCAGGTTTCAAACTTTTCTCTCTTTTAAAAAAAATATTGTTTATTCAATTCAGTATTTGACGTTATATTGTTACTTATTTGCACATAAAGTAACATGACACGTAACATTCTAGTTGGGGGCACAGGTGGCCCAGTGGTCTGAGGCGCCGCGATTCGCTGTGCAGAATTGCGTCCCTTGGGCACGCTAGAAACCTATGATTGTGGGTTCGAATCCCGGTTCGCCCCGATTATGTTTCTAGGTTTGTCAGCACCATACCCGTGCTCGTGAGTTTCACCGATTTGGTAAACGTCTGAGACCTGCATCACTTCGGGCTTTCCTCCCACATTAAGCTGACACGCCGCGATATAACTGGAATACTGTTAAATGTGGCGTTAAACACAACTCACTCACTCACTCTAAAATATACTAGTTAAAGTGATCGTTTCAATCCTCACTGTGGATAGAATCGGATACCTAGTTGAGTGAGATGAATGAGTGAGTGAGTTGTGTTTAACGCCGCTTTTAACAGTATTCCAGTCGTATCACGGCGTTTGATTGAGAGGAGTTTAATAACACTTTGAAAAAGCCAGGTTATAAATTAAATGTAATTTGATGAACAAGTTCATTTTTAAAGTCATATCCCTTACTCTGGGGGGCGGTGGGGTAGCCTAGTGCTTAACGCGTTCACTCGTCACGCCGAAGATCCGGGTTCGATTCCCCATATTGGCACAATGTGTGAAGCCCATTTCTGGTGTCCCCCGCCGTGATATTGCTGGAATATTGCTTAAAACGGCGTAAAACCTCACTCAGATACTCGCCCTTTACTCTGACATGATACCTCTCTGCGTGAAGATCTGACCTCTGACACAGGGCGTCACTTCATGACTCAAACACGCTCTAAGGACATGGGTAGTTGGTTGGTTGGTTGGTTGGTTGTGTAACGCCGCACTCAGCAATATTCCAGCTATATGACGGCGGTCTGTAAATAATCGAGTCTGGACCAGACAATCCAGTGATTGTGGTCGTTGTGTATCGTACAATAAAACACTGCAGAGAGTATAAACTACTTGGGGCTGCACTCATCGTGGATTATTCTCCCTGCAGTGTTTTATTGTACGATACACAACGACCTAGAGTCGTATATTTCTTAAATGAATTAAGATAGCATGTTTTCAACACATCCCATTTTATGAAGCAGGGAGGGAGCGCAACAGGTAACACTTCGTTACACAAATTTCAACAAGTTGTGATGATGGTGACACTCATAAATATCATCATACCAGTCAGCCTGAACAACCATATCATTAAAGGGACGCAACTCTGTCGAGCTTGTGTTAGATAGTGCCAAGTTCAACAAAGCTGTATAAAGCTCACTTACAGATGGTATACCAACATAAACAATAAAACTGCTACAACTGTACATGTTTATCTCAACATGTATCTCTTCATCTCATAGTATTGACACATTATATGCGACATATATTTCTAGGATAATAACACATGACCAGCTGATGACATATCGTCAGTCGGCAGTGTTCTAGTTTCATAACACTGTCCACGAAGACAGTGCGCTTCTAGGGAAACCATTCACCTCTTGCTGTGATGTCACAGAGTTGATATCACACACAGGATATCCGCGATAACACGCTCCCCAAAGAGGAACATTAACACATTTGTATGATCACGAGGTATGAGGTATCGTTGCACGTTAACTGTGTGGATGTCACACGGGATATCAGCAATTACCCTCCACCCCACCCCTCCCCCCTCCCCACCCCACCCCCCAAAGCAGTGCAATCACTGATTCTGTATCTGTCAATGTCGAATAAATGAAAATGTTCCCCAAAACACGTTGATCTACATGATGTGGATATGTGATCCGGATATATAACGCTCAACACATTCCCACATACTACACCGACAGTTTAGAACCTACCTTGGTGTGACGAGCCTAGCGAATGTGGGTGTTTACACCTGAAGACACAAGTTTCGTTTTCAAACTTCCGCTTTCCAATTTGGTATTTTATGTGCGCATTTCTCAATTTCTACATGACAAGGGAGAGAACTCATTCGTCACATGGGGTTCTTCCCCGGTGTCAAACTTATATCAGTGTGTAAATAAGTTACAAGAAAACATTGATGCAGAGCATCAAAGTTCCCCGCCATATGTGATGCCTCACAAACGCATAATTATGATGTTACTGAAAGGCATGAAGGAGCATAATTATATTAACCACAAATAAGACAACGCTGTTGTGGAAAGAATATTATTTATTTTGAGCATTGGGCAATACAGTTTATACATTTGCATAGGTTAGGTCTATTTAAAAACAGTTTTCTTGTTTAACGCGTACTCAGCATTATTCCAGCTATTTGATGATGGACTGTAAATAATCGAGTCTTGACCAGACAATCCAATGATTGACATCAAGAGCACCGAACTACGCAATTGGAATATGATGGCATGCATCAACCAAATCAGCGAGCCTGACTACCCAATCCTGTTCGTCGCCTCTTACGGCAAGCATGGATTGCTGAAGATCTATCTAATAAGTCATTCAAAGCATTTTTGACGTATGCGACAGTTCCTGTTATATTTTTCATGAACATATATCAGCCTGGTTCCCTGGGCATGCTGCGCTTGCGCTACACTGTAGCGCCAGCGCAGCATACCCAGGGAACCAAGCTGGAACATTTACGAATGTTCCAAAATCTGTGCGAACATCACCAGCTGTAGCCATGGAGGAGGTGCCTGTAGAATGAAGACCATGTTGATGTATGTCATTTGAAGTGGAGAACATCTCAAAACCAGAACGAATCAATAACGGAGATTCCTCGTCTCGTGTTATACGTTTTTGGTCAGTTTCTTTTTGTATTTCTTTCTTTCAAAAAATAGAAATTATGATCATGATGAGTTGAGTTACTTGGTCTTTTTCTATGTACTGTTTTTTTTTGTCCAGTGTCAGTAACTGTTGTGGAATGTGGTTTACTTGTAACAATGATTGGTGTGAGTTCATATGATATGGGGGGGCACGGGTGGCCCAGTCGTCTAAGGCGCCGCGATTCGCTGTGCAGAGTTGCGTCCCTTGGGACTCCAGAAACCTATGATTGTGGGTTCGAATCCCGGTTCGCCACGATTATGTTTCTAGGTTTGTCAGCACCATACCCGTGCTCGTGGGTTTCACCGAAGTGGTAAACGTCTGAGACCTGCATCACTTCGGGCTTTCCTCCCACATTAAGCTGACACGCCGTGATATAACTGGAATACTGTTAAAAGCGGCGTTAAACCCAAATCACTCACTCACTCATATGATATGGTATAGACGCAAATAGATTTGAGCCCTTGCACACAAAATCTATGATAGCGACCAACGCTACGGCTGTGCATTGAATTCCATTAAACGGTTGAAAAATACTACAGGCTCTATGAAAATTCGCCGACACACTACTGGGTTAGAACAGGCTTTGACTTTGCTACCAAACGTTTCCCATGTGGCTATGTGCGGTGCACTGATTAAAAAACACCGGGGACTGGGTTAATTCAAAATACGAAATATAACAATCCAAATATTTACAGTGAATATGAGCATCCAAACGATCAAAAGTGTGATATGTAGATTGTGGAATACAGCCGCATTACATATAATTTGGGATGTCGTCGTTGTTCTTGAATAAGCATATTCAGAACATATTTTATATTATGATGTTATTTACGATGTCCGGAGTACAGTTCTTCTTTTGTATACACCGTGCAAATCAGAAAATTAGTCCTTGTGAAAAGAAGGACATCGGATTACACACGAATGGTTTAATAATGTAAGCTAATGACCAGAAACGGTCAGATGCATCAATTAACTACATGAAGACGATTTTGAAGTATCTCTTATTGCTGGAAAAGAATAGGATCAACATTTCACGCACATGATTTTATGTTTCGTTTCGGTAACTGCGTGGCTTGAAATTTCAAATAAACCAACATGTCGACATACATGATATGAAATTAACCTCTCCCGTATACGTAAATTCGTTATATTATATAGCCTGTTCATCGTTATAGAGATAAGGTAACTAAGACAATAGGCCCTCTGCCAAATTCTGAAATTATTGTTATCATGGATGGCGATGTAGCAGCGCTCAGACTCTCGGAGCCAGTGATGATGAAAGAAGTTGGTTTAGACGACGTACAAACCGAACTCAATAGGAGGCTGGTCAAAAAAGTTCTAAGCCTAACAAACAAAACCAACAAATATGAAAGTGTTTTCAATTTTATTTTTCAACATAATCTCCCTGCTTTTCAAACCACTTGTCACATCGACAGTGAAGCTTTTCAATTCCAGTCAGGAAGAAGTTTTCTGAAGCCACCCTGAACAAAACATTCACGAAGACGTTCTTTCAGTTCAGGAAACAGGTGGAAATCACTTTGTGCAAGGTCTGGCGAGTATGGGGGTTGAGGAAGCTCTTCGAACCAACATTGTCGCACAGCAGCCTTTGCAACTCGAGAGGTGTGAGAAGAGGCATTGTCATGAAAAAGTAGAATTCCAGCGTCCTCGACGCTTTTTTCGATAGAATCTCTCAGGCGATGAAGCAAATCACCATAGTAGACACCGGTTTTTGTCTTTTGAATTTTTTTAATCAACAAGGATCACACCCTTTGCATCCAAGAATACAGTGGCCATAACGTTCTTCACTGATCTTGAATTTCTTTGGTGCCGGAGAAGAGGAATGGTGCCATTCCATGGATTGACGTTATGAATCGGGATACATAGTGGTAGACCCTTTACTAATCTCTTTTTGAATTTGGCGAAATCCTCCTCAATTAGCTCTAAATTTTCTCGGACAATGCCAGTTCTTTTTTCCATAAGATCAGAATATAGAAACTGATTGACTTCAATCTCCCAGAGAGAATCGTCTTACATTCAGGACCTGATCGAACAAACTATTGTGTGAAAGGTGCTCATTGACCTGTTTAGACGGCCTTTAAATACTCGAATCTGAGTCAGTCACACCAGTGGTTGATAGCATGAGCAACTGTAGAGGCACGATGACACGCCGTCAGCCAGATGGGTTTTACGACAAGCATGAGACATCGGGAGCCTGTTCTAACCCACACGGAGTCCGGACTATTTGCGTGACATATACACATTGTAATTACTGACTCACTGACACTGGAGGTTTAAGGTATCAAAGAAAATAGCAACAAGAAGTCATCGTTATCCCCCGCCCATTGTCAAATCTTAAAGACAATGACATGTGCAATCAAATGTGACACTGTAAATTATCAGTTTGTCCACCCGCTTGTGGAAGATGTTGACTACGAGAGCAACTGTATAACATCTCCATAAAACGATCTACAAATATCCGCTTGAGTAAGACATTCATGATAAACAAGGGGGCACGGGTGGCCCAGTCGTCTAAGGCGCCGCGATTCGCTGTGCAGAGTTGAGTCCCTTGGGCGCGCCAGAAACCTCTGATTGTGGGTTCGAATCCCGGTTCGCCCCGATTATGTTTCTAGGTTTGTCAGCACCATACCGGTGCTCGTGGAATGCACCGAAGTGGTAAACGTCTGAAACCTGTATCACTTCGGGCTTTCCTCCCACATAAAACTGGCACGCCGCGATATAACTGTATTACTGTTAAAAAAAGGCGTTAAACCCACTCACTCACTCACTCACTCATGATAAACAAAGGTTTTATCATCTTCCAGTATGTGAAGGCTAAGAATACTATGTATACTCGAGCACTGCACAATTCACTCATTTTGGATATCATGAATTGTATTGTGGAGCATTGTTCATCTTCCCGAGTCAAGGGAGTTAACTGACTATGTAAGTCCAGTTTCCACCCTTGCCGAACTAGGCTGCAATAATGGAGTTATATTTTGGCCGGACTGACGAGTCATTCGAATCCCGACATGGGTACAATGTGTGAAGCCCATTTCTGGTGTCCCCCGCCGTGATATTGCTGGAATATTGCTAAAAGCGGCGTAAAACCAAACTCACTCACTCACTCACTAACGAGTCTTTGCATAGTCCAATCAACATCGTATATCGAAATCGACATCAGGTTCGTAAACTGCCGTGCCTAACATCGCGATCTTAAGGATTTACAATAATTGTAGCGCTAAGATTGTTCTGTGCAAGTGGACCGAGATCGTCTTCACTGGGCGCCGCCATTTTGTTTGAAGCAAACGCAAGTGATATAAGAGCTGGAATCCTATTGGTCAATAGGAGGTACAACGAAGGGACATAACTCGTAATAATCATTGGTGGCGCTACGATCGAGCCCAGAAATTCCAGCCTAGTTCGTCAAGGGTGGAAACAGTGTAATGTCTATAAATAAACGGACTAAAATCCCGATGAGCAATGTTGTGAGAGTCTTACAGTGTTAATACAGATGTGTTAAGACGGTATTGTTTTTATTTGTTTGTCTGTTCTTTAACACCAGCTTTATGACGGAGGTCTGGAAATAATCGAGTCTGGTGTTTGACATCATGAGTATCGATCCACACAATGGGGATACGATGACATGCGTCAACCAAGTCAGCGAGCCTGACCATCCAATCCCTTTAGTCGCATCTTACAACAAGTATAGTCGCTTTTAACGTAAACATGGGCGGCTAAAGGCCTATTTTAACCCGGATCTTCATGGGGATAAAGACGATATTGTATTCTGATATTGAAACATATGTGGAGTGGGGTTTCATTACTGTTCGTTCACCGGCCTACAATAAACGAGTGTACAAATACGTGTGGATTTTCTTTTATTTACTTCAGTTTAAACTGCAGAATACCTCGCCTGGTGATGTCATGCTAACACGCGTGTGTTGCTTTTCAGTACCGTTCGCTCTCTCACTCACAATGAATTAACAGCTGTTTGTGTCAGTCTAATATTGTGAAAATGAAATTGATACTCGTTATTAAACCTTGAATGAAATTGATACTCGTTATTAAACCTTTTTCATCTCTGGTCGCAAAGCAACGCCTGTTATTGAAGGACTGTACTGGTAATTAAACTGAAGATCAATTTGACATCAGATTCTGTGTTAGTAGTGAGGCGAGGGGGGTCGAAATGGGGTTTAACGGCGCATGCGTGCGTGCGTGCGTTTTCTAGGTACACCACACCATCGGCCAGTCTTAGTCTTTATGATCTAATGTTCGAAACTTTAGAACACGTTTTTGATGCCCGTGGAGATGCTTGATTTAGAGGGACTGTATCGGTTTGAAACTTATATTACCCAATTGAAGATTGTATCTTAAATGTAATGACATCAGATTTTGTGACGTCCGACATCAACACAATTCATCACGCAAGATTGAATATTAAGCCAGGTATTTGTCCACCTTTTGTTGATGTTCCCATAGTACACATGGGAGAGTCTTTGAAGGAGAACTGTACTCCATCCACTGTCACCGTGTCCTGCCCTACCTCACCCCAGGCAGTGGGACCCCCATCCATGTCCACACACAGAGTGTAGGTCACACCAGCTGTGAGGGAAACCCACCTGTGAAACAAGACGTCATTCCCCTGAAAGCAGCTTTCAAGTTTCACCCTCGTGTTCAGTAACGGCTCAGATATCACCACGTCATTGGAGTCATACACTCTGATATTCAGCATGTGCACTTTACCGAAGGGTCCACCATACAGCTGACATCCTTCTAGTACAATGCTCTGAGATGATGAAAATGAGATGGAGTATCTTCCTGGGGTTGAGCTTCGAAAATAGGATACGTTTAGAAACCTGTTTACATATCTGTAAGTTTTAGACACATCTCTGTCTGCGATGTCTGATATCCTCCTCTGTGATTGGTTAAATGGAGATATATCAACAGCTGAGTTTACTTTTCTGTCAATTATACGAACTCTCTCACTATCTGTCAGCACTGCTGAAGGACCAACAACGTTCACCAGGAACTCCAGGGGCATGCTGGTAAACCGGATCTCATATCTCATCTCTCCCAGGAGTCTCCGTTTGTTCTCTGGTGTGTCACTCACACCTTCCTTCTGGCATCTTGCCTTTATCCAAGTAAACACTGCTTCAAATAAGTCTTCCTCTTTTGCTTTCATAGTATCAGATTTTAAGCACTTCTCGAGACAGTCTGAGCAAAGACCCACAAATCCTGGAGACTGGATTACTCCTTCCCCTCCTTCAGTCAGGATTTTCAGTGCCTTCTGTTCCAACTCCAGCTCCCCGTAACCATGACACTCCTCCAGGATCTGGCAGACATTGTCCTCTGAGAGGGACGTCTCCAGGAACGTTACACAAAGACCGAACAACGCATCTACAGAGTACTTCCTTGATGTGTACATTAGTCCCATGACTGTGTCAGTGTTGATGGTTGCCTTGTCTGTGTACACATACCTACAATAAGGTGTGAAAAGAAATGATGACATGGCTATGGCGAATCTAACGAATTATGTGTTCATACAGCTAAGTTCAGGTGGAGAATACAAAGCTTAAGGGACCAACGATCCATTTGGTTGGTTGGTTGGTTGGTTGGTTTGTTGCTTAACGCCGCATTCGGCAATATTCCAGCTATATGACGGCGGTCTGTAAATAATCCAGTCTGGACCAGACAATCCAGTGATCAATATCATGAGCATCGATCCACGCAATTGGGATCGATGACATGCATCAACCAAGTCAGCGAGCCTGACCACCCGATCCCGTTAGTCGCCTTTTACGACAAGCATAGTCACCTTTTAAGGCAAGCATGGGTTGCTGAAGACCTATTCTACCCCGGTATCTTCACGTGTCATTTGGAGGAAGGGGGTAGTGTTCGGAGACTATATATATTTTCAGCAACATTTGTCAAACTAGATATTTTTTAATTACTACAACAATCTTGCAACAATGTATTTTTTGTGGCAGACAATTTCATGAATATTTCCATCCTTTATAGATAGAAGAATAATCACAACCATCTATTTCTGTTATAAACAAAGTAATATCCCTTATATGTCTTACACTATACATGTAAGATAAAAAGTTCACATCAAGAGAAATATTTTATAATGTTTGCTGTGGATAAAATATTAATATCCTTTCAGTCGAGACACTATTGAGCAAAACTCAGTCTTATTGTTCGGAAGTTTATACAACCAAACAAGGACCTTACCTCAAGAACTCCCTAAAGATATCCGCTTCAATATCAGGGATGGTTACCTCCCCTTTCTCCGCCAGGGGGCCACAGAACATGGCATGGAAGACACAGCTGCGACTGACAAGAACGTATCGGTGAGCTCGGACCACCTGTTTCTCTGATCCTACCCGGAAGGTGACGTCACTGAAGTCTTCAGTGTCGAGCATGCGCAGATTACACTCTGTGACAGACTTCCCTGATTGCCAGTTGTCCACATATCCAGACTCTTCGTGCTCACTTGACATTGTCTTTATCTGGATAACAGCAATTTATCATACAATGGTTTCATATTTGAATCTGATCAGGTGGTCAGGCTCGCTGACTTGTTTGATACATGTCATCATATTCCAATTGCGGGGAATGATGCTCATGATGTCAATCACTGGATTGTCTGGTCCAGACTCGATTATTTAAAGACCGCCGTCATATAGCTGGAAAATTGCTGAGTGCGACGTTAACAACAAACAACCAGCCTCCTCTACGTGAAGCTTTGGCATCTGGCGTCAGACGAACGTTCGGCAAAATTTGGCTACTGAGTCACAATGAATGCGTTTGTTTTTTTCTTTTACCACAGGTTCAGAATTTCTTTCAAGATTTGTGTTATGGCTGGGCTAAAACATATTTTTCATAAGGAGGTGCGGCCGGGTTCAACCACCGTGTACCTGCTCATGCAGATTACCAAATTACGAGAGTGAGTAAGTGAGTTCGGTTTTTCGCCGCTTTAGCAATATTCCAGCAATATCACGGCGGGGGACACCAGAAATGGGCTTCACACATTGTACCCATGTAAGGAATTGAACCCGGGTCCTCGGCGTGACGAGCGAACGCTTTAACTACTAGGCTACCCGGCCGCCCCATCAAATCACGTGAAATATGACTGGTATACATTTCATCATCAATTGATTCGCTGTGCAGAGTTGCGTCCCTTGGGCACGCCAGAAACCTCTATTGTGGGTTCGAATCCCGGTTGGCCCCGTTTATGTTTCTAGGTTTGTCAGCACAATACCCGTGCTCGTGGGGAGGTAAACGTCTGAGACCTGCATCACTTAGGGCTTTCCTCCCACATTAAGCTGCACAGAAAATCGCGGCGCCTTAGACGACTGGGCCACCCGTGCCCCCACTCACTACAAAGAAGCTTACTTACCTTATCTGCTTAATTACCTGTTTTTTTACACGCATGCCGGTACATAGAATGATAACAAAACATCAGCTGCAGATTAGCATGCATTCAGTATTTGGGCGTGGATTGGTTGATCGAGAAGTGGGGGTGCAGTAGCACTCAACACTCCCATGACACACATAAATTTTGTTTTGTTTTACGCCGCACTTAGCAATATTCCATCTATATGACGGCGGGACAGACATAAGTAAACTGTTTGTCAGTAACCATCTAAACAAAACGCCACAAAGTCGCGAGTCATTGCATGTCGAACGATCGAACGAATGTGTTTATCGTTACATGGTACCAGTTGGACTCATTCGTGACCAACTCGTGTTATTCCGGGACAAGCCGAATAGCGACTAGTGCCCCTCTCATGGCCATTTTTGCGACTGGGTTCCGTCTTAGCGCAAACGGACATATCTAAAACAATTGACAACTCGTTGCGTAATTGTTTACATATAGTTCCCCATATATTATATATATTTCAGATGCAATTTAAAGCACATCGGGACATGCGGAATTATACAGTATGATTGACCACATTTAACTGTGTCTTCGATATATTTTTAGATGCAAGACATATGTAAAATCAAAAATTATTTCTAAGGGATTATTTGACAAAGAACTCGAAATCAAACGCGCATTCTGATTGGTTTGTCGTATTTTCGCACATAACATTCACCGATAGAGGGGCGAGTCTTTTTGCAGGTCACGGAAAGGGGCGAGTTGTGACGAATGGGACTGTGCGGTGGACGAAAACCATATTAATAAAGGGACACAACTCCGTCGAGGCTGTGCTGTACAGTGTCAGCCTCCACAAATCTGCACGGAGCCGGTGCCCACTTTAAACAACATAACTGCTACAGCCGTACATGTTCTCGGTGTATCAGTTCACAATATTTCTTACTTCATCCCACAGTCTTTACACAATATATTTCTAGAATAAATAACACATGGCCAGCTTATGACATACCGTTAGTCGACAGTGTGCTAGTTTCATAACACTGTCCACGAAGAAAGTGCGCTTCTAGGGAAACCATTCTCCTCTTGCTGTGACCTGATGTCACAGACTGGATATCCGCGATAACACGCTTCCCAAAGAAAAATCATCAAGGGTGCTAGCATTCTTGTTTCCATGCCTTCCCCTTCTAGTCTCGACACAGATCTGGGCCTACATGGCACGCATTTCTTTTGTCGCGAGGTCAGACACATATCTTGACATGTGCCCCGTGAATCTACATGATCCAGGCATGTAACCAACGCTCAATACACTGCCACTCAACACAGTTAGCTAACACCAACAGTATAGAACCTACCTCGGCCATAGTCGCGTTTTGAAACCACTTCCGCTTTCCAGTTATGTATTTTATGTACGCTTTTTCAGTTTCTACATGACAAGAGAGAGAACTCCTACGTCATCTGCTATTATTCTTCATACTAAATTTCATTAATAAACGCCTTTAACACCAACGCCTCGGTCAAACTAAATAATATGATTCTGTCAAGATAGCGCCACTAACGTTGACATTAACAGAAAATGTGAGTATCTGTAGTATCTGGAATAGGCATACATAGCTACAGATAAGCTGCGTATTTGTGTAAGATACTTCCCCAAAAATATTCAAAACCCAATTTACTTGCGTACAGTAATGACAACCTCAAACGTACAAAACAGCACGCGTTAATACCTAATGAAGTTTTTTGCAGCATGCGTACAACGGAGCTAATTTCCGAAACACAATTACGAGCTATTTACTTTCCGAGTCAAGTCTATATTAAGAACTGTTACATACATCTAAAACATTTCATTTTTTAAAATATCATAATGTTTACTCACTTTGGGAAAAACATTCTAGAGTGTTGAATAGATAAGAGAAACAATATTGATTACCCAATGAAAAATGTAATAACCCAAATAAACCAGAAACCTTCGAGTAAAATTGCTCAAAGTGTTTCCTGGAACTCTGGGTATAAATACGGACGACAGACAGTCACAGATCATACTCTGGCTATCTAATAAACAGACTGTTTATTCACTCAGGTCTGTTGTTGTGTGGGTAGGTCTTGTTCAGTAGTACCTCTGCTAAGCGAGCTGATCCAAAACTATCACTTTATAGGGGCGTTCGGGTAGCCTAGTGGTTAAAGCGTTAGCTCGTCACGCCGAAGATCCGGGTTCGATTCCCGACATGGGTACAATGTGTGAATCTCATTTCTGGTGTCCCCCGCCGTGAAATTGCTGGAATATTGCTAATAGCGGCGTAAAACCAAACTCACTCACTCACTATCACTTTATAACAACAGTTTCAGCACAGACACCGGCCTTCGGCCCATGGTACGTCAAAGTTGGCAGCAGTCACATTAGTGCGTGTATTGTTCTGACAATATATTTGTCCTAAATTGCACAGCCTCATAAACATACATTACCACATTTCGTACCTGATCAAATTAATTATACATCAAATTTGTGTATAGCAGGACATCTTGTGTTTTTGTTTAGAACACAGAGGTCTCACACACAAGCGGAGATACTCATACTCATACCCTTAAAAACCTCGCACGCGGGAGTATCAGTGATATTGCAATATATCATTATCTCTCACACGAGATCACTCTTTCAGATGCTCGGAGTGCATGATTGTTAATATTGCGAAAAGCTATGTTTCAAGTTCAAATGAAATGATCAAATGATCAATTCCTGTATCGGGCGACATGTTGTACCAGATGTTAAATCATTTATCGCTGTAACTTAACTCACTATCGCTCTGTGTGTTGCTGCAGATATCTCATGTTTGACATTTTGACATGGGCATAGCAAGGTAAGAGATTGTTTCTGTTTAACGTATTTGTTTCCTCGTCTCACGCAGATTTCCCTCAAGGACAACCGAATACTTAAATGGTGAAACGGGTTGTACTCCGCTGTTGGCTTGATTACGAAACCTTACTGTGGCAATTAGTCATAACCTAAATATGTTGGCAAATCTTCAATTATCCAATGTTAAAAACTGCAAATTGATACCAGGCTGATTAAGTCGTGTGTTAAACACCAAATGTGTATATTCAAAACACAGACAGCTTACAATTGTCAAACACCCGTTGATTGAGGGGATTGCCTAAAAGTCGGGCCAAGAAAAGTCGGGCCAAGAAAAGTCGGGCCGGGCCGGGCCAGTGGGTAATACTAAAAATGGATTGCAGAATAATAAAACGAAACGCGCATATCTAGGCAGATCTCAAATGTCCACAAACGTATAGTTTTGCTCATTTAATTGAGTTTGAATAAAAATGCACCTTCAACAATGTTATATACTGATGATTATGACTACATACCGTGAGTCTCGTAGAAAAGTCAGTGTCTTGACTGTGAGTATTCTTTGATTAGAATGCTTCTCACCGACTTTGGCGTGTGATGTCCTGGGCAGGAAACGACAGTGTTTTGACTACTCTTCTTTCATTAATTAACGTGTTGGGCATCCCTAATTAACCTTTACTAATTCGTGTTGAACCAACACAGGATGCTTTCTGGAAGTGGATATTCGCGAATGTCAAAGGACTGACACGACACATGTTAATAACTGTCCAAGCACTTCTAAAGTTCCTAACATTCTTTATATCTAAAGATTAGTATTATATCTAATTATATACCACTTTATTGTCTCATATTTCAGTAGTTAAAGAAAACACAGAGCTCAAAGCGAAGCCTTTTACACTCTACATTCTCAACATAGTCTCTATCAAAAGTGTTTGGCTTGAATTGGGTCCGACTTGGCCCGGGCTGTCAAAATGCTCTTTAAACACACAAATGTATCATCACATGTCTTTAAATCTATAGACTAGCATTACATCTACCTATATACAACTTTATAGTGTCTCAAGTCGCTGTATTTAAAGAAAACAAGGTGCTCAAAGTGAAGCCCTTTTCCCTCTACATTCTCAACATAGTCACTATAAAAAGTGTTTGGCTTGTGTTGGGTACGACTTGGCCCGGGCTGTCAAAATCTACTTTAAACGCACAGATGTATTTTAAAATGTGTTTACACGTATAGATTAGTATTAAATCTACCTATATACCACTTTATAATGTCACGGTACATCGTATTTAAAGAAAACAAGGGGCTCAAAGTGAAGCATTTTTACTGTATTTTCTTAAGAAAATCCCTGTTAGAAGTGTTCGGTCCGACATGGCCCGGGCTGTCAAAATCAACTTAAACCTCATAGATGGATCATCAAATGGATTCACATCTATAGATTAGTATTATATCTACCTAAATACCACATTATAGTGTCTCAGATCGCTGTACTTAAAGAAAACAAGGGGCTCAAAGTGAAGCCCTTTTTCCTCTACATTCTCAACATAGTCTCTATCAGAAGTGTTTGGCTTGTGTTTGGGCCGACTTGGCCCGGGCTGTCAAAATGCACTTTGAACACACAAATGTATCATCACATGTCTTTAAATCTATAGACTAGCATTACATCTACCTATATACAACTTTATAGTGTCTCAAGTCGCTGTATTTAAAGAAAACAAGGTGCTCAAAGTGAAGCCCTTTTCCCTCTACATTCTCAACATAGTCACTATAAAAAGTGTTTGGCTTGTGTTGGGACGGACTTGGCCCGGGCGGTCAAAATCTACTTTAAACACACATATGATTCATCAAATGTGTTTACATCTATAGATTTGTGTTATATCTACCTATACACCACTTTATAATGTATCAGTACATCGTCTTTAAAGAAAACAAGGGGCTCAAAGTGAAGCCCTTTTCCCTCTTCATCCTAGACATAGTCTCTATCAGAAGTGTTTGGCTTGTGTTAGGTCCGACTTGGTCCGGGCTGTCAAAATCTTCTATAAACACAAAAATCTATCTTCAAATGTGTTTACATCTATAGATTAATATTAAATCTACCTATATACCATTTTATAATGTCACGGTACATCGTATTAAAAGAAAACAAGGGGCTCAAAGTGAAGCCCTTTTCCCTCTACATTCTCAACATAGTCTCTATCAGAAGTGTTTCGCTTGTGTTGGGACGGCCTTGGCCCGGGCGGTCAAAATCTACTTTAAACACACAGATGTATCATCACATGTGTTTACATCTATAGATTAGTGTTATATGTACCTATACACCACTTTATAATGTCACAGATCGCAGTATTTATAGAAAACAAGGGGCTCAAAGTGAAGCCCTTTTCCCTCTACACTCTCAACATAGTCTCTATCAGAAGTGTTTGGCTTGTGTTGGGTACGACTTGGCCCGGGCTGTCAAAATCTACTTTAAACGCACAGATGTATTTTAAAATGTGTTTACACGTATAGATTAGTATTAAATCTACCTATATACCACTTTATAATGTCACGGTACATCGTATTTAAAGAAAACAAGGGGCTCAAAGTGAAGCATTTTTACTGTATTTTCTTAAGAAAATCCCTGTTAGAAGTGTTCGGTCCGACTTGGCCCGGGTTGTCAAAATCAACTTTAAACTCACGGATGTATTATCAAATTTGTTTATATCTATACCTTGTTTTCTTTAAATACGATGTACTGTGACGGGAACATAAACATTATAATGATAATGATGATAATAGTTGTTTATGATGAGGATCATCACCATATTTTAACGTCTATGGTGTGATTAACAAGGAGGCCTTTCATGATTGAATTTAATCGTGCACTTTTGCACATATTTATTGATCTGAAGATCCTCTTGTGAAGCATGTCAAGACTGAAAACAAGTCATTCAATGGATTTTCCTAAACGACCCATTGATGCAGTACTGAATATCAATGTTAATGTTTATTTTGTTGATGGTGCTGGACGGTACAGAAATGAGTGTCTATCAAGCGAAGTGTCATATCAAATCGACCCAGAACCAGTCACTTGCCACTCGAAAACGTCAATGTGTGATTTTGTGTCAAAGTTGATGTCCAGCTTGACACAAACACAGTATCTTTGGCATGGTTCGATCCTCTTGTTACCGTAATGTATGGTTTTGACTCCGAGACCATCAATGGTACGACCCAGAATATGCAGAGGGCGTCGTGGGAAATGATAATTACATATCAAATTCTTTGGAATACGCCCACATACAGAGTCAGACGTATCCAAGCGAACAAACCTGATATGGTCCTTTTTGATTAATCCAATGAAAGCATTGTATGACCGATTTATCTGTTTCTTTTGAAACTATTGAGATTCAGGAGAAACAAGGCAAAGACAGTATGAAGACCGTACTATCGAAATGTCAAGCTAGCTTCCCAAGTTGTTATACTCGCCATTCATGACAAGAACAATCCCGTTTCCTGACGCTTAAAATAGTGTTTATATTAATTAAAATGCACACATTTCCAAATATTCGAAATATTCCAGTGTCCATACCGTCCACTATCCTTGAAGGATAATGATGACGTAGACGACAAAAACGACAACGACAACAACGATGTGCTGGATTGACTCTCAGAAAGCATATGATTCTGTCTGTTTGGGAATGTTTGGACATGTTGTAGAAATTTTCGTCAGTGTCCACATCGTCCACTATCCTGGGAGGTGTATCTTGCCACACATGTTTGCGGGTAGAGACACAAAACCAAATAAAGACATGACACGTGTATGCATACAATTTGGAATAATATGGACAGTTTACAATCCTAGACACATTCCACATTAAGCCATGTTAGATCATGTTTACACTGCTGTTTTATGTATGAGAACACAAGAAAGTACGTATTTGTCAGTCATTCAAATCTCGGGTTCAGCAAAAGTTTTCGTATCTATTTTTAGTAAAAATCGTTAGGATTTTTGCCATCAGGGTGTTAGTTGTCAATTTTAGATGCTTAAAATGCACTTTAATGAATCCTTGGAGTCTGTAACCTTGAGAAACGTTGTAATGTTATTAATACAAAAATCAGTAAAAGATAAAGTATAAATTTTGTGACCGGAACTAGCATGTTCGAGGTAAAGCTTACGTTTTGTGTACCATCAAAAGCATGTCAGTGATGACATTTCTTCAAAACATGACAAAATCCCTATCATCCACAACATGAGAGATATTGACCACGAATGTGTGTACCGAACTCTCGAACCTATTCTCCGATCACGACCGCCTAACCATAAAAATACATATAGATTTGGACCTGTGAAGATCAGGGTTAGAACAGATCTTCAGCAACCAATGCTTGTATTAAAAAGTGACTATGGTTGTCGTTAGAGGCGACTAACGGGATCGGGTTGGTTGTCAGGCTCGCTGACTTGGTTGATTTGATGCATGTCATCTTATCCCAACTGTGTGGATTGATGCTCGTGATGTCAATCACTGGATTGTCAGGTCCAGACTTGATTATTTGCATGACCTCCGTTATATAGCTGGCATATTGCTGAGTGTGGCGTTAAACAAACAGACAAACAAACAAAACATATAAATTTAACCGCTTATTTCAAATTCGAGATAAAAATACACAGCGCCATCTCGAACTCCCAATCTGACGTTACAATAGAACTGTGTACCATGATATCGAAGTTTGAATTTGCCACCGTGACAGCTTTAAGAAATCTTAATTAGAATTTTACTTAACTGTAAACAATTCTCCTCGATAAAGGTTGAGGAATCCGTAATTAAGTCAAAGAAAGTGATCATTTGCAACATTGTCAAACTTAGTTTCATCCACAGAAACCACGGACCTTTTTCGCAAAACTAAAATTCAACTCAATCCTTCACTTGTTTTTCTGTCACAATGTTTATTGACTATTACCTGCGAAATACATTTCAATTTGTCATCGAGATACATTTGATCAATTAGCCAAACCTAACACCTGTTGTATTCTGAATTGATCGTATTTGCAATCGTATTTCTATGGATCTATAATACACAGTCTGTTACACAGTTTTATTTCGCTCATTGACTTTCTACATAGGTAAACAGGGACATTTATTTTACATGCAAACAACATGTTATTCAGGAAAATATAATTACATGATAGGGGTTTGTGAACACACAAATAATTATTTATTCAAACACCTCTTCCTTTAAAAAACATATATATTAACACACACAAATTGTTTTTACAAACAATATTTGATTTTATACCACACGCAAGCTATTGTTGAATTTTAAAATATAGCCAAATGTATCCACAATCATATTTAATGACAAATATCGTTCTGTTCTATATAAATGTAACAAGTGAACTAACCATTTCAGTGGATCTCAACGTGGACAAAACTGTTGGAGATGTTCAATGAGTGAATGTTTATTTAATGAAGTAAAAACGTATTTTGACAGCCCGGGCCAAGTCAGACCCACCACAAGCCAAACACTTTTGATAGAGACTATGTTGAGAATGTAGAGGGGAAAGGGCTTCACTTTGAGCACCAAGTTTTCTTTAAAAACCGCGATCTGAGACACTATAAAGAGATATTTAGGTAGATATAATACTAATCTATAGGTGTGAATCCATTTCATGTTACATCTGTGAGGTTTAAGTTGATTTTGACAGCCCGAGCCAAGTCAACCGAACACTTGTGAGACTGTTGAGAGTATGGGGAGAAGAGGTCTACTTTAACCAACGTGTCTGCTTTATACACGATGAACAGTGACATTATTAAGTGGTATTTACATAGATATAGTACTATCCTATAAATATAAACGCTATGCCGACAGATGGAAATTGGTATCGCGATAGTTAGAAGTATTTGATACGTTTCAAATCTTATTTCGTTTAACGATTGCTCTTTTACATGTTACCTAGATCAGCGACGCTTACACACAGCTCCACTTTCTGGATTTCAAACGATTTACTCCGAAATACCTAATTATGTTTCACGTTTTTGGTTGGTGATTGTTCATTAATGTCATGTGTGTATGTTGCATCAATAATATGTAGGTATGATCGCCGATAATGAAGTAATTAGCCAATAACACTTTGGCCCGTCTTGGCCCGGCCCGGCCCGACTTTTAGGCAATGCCTTGATTGATGGAGTGAGTGAGTTGGGTTTAACGCCGCTTTTAACAGTATTCCAGTTATATCGCGACGTGTCAGCTTAATGTGGGAGGAAAGCTCGAAGTGATGCAGGTCTCAGACGTTTACCACTTCGGTGAAACCCACGAGCACGGGTATGGTGCTGACAAATCTAGAAACATAATCGGGGCGAACCGGGATTCGAACCCACAATCATAGGTTTCTGGCGTGTTCAAGGAACGCAACAGAGAATCGCGGCGCCTTAGACGACTGGGCCACCCGTGCCCCCTACGACTTGTGATGACAGGTACTTGCGTACTGTGCATCTCCGGAATCGATTCCTGACTGTGACATCATCAGACACAACTGCCTTAGGGCAACTGCCTTAGGCGACAGACAGTGGCCAGGCGACTCATGGCTCAAGGAATTAGGACTTGCAGACCTTGCAGTGAGTGAGTGAGTGAGTATGGTTTTACGCCGCTTTTAGCAATATTCCAGCAATATCACGGCGGGGGACACCAGAAATGGGCTTCACACATTGTGCCCATGTGGGGAATCGAACCCGGGTCTTCAGCACGACAAACGAACACTTTAACCACTAGGCTACCCCACCGCCCCAGACCTTACAGAGGACAGCACAATAACGTTGTCTCGGATTGAGATGGGCCGGGACTGTACGTCGTTGGCAGCGACGTGACTGGCAGAGGGTCCTCATCAGTGATGAAAGCCGGGTTTGTTCAGACCTGATGGAAGACAACGTGTTTACCGCCGAAAGGGAGAAGGAACGGCGGCAAGTTCAGGAGGTCGTACCATATGGAGGTGGCCTTATGGGGTGGGGAGGAATTTGTGAGCTGGAGAAAATCCACATCAGCACGACAACGCCAGATCCCACACAGCCCGAATCGTACAGAACTTCCTTGCAGCCAACAACGTCAACGTGTTGCCGTGGCCTGCACGCTCCCTAGATATGTCCTTCATAGAACACCTCTGGGATGTCATGAATCGTAGAGCGACCACATCCTCCAGCCAACTGACAAGAACTGATCCAGGCCCTCCATGAAGAATGGCGACGTATCCCACGTGACGTCATCACATGACTGACTTTTTCTGTATGCCGGAATGTTTTTGCGTATCTTGTAGCAGGGGGTGGTCTTACACGCTAGTGTCTTTGAACTTGAGCAATTTCAGATGTGTGTGCCCTTTGTCCATTTCGTTGAAAGCATGTTTTTGCTACCCAACCTCAATTTGGGCATCTGTCACGCCAATATTGGAAGCTATATAGCTTCAATTCTGAATGTTGATTTCGTTGAAATTTTGAATATTTCAATACATTTTATGTCATGCATCTATTTTTTTATCTGGTTTTTAAACTAGAGTGAATTTAAACTATGGTAAAGTTTCTTTATGCCGTCAGTTTGTGTTTGTAGACGAGCCTGGGAACCCATGATGGCAAATCATTTTACTGTGTTCCCTTATTAATTTCCACCAGTATATATTGAAATTAGGTGTGCAAATCAGATTCACAGGCACTTACATAACACACATACGACCAGGACGTACAATGAACTTTGTACAATCGTAACATAAAAATGTAAAAAACAACAAGCCAATGGTGACTAGGAATTGCCATATGGCAGTGTATTTTGTTGTTTAACAGTGGTTTTAACTGTTACATCGTTCTGTGGAGATTCGGTAGATGTTCAATGCATTGTATTTTGGGTACCATTTAATCTGGGCAGTCGTCAGGAAGTTACCATATTTAGACATTAGTGTGGTTTGTAAACTTCCGGTGTACTGGTATGGCATATTGTGTGGTGTTCTGGAAGCCAGTTAGACTGTATATAAAGGGACAAGAGCGTGCCTATGCTATCTCTCACACATTTCATTACATCAAGACCAGCTTTCGTGTTAGGATCACTCATCACCCCTGATTCCTTGCCTAGGCCTTTATCGGTAGTTTGACCACAGTCGCCGTTGGGTGAATATATTATTATCACAGACGTTTGCTATCACCACTGTGTTTTTATGTTTGATACTGACCCCTGCCATCATGTTATATACTGCCATTGAATATTGTACTACCACTCTATTGTGTACTACCACTCTATTGTGTACTACCACTCTATTATATACTACCATTGAATATTGTACTACCACTCTATTATATACTACCATTGAATATTGTACTACCACTCTATTATATACTACCATTGAATATTGTACTACCACTCTATTATATACTACCATTGAATATTGTACTACCACTCTATTGTGTACTACCATTGAATATTGTACTACCACTCTATTGTGTACTACCATTGAATATTGTACTACCACTCTATTGTGTACTGCCATTGAATATTGTACTACCACTCTATTGTGTACTACCATTGAATATTGTACTACCACTCTATTATATACTACCATTGAATATTGTACTACCACTCTATTATATACTACCATTGAATATTGTACTACCACTCTATTGTGTACTACCATTGAATATTGTACTACCACTCTATTATATACTACCATTGAATATTGTACTACCACTCTATTATATACTACCATTGAATATTGTACTACCACTCTATTATATACTACCATTGAATATTGTACTACCACTCTATTGTGTACTACCATTGAATATTGTACTACCACTCTATTGTGTACTACCATTGAATATTGTACTACCACTCTATTGTGTACTGCCATTGAATATTGTACTACCACTCTATTGTGTACTACCATTGAATATTGTACTACCACTCTATTATATACTACCATTGAATATTGTACTACCACTCTATTGTGTACTGCCATTGTAATTGCTGTGCAGTAATTTGTGTTAATTTGTAAATCTAGTTAATTTTACATTTGTTAATTGTATACCACTTGTTGGTTGTTTGTTGGTTTCAAACTAAGTTCTTTTACGTACAACTTTCCGGATTAACGTATTGTTTCAATTTGGAAATCGACCTGTAACAGAATTGACACTTGTGACGACACTTGTCTCCACAGCACAGGTGGTAACGTGACGGATTAGATATCAAAGAAGTTGATTACGACTTAACCTTTTTTTCAATTAGTGACAATAGGCCACCGAGTAAAAAAAGTACTAACTGATTAGTAAAGTCCACTAACATGTTAGTGTATGAGTGGACAGTGACATCAACTAACTAAGTTAGTAAACTTTACACACTATTTCTGTCAATGTATGGTGTGGGTTGGTGGAGTGATAAATATAGTTTGCCCTCTGGAAAATAGGTTGTTTCGCGTCTCTTTTCAGATAAAGAATTGTATGTCTGTAAGCGCTGACTTAAATTTGTTTATTATGTCTCAAATAAAGACATTAGGGCATTGAGACTAATATCAACAACAACAACATCGGAATGGGTATCAGTAAACAGGGTGTGTCAAAGTATTTAATGGTTGGTCACTGTTGGCAGGCATCTACTTAATTCAATTTCATCAGATACTTGTTTAAGGACAAGTAGTTCTAACTGAAATAATAAATGATAATCATTCTAGCATTGTAATGAGATCACAAAACCATTACCCAGTTCTTCTCATTTCAGATTTCGGCACCTTTTGAAAAGGTCTTGTCTTTTCAAAGTAGTATTCGTCTTGGCCACTCTTTGCCTGCTATATAGCTTGTCCCCCAAGCTTCTGTATCGAAGGGACGCAAGAAAATCGCTCCATGAATACTTGACCAAGACACTGTTGACTGATAATGGAGACACCCTCCACTGGAACAGACTGTTCATGCTTAGTGGAGACTCGTCAAACTTGAATTCTTCCAACCTCGACAAATTTAATGAAAAAACAAAAACCTACGATTACCAAAAAACAAGAGAACTAAGGACCTCCTCCTGGGGTCACACTGCTGTGAGAACGCTTCAACAAGTACATCGACATATGCCAAACATAGTCATTCCAAGAGGACAGAACAAAAGCCTTGAAGTGCTTTTAAGAAGAGGTGTTATTGAGCCAGCGACTGATCTAGTGACAACTGACACGAAGGTTATCCTCTGGTATTCTCCGACGAGATATCATCCAGTATTATCGAGATTACATCCCTTGCGTGGATGTCCAGAATCCCGATGTCGAGTCACGACAAACAGAGCCTTTTATGAGCAGAGTGAAGCCCTCGTGTTTACAGCACAGCTCTTAGACAAGGCGCCACCAGAGAAACTTGTAAACCAAGTGTGGGTATTACATAATCATGAATCTCCACGATGGTCGAAGAAGGAGATACATTTGTACAACGGACACTGGAGCTCAAGGTTCAACTGGACGATGGACTACAGAGCAGACTCCGATATCAGGGCCCCATACGCAATCTTCCGAACGAATAATGGAAAATTTCGTAAACGCGAACAACCACCAAGAAACTACACACAAATCTGGTCATCGAAGAAGGGAACGGTTGCATGGATGGTTAGCAACTGCAAAACCATTAGTAGAAGAATGGAATATGTTCTGGAACTGAGTAAATATATCCAGGTTGATATATACGGTCGTTGTGGTAATATAAAATGCCCCAGGTCTGATGACGAATCATGTCTAAAACATATTTCGAAGAAATATAAATTCTACCTAGCCTTTGAAAATGCGTTTTGTAAAGACTACATAACGGAGAAGTTTTTCCGTTATTTTAACTCAGATATGATCCTTGTGACCAGGGGTGGTGGTAACTACACTGCCGTTGCGCCCTCAGGAACCTTCATCAACACAGCTGACTTCGTTTCACCTCAGCGCCTTGCACAGCGGTTGGCCGAGCTGGCTGACAGTGAAAGAGACTATGTCAATATTCTACGCCTGAAAGACCTGTATCAGTCCGTTTGGGAGGAGCACCCTATCGTTAGAGATGGACATATTGTATATATGACCTATCACTACGAGGCGATGCCTATGTGTGAACTATGTGACAGATTGTGGCATGTTGACAAGTACAGGACATTCTACACGGATATTGAGAAGTGGTTTGATAAAGGGATTTGTTTTCAACCAAATGATTTATCTTCATAAATAACGTTGCCAAAAGAAGTAACGCTTGCTGTACGGTGTCATATACGGTGTCATTTACTGTATATGCAAATTGTGTGGGCGGAACATGCCTACCCTGCTGTAATCACTGAATTTCAGTGTGTAGATTATTTTATCTTTTAATGATGTAATTCATGTCCCTGTCATTTTTAATGTAAAATGTAAAATACGTCAGGTTGACTCGGGTTCTGCCATTTCCAGAATTTTCCACTATTATCTTCCGAAAAGATTATTGATTAGTTTTTTTTTGTTTTGTTTTTTTGGTTTAACGCCGCACTCAGCAATATTCCAGCTATATGACGGCGGTCTGTAAAATAATTGAGTCTGGACCAGACAATCCAGTGATTGACATCATTGAGCATCGATCCAAGCTATTGATGACATGCATCAACCAAGTCAGCGAGCCTGAACACCCGATCCCGTTAGTCGCCTTTTACGACAAGTATGGGTTACTGAAGATCTATTCTACCCCGGGATCTTCACGGGTCGATTATAGATTAAAAACAGGTAGCAAGATGTATTGTACATATCTTTAAGTTGCTTATTCTGTATTGTATGACATTGGACATATGCTCCTGTACCGCCGCTGGTGGTTTAATTTGTGAGAAATAAACTGAATTGGGTTTGCACCCAACTATGCGCGTGTTTGATAAATTACACAGCGTGATGTGTTCAGAGAGGACATATACATGTATTACATGTTATTTCCGCACCCGGATGTTCAAAATCACAATACAATGCTAGCATCATGGTTTGAGTATGATATCGCACTCAGCGCTGGCGATCGGAACATCGCCATAGGACGTATCCAAAGAGGGGAATCGCAGTCTTCTGTTGCACGCCTCTTCAACGTCCACCACAGCACCATTTGCCGCCTTTGGGACCGATACACACAGTTCAATTCCACTGCAGACCGTCCTAGAACCGTTACCACCCCTGCACAGGATCACTACATTCGACTGTTCCACCAACGTCATCGCAATGCCACAGCTACGGAGACTGCAGGACGCATTCCTGGTTTGAGGAGGATATCGGACCAGACCGTCAGGAACCATCTTCGCGAGGCTGGAGGCTTGCAACAGATCCATCGACAGCGACGCTTGCGTTGGTGCCATACCTTACAGCCTTGGAATTAGAGAACCTGAAGACGAGTGTGGTTTTGCGATAAATCACGAATACTTCTTCACCGGTAAGATGGGAAGACAACGTGTTTATCGTCGTCGAAATGTGCGTTTTGCCCCACATTGTGTACGTGAATTCGACAAATTAGGTGGTGGTAGTGTCATGGTGTTGGGGGCCATATCCTACATCACGAGATCTGACTTGGTTGTGGTTCAGGGAAATTTTACAGCAAATCGCTACATGAACCAAATTCTTCAACCTCACCTTCTTCCAATCACTGATCGCCGGAGGAAGCTGTTTCAACAGGACAATGCTTCACCGCACACAGCTCGTGTCACGGTAGACTGCCTTCATAAAGCCAACATCATCGACTTGCCCTCGCCGTCGAGACCTCCAGATCTCAACTCAATCGAACACTTCTGGGATGAACTCGATCGACGTGTACGTCAACGTCAGAACACGCCGCAGACACTCCCACAACTGGCCAACGCGTTACAAGCAGAATGGCGCAGGACAGAATTCGTACACTTGTCCGGTCAGTGAGTGAGTGAGTATGGTTTTACGCCGCTTTTAGCAATATTCCAGCAATATCACGACGGGGGACACCAGAAATGGGCTTCACACATTGTGCCCATGTCGGGAATCGAACCCGGGTCTTCGGCGTGACGAGCGAACGCTTTAACCACTAGGCTACCCGACCGCCCCTTATCCGGTCAGTGCCGAGGAGATACGAGATATTGAGTTCAGCACAACCTTGTGGCCTTATGTGACATGACAATAAACAGTTTCCAATGCCACTGTACAACGATAACATTAGACTATCGAGTTCCAAAATTTCATATTTGTATCTTTGATATTAAATTAAATATACTATCCAAAAAAAGAAACGCATAGGTGTTACTGATATGTCAAAACGAAAATAATACCTATTGTATTCATATTATCGTCAAAGTATGTATCAATATTGATAAGAGCATCAATTGACACACTTCCGTTTGCAACAAATCGATTTTGTTTGAAAATGTTGACTTTGATGTGATTTTTTGAGAATGAGTAAGAAATGCATCGCCCAACGCAACAAGTGGCATCTTGCACGTTAAAATTGGGCAGGAAAAGCATGCAGTGTTTGGCAATCCAAAGCAAGCTTGCTTTCGGAAATAGGCATTCGTTCAGAAGGTGTTTCCAAGCCAAATGAACATGCCACGTCTTGATGCTGCCACAAGGAACATCGCCATTGGAAGACTGCAGGCTGGAGAGTCCCAATCTTCTGTTGCCCGACGTCTGAATGTTAGCCAAAGCACAATATTACGGCTTGCAGCTCGCTACAACCAAACAGGCACAACAAATGACCGTCCCCGCACTGGAAGACCTAGAGTCACCACAACCGGCCAGGATCGCTACATCCGGGTCCTCCATTTTCGTGACCGTACTGCTACGGGTGAGAGCACTGCAGCCAGGGTGCCAGGACTTAGGAGGATATCAGGCCAGGCAGGGAGAACATGGATTGAGAGCCAGGAGACCCTACGTCGGGAACGTGCTACGTCGTCACCATCGTGCTCATCGTCTCCGTTGGTGTAACAACGTGACTGCCTGGAACCTTCGCAACTGGCGACGCATTTGGTTTAGCGATGAGTCCAGATTCCTGTTGCAGAGACGTGATGGTAGGAACCGGGCCTACAGTGGTGTTCATGAACGTTATACCCCTAACTGCGTGCGTCAAGTGGACAGATTTGATGGAGGGATCGTGATGATGTGGGCGGCTATATCCTACACTGATCGTACCGATCTTTCCAGGGAAACCTGACGGCTGTACGCTACAGAGACACCATCCTGCTACATGTACAACACCTCCTGATAGCCATTGACGTCCAACGTGATATTTTCCAGCAAGACAACGCCCGGCACCACACGGCACGTGTCACAATGACCTTTCTCGCTGCTAACAATGTCAACGTGCTCCCCTGGCCGTCCCGTTCCCCGGATCTTAACCCAATAGCGCACCTGTGGGATGAACTTGATCGCCGTCTCCGTCAGCGTCAACATCAACCACAAACTCTCCAGGCACTAGCTGCATTTCTGCAGGAGGAGTGGCGGAGGCATCCCCAGGCCGTTATCCAGCGTCTCATCCAGTCCATGACAAGGCGTGTGAGAACTGTTATTCGTGCACGTGGTGGGCACAACAGATATTGATACTCCATTCACGTTTGAGAAATATTGTGAATGCCTTACCTCAAGTTATGGACATCATTGTATAAACATTGATCTCTCCTAAACGGATGTAAAATTTCATTTACTCAAGTTCATTTCCCACCAAGTTATTCATGTTTGAATATACAACATTTTCCCAGCAAATACGGGTTCTTTTTTTTTAATAGTATATATCGTCTTTATTGGGTACAATAAATTTACTAAAAGTCTCCCAGTGCGTTTCCTTTTTTGAAGAGTGTAGATATAACGTTCTTGTGAGATGAGAATAAGGGAATTATCATAAGAAGGCTGTTGTTGTTTTTCTGAACTGTTCCCATTTTACATACCACAAGTGGCAATGCATTTTAAAGTTGCTTTCGTGTCACAATATTAACTCAAGTTTTTCTCAATCGGCCTCAAACATAATTCCCGTTGGTCAGTTCGACATCTCAGATAATAAAATAATTATTTCGAGATTTCGTTAGAATGTGAGATATTCAGCCAGACGTTACGCAATGAAAGACGAATCGGTCTCTATCATTAAATTACGCGCACGTGTACCTGTATATCGCACAGGTATTAGTATTCATATTGTTAATAATTTGTATTTTTAATTTTTTTAAATTTTCTTGCCTCTGTTGTACAATACATTTTCAGTCGTTGTCTGTTGACTTTGCAAACGATATTAAGCTGAATTCAACTTGATTTTAATATAGCTGATAATAAGCGAAATTCCACCATGATGCCTATTTACATGCAATAAATAACCGACAATTAAACCGACAGCTCAGCACAAATCGATTTTAACACTTTCGAGTAATTATCATATAGAAGTCACCGCCAGTGCAATCATTTCCGCCTGCTAAACCGCTGTGTGCGTTTGACCATAATGTGAACCAAGCACCGCGCCAGGAAAAGCACCAGACGTCTCAATCGCTTACCTGTCAATATCATTGCAAGGAGAGTACTTACTGGTCCATAAGACTAGTCCATTTATATGGCGCTGTACTCCATGCATAAGCATGCTCTAAGCGCTTAGACATTTATTACCCCGTTCAGTGGATAAATGTGCACTCAACAATCATTCTCAGCTCCCTGGGGAGTATACAACCCAAGCTGCCTGTTACCGAAGCACAGCGTGAAGTACTAATTAAACATTTCAGTAATGTTACACGCCACTATATCAGTTTTATTTGAAACTTGCTTATAATTTTAATCGACTTAAAAAAACTGCATTTTGCCAATACAGAACAATAATATAACAATATATAGCAATTATCCCACTTTACCAACACAGACAAGGAAACACAATGATCAACTTGAAACACTGCATTTTGTACATACATAATAATTATATACGAATATATAGCAGTTATATCCCTTTACCAATGTACACAAAGAAAAACAATTGTGGATATATCATATATACAAAATTGTATATTTTTGGATATATCATCTATCTAAAATTTGGATATATCATTTATCCAAAGCATATAAAAGCTTGTATATATTTTTGCAGTGCTTTTGACACAAATCTGATTGACAAAATTGAGGAAAAACATGGCAAATATGCGGAGCTCGCTTACGGAATATATCGCTGTTGACTGACATCGGGAGAGTACCGGGGTTTGCTGCCTGGAATAGAGCCTTCTGACAATATGGGCAATGAAAAGCGCCACATTATTACCCCGATCAATAGGCCAGTGTGTACTCGAATTTCATTCTCAGCTCCCTGGGAAGTATACAGTCCAACGTGCCTTATGAGGCACCAAAAGGTTAACAGTTACAATACTATTCCACCCTACCAGGCATCCATTCACTACTGGGTCGACAGAGACATTCCGAACAAAATCTCTTGTCCAAGGAGACACCACCACAATTGGTTTTTATTCACAGTAAAACCCCCCATCAGGTTTTTCTTCCAAGTGAACCCCCATATCAGTGGGGGGTTTTCAAAGTGAAACCCCATGTCAGAGTTTTCTTCCAAGTGAACCCCCATATCAGTGGGGTTTTTTCAAAGTGAAACCCCATTGCAGAGTTTTATTTGAAGTGAAACCCCATGTCAGAGTTTTCTTTAAAGTAAAACTCCATATCACAGGTTTACTTTAAAGCAAAACCCTACATCAGGTGTTTATTCAAAGTAAAACCCCATATCAGGTGTTCATTCAAAGTAAAACTTCATTTGTTGTTTCTCTTATTATAGCAATAACTTTCTGTTCAAAGGCAACAGCCCACTGCGAAATTTTAATAATCGACCCCTACATATATGGCATTTTGATTTTGTTACATGCTAGGTGCCCTTACTGTATTGTCTACGGTATGACATACTGACACGCCAATAACCACAATGAGGACGAACCCTCGATCACAGAATAGAGGTATTCGTCCATAGCAATATTCCAGCAATATCACGGCGAAGGACACCAGAAATGGGCTTCACACATTGTACCCATGTCGGGAATCGAACCCGGGGTTTCGGCGTGACGAGCGAACGCTTTAACTACCAGCCTACCCGACCGCCCTGGTAATTGAAACGACACATATCTGTTATGTACAAATTGGGACTAATCATTGATTAGACGACAACATGGTGATACATTTTTTTCAGTTTACTTGAAAATTAGAGCAGGGAGTTGGCCTCCATGTTTTGAGGTTCCCGTCGTGCTCTTCTTGGAATCTGAGAAGGTGAAGGTCACATCAGCAGCAGTAACTGACGTCTTTCCCCCGGACCCCCAGAAACTGTAAGCCCCATTCATGTCTAAGCAGATGGTATAGACAGACTCTGGCTGCAGGGGCACGGATGCAGGAAAGAAAATGTCCGTGACCTGCCCACGACCTTGAAACTTCCGCTTCGCCTTCTGTAATGGTTCGGCCACCACCTTGTTCTTCTGGTCAAACAGCCTGATACTGAGAGTGTACACTTTATCATCATACGGGCCATAGAGCTGACATCCAAGTAGATCTATGTCCTGACTGACAGAGAAGGAGATAGCATGAGTCCCAGACGCTGTCTGGATGTAGTCATCGTAGTGCACCAGTCTCCGCACGTATCTATACCTGGTATCCTCCTCGACTGACTTCCTCTGCTCTAGTTTGAACGGAGAGATGTCTGTGTTTGAGGTGACATTTTTTTCAACCATACGAATTCTCTCAGTGTCTGTTAGAACACCAGAAGGACCTACAACATTCAGAAGGTACTCCAGGGACAGGCTGGTAAACCGAATTTCATACCGCATTTCTCCCAGGAGTCTCCGTCTGTTCTCAGGAGTGTCAACCACACCTTCCTTCTTGCATCTTGCCTTAGTCCATGACAGAGCTGCCTCGAAGATATCTCCTTCCTTCAACTTGAGGGTTTCTGACTTTAGGAACTTCTCCAGGCAATGAGAGCAAATATCCACAAATCCTGGAGATCTGATGACTCTCTTCCCTCCTTCTGTCAGGATCTTGAGGGCCTTCAGTTCCAGGTCCAGCTCCCCGTTACCATGACACCGCTCCAGGATATCACAGGCATTGTCCTCAGACAGGGATGTCTCCAGGAATGTTTGACACAGGTTGAACAATTCATCCGAGTAATATTTCCGAGACGTGTACATTAATCCAATGACAGTTTTACTGGTGATATGAGCCACGTCTGTGTACAGGTATCTATAAAAAAGACGAACACATTAGCTTCGTCACGAAGAAACCTCACTATTGCAGTCAAAAATATCATGTTATGTACATTATCCCTCATCAAACCTCAAACTTTCATAGGGGCCGCCTCCGTGGTCTAGTGGTAGAGCGTCCGCCCGGAGAGCGGAAGGTCCGGGGTTCGATCCCCGACCGCGTCATACCAAAAGACGTTAAAAGAGGGTACTTGTTGTTACCCTGTCTGGCGCTCGGCATTAAGGGGCTAAAACAAGGACTGGTCGGCTCGGAGTCAGTATACTGTGTCTGAGTGGGGTATTCATGTTAAACTGCGGCATGGTATCTCAGTGAGCTAGCACTATAAATCGGCATCAGTCCGGACTAGTACAAGCAGCCACACAAACACATACACGTACATGCACGTCGCTATATAAGTGCAATAATCTTGGACGCGACGTTAAACCCCATTTCACCTCACCTCACCTCAAACTTTCATAGAAATATAGAATACAATGTAAGATTTAGAACTAGATGTCATTTTCGAGTTTCAAGAAATAGCTTATTGGGTGTCTTCAAGCCTTAATTTTTTTGAAGATATTTAATTTACAAACTGGATTAGGGAGACGTAAAAAAGAATGTATTTGAGCAGTTCATACTTTAAAGTAAGGTTCTTACCTCAGAAACTCTCTGAAAACATTCGGCTCGATATCAGGGATAGTTATCTCCCCTTTCTCTGCCGCCAGATGGCCACAGAACATGGCATGAAACACGCAGCATCGGCTGACTAGAATGTAGCGGTGAGCTCCGACCACCTGTTTGTCTGACCCCACACGAAAAGTGACGTCACTAAAATCGCCAGTGTTGAGCATGCGCAGATTGCACTCTGTGATGGTCTTGCCTGACTGCCAGTTGTCCACCAGCAACGACTTTCGTCCCTCGCTCGACATTTTCTAAGCTGGAAGTAAACGATGTAAACTGAGCAAGTAAACAACAGCTACATTTTCGGATAGAAGTACAACAAAAAATAAATACATAAAAATGACAAACTCTTTCCAAAATCACCTCTTGTACCTTCACATGTATTGTACGATTCCGACTACAGTAAAGTACGGTTATAACGAACTCAAAGGGACTACTAGTTTTAGTTCGTTATAACCGTAGTTCGTTATAAGCATATATACAGTATAACAACAGCAAATAGTCGGGACCCAAAAGTAAGTTCGTTATATCCGTCAGTTCGTTATAAGCGTGTTCGTTATAACCGTAGTTTACTGTATATCATGAGCATTTCTTTTTAAATTTTATCAGATAATTATGATACCAGATATTCGCGAAAGGTGAGCATATCCTGCCACACCTGTGACACTTTCACAAACACATGCAAAGGCAAGCAAACACATGCAAAGGCAAGTCAATTATTCACCTGAAAAAGGTATGGAGCGGTATGGAGCGTAATAATTACCAAATTGCATAATGTGTCCAATATTTCAAGTTTGTAAAGGTGATTTGGCCATGTTAAGTCGATATGGACCGACCTAACGCCAATTCAGTTAAGAAATACTACAACTCGCTTGTCGGTACCCGATACCCGATATCCGAAAACAACCCATTCATGTCAACACCAGCCGCCCGTCCATCCACTAGCAGAAAGGAAGAGCGTAACGGTGTAGCCATAAACGACTGACAATCCTTTACACAGGCGTAAAATCTTCAGTTACAGACAATATGTAACAGCTCCGTATCTCCACCAACGCCCACAGATGGTTCAAAACAGCTGGCGAGCGCTCTACCGCCTAGAACGAATCACCAAAGAGTTACTTCCCTTAGTTCAACACGCCAACAAACTTCTTTTGGCATTTGCAGCTGTTTATGGAGTGACGCTTGTTTCTGTGTACCACATGGAACGCAGTGCATATGTGCGACACATGATTTGTTTGTTTGTTTGTTGTTTAACGCCGCACTCAGCAATATACCAGCTGTATAACGGCGGCCCGTAAATATTTGAGTCTGGACCAGACAATCCATAGCCGAGAGTTGCGATGGGGTCCTACCGTCAAGTGTAAGACCTTCCCATGTTGGTTCAATGGCTTGCTCAAAGATAGATCTTCCCATGTTGGTTCAATGGCTTGCTCAAAGATAGATCTTCCCATGTTGGTTCAATGGCTTGCTCAAAGATAGATCTTCCCATGTTGGTTCAATGGCTTGCTCAAAGATAGATCTTCCCATGTTGGTTCAATGGCTTCCTCAAAGATACATCTTCCCATGTTGGTTCAATGGCTTTCTTAAAGATAGATCTTCCCATGTTGGTTCAATGGCTTCCTCAAAGATACATCTTCCCATGTTGGTTCAATGGCTTTCTTAAAGATAGATCTTCCCATGTTGGTTCAATGGCTTGCTCAAAGATAGATCTTCCCATGTTGGTTCAATGGCTTGCTCAAAGATAGATCTTCCCATGTTGGTTCAATGGCTTGCTCAAAGATAGATCTTCCCATGTTGGTTCAATGGCTTGCTCAAAGATAGATCTTCCCATGTTGGTTCAAAACCAAATCCACGCATTTTAGTCATACATGTACTCAATTATGTGTAAGAAAGAAAACTAGGCTGGCTTTCAGTCATTTGAATATGAGTGATAATTTTCATGCCTTTTTTTTATATCTAGACTAGAATTTCTTTCAGCTACAGCTGAAAAACCCAAAAATGTTTATATTTTAAACTATGAGCCTGAATTTTTTTTAAAAAGTGAACACTTTGCAACAATGTCAATTTTGTGGCAGGCAATTTCGTTTTGTACAACAATCTGAAGCATAATTATCTCTTTCAAGAATTTTCGGGTACAATTTATTTATTTCGACATTCGATATTCGATAAAATCCTAGCTACTTTGTGTCGTGAATATGTGTCAGTGCTCTCAGTCATCGGGCTTCCTGTCCAGACACAAATATATACATGCAGTGGTATTATATATAGATTATCCGTGACTCACGCACAGCTGTTTGTGGTAAGATAATTACTTACGGAAGTAAAGTCATCCTGTTTCGGGGAAAACATATCCTGTCATTCACACAATGCTTTTGGTTCCGTGTAATTGTATTGATGCTAACGGCACAAGCGTTTCATCTCATACACCAAGCTACCAAACATCAACACCCGAGGTGACTCCACCCAGCCTCAGGACCGTGTGGGACGGTTGGGTAGCCTAGTGGTTAAGTAGTTTCGCTCGTCACGCCGAAGGCCCGGGTTCGATTCCCACATGGATACAATGTGTGAAGCCCATTTCTGGAGTCCCCTGCCGCGAAATTCTGAAATATTGCTAAAAACGGCGAAAACCCGTACTCACTCGCACACTCAGAAATGTGTTGCCTTGTTTCTTAACGTGTGGCCAAATTGTCTAAGCCAATTCGATTTGCAGAGTTGCGTCCCTTAGGCGTGAGTTTCACTTTATTGGTAAACGTCTAATACCCTCACCACCTCGTGTTTTCCTCCCACGTGAAGCTGACACGCTGTGATACAACTAAACACTGTTTAAAGCGCGTTAAACCCAAGCTCTTTCACTCAAATAGGCTGAAGCATCATAACCTCGAAATCGATCATCTATATATCGTTAAGGACGATATAACAGCATGATCCCGGCAGAAACCTGCCGTCTAATATCCGTACTCCCTTGTCTCGAACTAAGACAACTCGACATATATTCGACGGTCGTCGAGATCACGATGTTTGACACATATATGTCGTCGAAATGTATGTGTGTCCACATTGTACTGGTGAGGAAATACTGTTCCCCCATGCGACATTCGACTCGGACATCTGATTATATTTCAGTATTACCGATTGTATACACTGCACGTCCATGTAGTATTACGACGCCCCTCTGTTGGGTAAATTGTACTGGTGATTATGGACATCAGACACACATGTAAGAGTCCTTACCTTATCCCTGGTGGCCGGCTGTGTTGGAGATATATAGCAACCAAGGAAGGGTGTGACTTTCGCGTTTTTGTTTCCTTGTACATGTAGCGTAATACTACTGGCCGCAGGCTGACATGATTCAGCTTTACTATTGCTGACTACAGCTCGCCGTGATTCAGCTTTACTATTGCTGACCACAGCTCGCCATGATTCAGCTTTACTATTGCTGACTACAGCTCGCCGGGATTCAGCTTTACTATTGCTGACTACAGCTCGCCTTGATTCAGCTTTACTATTGCTGACTACAGCTCGCCGGGATTCAGCTTTACTGTTGCTGACTACAGATCGCCGTGATTCAGCTTCACTATTGCTGACTACAGCTCGCCGTGATTCAGCTGTAATATTGCTGACTACAGGCCGCCGTATTTCAGCTGTAATATTGCTGACTACAGGCCGCCATAACTCAGCTGTAATATTGCTGACTACCGGCCGCCGTGATATAGCTGTAATACTGCTGACTACAGGTCTCCGTGATATAGCTGTAATATTGCTGACAACAGGCCTCCGTGATATAGCTGTAATACTGCTGACAACAGGCCTCCGTGATATAGCTGTAATATTGCTGACAACAGGCCGCCGTGATATAGCTGTTAAAATGGTGACATCAGGCCTCCGTGATGTAGCTGTAATATTGCTGAGTACAGGCCTCCGTGACATAGCTGTAATATTGCTGAAAACAGGCCTCCGTGATATAGCTTGAATATTGCTGACAACAGGCCTCCGTGATATAGCTGTAACATTGCTGACAACAGGCCGCCGTGATATAGCTGTAATATTGCTGACAACAGGCCGCCGTGATATAGCTGTAATATTGCTGACTACAGGCCGCCGTGATATAGCTGTAATATTGCTGACAACAGGCCGCCGTGATATAGTTGTTTGGCATTTTGAAATTTTGTGAAGGAAAGTATTGATGATAAACCAGGAAGTGGAAGGTGTAAACCATAATTTTACACTTGTCAGAGGGGTACACAAAGTACTTGATCTAGACTACCAGTTGTCGGACTTTCATGCTTGTGGAAGCCTCGGTGGCTGAGTGGGTTAGATCGCTGAGTTTCTGTGCTGGCGGTTAGGTGCCTTACTCTGGCAGTGTGGTTTGATAACTCAGCCATTTAACCCTTGTTAACATATGTATCTGTGTTGTCAGCGTTTTGAGTATGCTTTGTTGCGTGGAAGTTAGCGCATGATAAGAATTATTTTTATTATTATCATAACATTCATATTTCAGCGTGATCACCTACACATTTTGGAGAGTTTATCTGTTAGCGCGTCCTGCCCTCGATCAAAGGCTGCCTCCAAACATTACGAACTTGACAAACTCATAGAAACTGTGGAATCAAGGTTAGCGTTGTGTACACATCCTGGCAGCGACCCGCGCGTGATGTTATACCACAGTGGGCAAAACAGATAAATATTTATCAAACAGTGGTATCTTCAATGGGTGAGAAACAGTTATTTTATATGACGAATAATAAGGTACTATTTTCCAACCTCATGCGATATTGACCCATTCCCGTATCGGAAAGCGATGGAAGCTGACATAAAATGTCCCCCGTGCCTCGCGATTTATGCGTGAAGGCAGGTAGCGTTAAAACATGAGATCGTGATCAGAATTGTCTTTCCGAAAACGATCATACATGTGAGATATATGAGAGTTTTTGCTGAACCATGTTTAAATTAATGTTCCCACAACTGTGTATTGTGTCAATGTCCATAAAACTGTATATTGTGTCAATATCTCTACAACTGTATATTCCGTTAATGTCTCTATAGCTGTATATTGCGTTTATGTCCATAAACTGTACATTGCGTTAATGTCCATACAACTTTATATTGTGTTATTGTCCCTGCAACTATATATTGCGTTAATGTCCATACAACTGTATATTGCGTTAATGTCCATACAACTTTATATTGTGTTATTGTCCCTGCAACTGTATATTGCGTTAATGCCCCTACAACTGTATATTGCGTTAATGTCCCTACAATTGTCTATTGCGTTAATGTCCATAAACTGTATATTGCGTTAAAGTCCATAAAACTGTATATTGCGTTAATGTCCATAAAACTGAATATTGCGTTAATGTCTCTACAACTCTATATTGCGTTAATGTCTCTATAGCTGTATATTGCGTTTATGTCCATAAACTGTACATTGCGTTAATGTCCATACAACTTTATATTGTGTTATTGTCCCTGCAACTGTATATTGCGCTAATGTCCATACAACTGTATATTGCGTTAATGTCCCTGCAACTGTATATTGCATTAATGTCTATACAACTGTATATAGCGTTAATGTCCATACATCTGTATATTGCGTTATTGTCCCTACATCTGTATATTGCGTTAATGTCCATACAACTGTCTATTGTGTTATTGTCCCTACATCAGTATATTGCGTTAATGTCCCTGCAATTGTATATTGTGTCAATGTCCATACAACTGTATATTGCGTTAATGTCTCTATAGCTGTATATTGCGTTTATGTCCATAAACTGTATATTGCGTTAATGTCCATACAACTTTATATTGCGTTAATGTCTATACAACTGTATATTGTGTTAATGCCCCTACAACTGTATATTGCGTTAATGTCCCTACAACTGTATATTGCGTTAATGTCCATACAACTGTATATTGCGTTAATGTCCTTACAACTTTATATTGTGTTATTGTCCCTGCAACTGTATACTGCGTTAATGCCCCTACAACTGTATATTGCGTTAATGTCCCTACAACTGTCTATTGTGTTAATGTCCATAAACTGTATATTGCATTAATGTGCCTACAACTGTATATTGCATTAATGTTCATACAGCTGTATATTGCGTTAATGCCCCTACAACTGTATATTGTGTTAATGTCCATACAACTGTATATTGCGTTTATGCCCCTACAGCTGTATATTGCGTTAATGTCCCTACATCTGTATATTGCGTCAATGTCAATACAAATGTATATTGTGTTAATATCCATACAACTGTATATTGCGTCAATGTCTATACAAATTTATATTGTCTTAATGTCCATGCAACTGTATATTGCGTTAATGTCCATAAAAATGTATATTGCGTTAATGTCTCTACATCTGTATATTGTGTTAATGCCCCTACAACTGTATATTGCGTTAATGTCCCTACAACTGTATATTGCGTTAATGTCCATACAACTGTATATTGCGTTAATGTCCTTACAACTTTATATTGTGTTATTGTCCCTGCAACTGTATACTGCGTTAATGCCCCTACAACTGTATATTGCGTTAATGTCCCTACAACTGTCTATTGTGTTAATGTCCATAAACTGTATATTGCATTAATGTGCCTACAACTGTATATTGCATTAATGTTCATACAGCTGTATATTGCGTTAATGCCCCTACAACTGTATATTGTGTTAATGTCCATACAACTGTATATTGCGTTTATGCCCCTACAGCTGTATATTGCGTTAATGTCCCTACATCTGTATATTGCGTCAATGTCAATACAAATGTATATTGTGTTAATATCCATACAACTGTATATTGCGTCAATGTCTATACAACTTTATATTGTGTTAATGTCCATGCAACTGTATATTGCGTTAATGTCCATAAAAATGTATATTGCGTTAATGTCTCTACATCTGTATATTGCGTTAATGTCCCTAAAACTGTATATTGCATTAATGTGCCTACAACTGTATATTGCATTATTGTTCATACAGCTGTATATTGCGTTAATGTCTCTACAACTGTATATTGCGTTAATGTCTCTACAACTGTATATTGCGTTAATGTCCATACAACTGTATATTGCGTTAATGTCCATACAACTGTATATTGCGTTAATGTCCATACAACTGTATATTGCATTAATGTCCATACAACTGTATATTTCGTTAATGTCCATACAACTGTATACTGCGTTAATGTCCCTACAACTGTATATTGCGTTAATGTCCCTACAACTGTATATTGCGTTAATGTCCATACAACTGTATATTGTGTTAATGTCCATACAGCTGTATATTGCGTTAATGTCCATAAAACTGAATATTGCGTTAATGTCCACACAGCTGTACATTGCGTTAATGTCTCTACAACTGTATATTGCGTTATGTCCCTACAACTGTATATTGCGTTAATGTCTATACAACTGTATATTGCGTTAATGTCTGTACAACTGTATATTGCGTTTATCTCCCTACAAATTTATATTGCGTTAATGTCCCTACAACTGTATATTGCGTTATTGTCCCTACAACTGTATATTGCATTAATGTCTATACAACTGTATATAGCGTTAATGTCCATACAACTGTATATTGCGTTAATGTCCCTACAACTGTATATTGCGTTAATGTCCCTACAACTGTATATTGCGTTAATGTCCCTACAACTGTATATTGCGTTATTGTCCCTACAACTGTATATTGCGTTAATATCCATACAACTGTATATTGCGTTATTGTCCCTGCAACTGTATATTGCGTTATTGTCCCTACAACTGTATATTGCGTTATTGTCCATACAACTGTATATTGCGTTAATGTACATACAACTGTATATTGCGTTAATGTCCCTACAACTGTATATTGCGTTAATGTCCATACAACTGTAAACGAAGAGCGTATGCAGTACTTTTAAATCAAATAAATGTTTGATCAAACAAGACAGCGACTTCATTCCATGCTAGCGATCAAAGTAAAGATATAGCACAGTAGTCTGACGTTCTGATTATGCTGGTGGGAAATGATTTTGTAGTTTTTATATGTTTATATATAAATAGTTTGACATTGAGAGGGTGTTAGACATTAATTTTATTTTGATTTTAAATCTGATCAAAATTACAGATTTCTGTGGATAATATAGACAAGAACACATACACGCACGCACGCACGTACTCACACTCACGCACACACACTCACGCACACACTATAAATACTATTGTGCCCATAAGACGAGACTCTATAATGTCAATAATAACTTTACAAATCTATACTTCGATCTTCTATTGCATAATAACTAATGTGCATATATACATATTCAAGTTAAATTATAGGGACCAATAAACGAATCAATCCCAGTTTTAAACCCACGGCGTCAGTGACACTTTTATTAACAGTAAATGCACCCCGTCAAGCCTGGGAATGCTGAAACACTAACTATACACGTCTTCCCTAACACCTGAATATTGAAACCTCGGGGGACACTAGATTCACATTAATCTTGGCATTATGTCCTTACAATTGGCATCTGGCGCCGTATAGTCACTGTATAATAAGCTCAGAGAGAGTCGTGAAGGAAGCAGTATAACGAACGTTATTTAAAGAGGCCCAATGACAAGGAGCGCGCCCTAGTTCCCCGTATATCATAAATAACCACAAACAAAATGACGCTGGTCTGGGTGCGGGGTCGCCCGTTCACACTTACGTCTGTCTTATATGGATTTATTACCTAATGATTCCACGAAGTTGTTCCGTTGACTTGCGTTATTGAGCCGAGCTGGTGTCAAGTTACCTTGTTTACAGTTCCACGCCGCCCTGGGGGTGAGTCACGGGGAACAGGTCCCCTGGGTGCTGTGGTTGTAATTGGCGAAGTGAGGATCAGGTGGTCACAACGACACTCGGTCACCATCGGGAAAAACCGGAGTCGTAGATGCCACAGTCCTCCGAACTCAATGTTCGCTTAACCATTGTACTCTCGGTTTATGTGAGGTCAGATGAGTTGAGGTGTTATGTTGCGTGTGTGTGTTGTGTGTGTTGTGTGTGTGTTGCTGCTTATACTAGTACGGACCCGGAATAACACGAGTTGGTCAAGAATGTTGTGACATCCTTCAGCGCACTAATACAACGCAAGCCCCGCACATTCAATTATCAGTCAGTCATCATAAAGTAGTCCGATATTGGGCGTGGCCTATTTTACGATTCATGGTTAGCCAATCATTATTCATACCTGTGTAAATACCTTTGATATATGTCAGTAGTTATGCCTATGATGTATGCCTGTGATACGAATTTAAGATATATCTCGGATTATGTCTACGAATATGTCTGTGATATGATATGACAATGAATATACCTATTATATATGTGTGTGTGTGTGTGTGTGTCTATGACAAATGTCTGTGACCTGTGTATGATATATGTTTGTCTGTGATGTATGCGTCTTTGATATGTATCTATGACATATGGCTGTGGTTTGTCTATATATTTGTCTATACATTCGTATGTGACATGATTATGTTTATGATATATATCTTTGATTATATAAGTGATATATGTCTCTGATATCATTTCGTCGGAGGTCACGCAGTACACAGCGGAGATTGTTTACGTGACAGAGTGCAACGTGCATCATACCATTCAACCGTGTCAGAGTCTACCCAAGCGTGACGATGCTCTGTCGCGAACGCTGCACAACCCTATCTTCCGTCAGCCATTAAGTACTTTGAAGATAACATCGACAACAACGACCTAAACATCAACGTTGTCCTCGACAACCTCATCACGCACTGAGTTACATAACTCTTTATCGATTCCTGTAGAATGGGGAATCACCTGCTACACCAGGAACGTATTGCCACGGTATTTCTCTTTGTAAAACATGTAGTTCATACCACAATAATGGATGCACTAAATACCATGAATGAAATGGGTGCAATTAGTAAACTTCTCTTTCAGCCTTTACTTTTTGTTTTCCAGATTAAAGTGCATTTTTGAATTTAGCATTATTTTTGACAGTTACCTATCCGAATTAAAACTGATTGATGACTGATAAGTCATTACATTAGCCGACATGAGTGAGTATGGTTTTGCGCCGCTCTTAGGAATACAGCAATATCACAGCTGGAGGGGGGGCACCAGAAATATGCTTCACACACTGTACCCATGTTGGGAATCGAACCCGGACCTTCCGCGTGACGAGCTGACACTTTAACCACTAGGCTACTCCACCTCCCCGGCATAAAAAGGAAAAATATATAGTGTTGTCCTGTATACTGTGTGACTATCAGTGGATGTGGTTGAGTGTGCAGAACTACAAACAGGAAGTGGAAGGTTGGGTGTGAGGTATCAGCTGAATATACTGCACTGTCGACACTACTATTATCAAGAATATTGACGGATTAACAAGAGTCACTATTTACACGAGAACAGGTCCCCCCCTATGCTGGCCGTAAGAGGCAACAAAAGGGATGCGGTGGTCAGGCTCGCTGACTTGGTTGATTGCGTGTCATCGTACCCGCAGCGTGGATCTTTGCTCACAATATCGATCACTGGATTGTATGGCCCAGAATTATCGTGTAGCTGTGTTATATTTCGCAATATTTAAATGATACCAAGCCAGAAATGGAAATCATAACCCATGCATATTCCTGTCAGAAAACATTTTGGTTCCGATTTATTGAGCTTAAATCACCTGAATAACCTTCAATTTATACTGCTGTCGCTTGATTTGCGGGGGTGGGATGCAGAGGTGGACGCTCACTTTCGTCGGCACCTTATACGTGCCAACCTGTAAATTTCTCTATATGTATTTCTTCATTAGATTGGTCGTGTGCAGCGTCTGTGGTCCAAGTCTTTCTGCTCTTCGGGGTTTCTTTAAAGCTAAACACTCAATTCGGTAAAACTACGTACAAGACACGAAATAGAGTATAGGACTAAATATGCTCATACATACACCTGGGGAAATGCTATGCGCCCACTGAAAAGGTTGATCACTATCGCGACCGTGAACGTGATTGGTAAAATCATTTCGGAAATGAGAGTTATCCGTAGATAAAACGTAAATGTTATCTGGCGATTCTGAAGCGTAAAGCACGTGCAACAAGCCCCTCTCGACATGTTTAACTTGCACTCAGTCGACGCTAAATCCAGGCTCAATATCAACTTATTTTGAACTGTAGTCTTAATTCTTGTTCGACATGGCTCGTAGGAGATTATCTGATGGCGAAAAATAGCGAATACGAGGCATGATTAATGCAGGAATGTCATACAAAGCTGATGGTCGTCAAATCGCTTCCTGCCATGCGGTTATAAGCAGATTAGCATAGAAACATCGGCAACGTAATAAGGTAAAGAAGCAGCCAGGGTCTAGATGGCCTCCTGTAACGTCGGCATGCGACGATCGCGACCTTCTGTTAGGTGAGGACCCTTTACCCAATGCACCTGTCTTAAGGAGAACTGGTTCACCACAGGCAATTGTCGCAACGGCTATTGAGGAATCGACTCAAATCAGCAGGTTTGCAGCCAAGGAGGGTCATCAAGCTTTCTTTGCTGTCAGATCGTCATCGCAAGGACCGTCTGTCTTGTCTCGCCTCGTTGTTTGTCGGGGCGTGGCTGGAACCTGAAGTCAGGGAGAAAGGAAGATCCATTGGTCGAATAAAAGTACGTTCTTGTTGTGTGTCATAAATGAGCTCGCTCGAGTCTGGAGACAAAGAAACACCCCCGGAACATTCGTCCCGCAGTCCCATTTGACGAAGGATCAGTCATGATATGAGGTTGTCTATCCTATGTCTGAAAACTGGATATTATCACTATGCATGGGGATCTGACGGGTGACAGGTTCAGACGTCACATCCGGGATCCGATCGTGGTACATTTTGATGACATCCATCTTGCTACCAGACACGTCTACGTGGACAACAGCGCTAAACTACATCGTTTCAGAAGATAGAGATCCTCCAGCAGAACGCCATCACGACCATCACTTGGCCAGCCATGATTCCAGATCTCAACCCGCCGGGACATATTTTGGAGCGCAAGATACAGAAGTCGGTCCCACCATTAACCATTCTACAGGAACTGTCATAAGCATTGTAGAGAGAATGGCAAAACTTAGTCCAGGAACGCATCATACGTCCCATTGGAAGCATGGGGTGGAGGTTTTAAGGCGGTTATCCAGGCCCATGGTGGCTATACAAACTACTTACAATCGTAACAGGAAGTCGTGTTGGCGCAATGATGGTCCTTTTTAGCAATAATCTCTTTAACACCAGATCTTAGTGCTCGCTACCGCTGTTTACGTGGCATTTAGCCCGACTTTTACTTATTGGCGTCAATTGCGAGTTAACCTTTTCGTTAAACATCCTCTACTGGGAGTAGTGCAGGTCATAGGTTGACGACTGAGTCACGCGTGAAAGTCACGGGAAGTGACATCATGGTCGGAAGTGCCGTCCTCGTAACCGGATGTGACGACATAATCAGAAGTTATGCCATCAGAACCGGAAGTGACGTCACTGACTTCGAGTCTGGACGTCCATCTGAAAAGGTCATTGTATGACGTCACAAGTGGGAGACGGGACGCAAATATAACGGTAGTTCAATGGCAGCTCATCGTGTTTTGTTTTTCGCCGGAATTATCAAACAACAGTTATCATTGTTAAAAATTCTGAGAGTACTTCCTCTGTTACGCCAGAAGTAATCGCACCCAATTATCTACATCTTGATAGCTGATGTTAGAAAAAAGTGAGATTACCCGCTTTGCGCATGCGCAAGAGGTTTCGACAGCAAGGTAATACTACTTGCACAACTGATTATCCCAGCAAGGAAATTACAAACAGGAAGTCGACATTAGCCAATCAGAAAGCATTTTTCTCGAACTTTACGGCAATTGTTTTGAAATAACTTCTATTACAGACTAACCTTTGAAAAATATTTGGACAAAGTTCTCGATTCAAAATTTGAAAATGAACGAAAGAAAATTCTTGAATTTCTTATAGATTGCGGAGATTGTATGGCAGTACTTCCCACGGGCTATGGAAAGTCTTTTCCGTTTCAAATGTTTATCCCATTCAAGCGAGAGAATCAGCCATAGAGACGTAACTGTCGTTCGGAATGCTCCGAGGTAAAATTTCGAGGTTGGATGATTAGAAAACAACTCGGACTTAACTTCATCGATCTCGTATGCTGTTGATATAGAGCTAGTGCAAAGGTTTCAAATATCATTACCAAAATAGCAGGTGAAGTTTACCTTTCTTCCGAAGGTATATATCATCACCATAATAGCTTATTACTGAGTACGACCGCCTCCGTGGTCTAATGGTAGAGCGTCAGCCCGGAGAGCGGAAGGTCCGGGGGTCGATCCCCAGCCGCGTCATACCAAAGGATGTTAAAAGATGGTACTTGTTACCCTGTCTGGCGCTCGGCATTAAGGGGCTAAAACAAGGACTGGTCGGCTCGGAGTCAGTATACTGTGTCTGAGTGGGGTATTCATGTTAAACTGCGGCATGGTATCTCAGTGAGCTAGCACTATAAATCGGCATCAGTCCGGACTAGTACAAGCAGCCACACACACACACATACACGTGCATGCACGTCGCTATATAAGCACAATTATCTTGGACGCGACGTTTAACCCCATTTGACCTCACCTCACCTCACCTATTGCTGAGTACGCCGTTAAACGACCTCTAAGTGTCTAATAAGCATAATTAAAAATATAGGAAAACTACAGATCATTGAAAGTTATCAGTGTGTTCGTATGAATAAATTTTTGTTTATTTGTATTTTAAACCTTATTTTGTACTTGTACTAATAACACCGAATTGACAGATAAGTCTACAATGTGCCACAAAGACTGATTTGAACAAGAGCAAGTTTTTTACCAAGCTGCCTTACTTAGGAGATGTAGATCAAGATCTGGTAATCAGAGTAATCTAGGGAACCGGACTTGCTCATGGTGAGATCTTTTCTTGAAGATTCAAAACGTATTTGATTATTTCAGAAAGTGTAATAAATAAAACAGGCAAGTTGTCAGTCACTTGAACCCGTCTGATCTTTCATACCAATATTTCAGAGCCTTTCCCAACTTCAAAATGTTAAATTTCCAAAAATACCGTTATCCTGCCTCGTCCGTACAAAAAGGAACTAAATGAAACGTTCCACAATTGTATTAAGACAATAAACCATATCAACAAAAACACAATGTATTTCCTTTGGAATATCTCAGCACTATCCGTTAGTCATTACAAAACAATAATATGAAATATTCCACATTTAGTAGACCCTTCATCGGCATTTTTGGAGATTAGATCATTATTTTTTCATGTGTCGATATGCACGATTTATTATTCCTGATCATGTATTGTAAAAGAAATCGATTGCCATTCAGGCCTATAACGTTCTCAGATTACCTCCCTTTCTCGCGCTTTGCCTCATAAAATGCCTACAGTTTGAAACGCCCGTGATCAAAGCAAGTGTAGGCAATAAATTCTGTACTAGAACATCCTAAGACATAATATATGCACGTGGAATACATGCCCATGTCGTCATTACGGAATTAATCACACTTTAATTAAAGATTGATGTCACAATGGATAGAATTACAGATCAAAGCAGGGCTGAACCTCGCGTCTCACCGCATCGCATTAACGTGCATTATTGCTCTATGCGTGTAAATCTGCCAATCGCCACAAGAAGTTGTCCGTGAATAAGAATGACAGACTTTCTGGTTAATGTATATGTTCTAAGGTTTTATTGTTGTTTTATCATTGTTTTACTGTCGTTTCATGCCCCTATCGTAATAGTCATCTAGGTTGTGGAGACGTAATCAGGTTTTTTATCTTGCTCCGACACATTTGGTAGAGCCTATCTTTATGACGTACCAACCAGAAGGGAGATCGCACGAGTGTTATACGAGATTGGCGTTGTCGACGATTTCCCCCGTGTGTCCCGAGTCCACTAGGCGGTGATATGTCGCACGCTGCACTTTATTAGCTGTACCTTGGGGTTCCCAGGAGCTCTCTGTAACATCACGATAGAGATGAAAGGTGATGCTCTTCTGCCAGGATTATCAGAAACAAACACGTCCAGGGTAGTCCGGTCGTGGGGCTTGTGGAGAGAGTAGAATTTACCGTTATACATTTTCTTGAAACGAGACACAGTCGTAAAACAAAATTGATTGTTTGGCCCAGACTTATGAGTTTAAAACAATGTTGAATTTGATCCGAAGAAAGGCTTGTGAATATTTGTTTTGAGAAATATTCAAGTTGAATTTCAAAAACAAGTTGACATGTTTTATGAGTACACTGTGCACCAGGGCAAGAGTACACTATCTGTTTGTCTTTATTGTATATTTTCCGAACTTCCATGTATCTTTGGAATTTCACACACATTGAAGTTATTGTCATAAAAAATCAACCACCCATGCCGAAAAATTGATATTGTATATTCCCTTGTATCTATAGCTAAAGCCAAGGCCCTGTCTTTGTAAACGTTTAACCATCTCTCACGTTTTGTTAATGCGCGTATTTAGACCACCACCCGCTTTTGAGTGAGTGAGTGAGTGAGTATGGTTTTACGTCGCTTTAAGCAATATTCCAGCAGTATCACGGCGGGGGACACCAGAAATGGGTTTCACACAATATACCCACGTCGGGGATCGAACCCGGGTCTTCGGCGTGACGAGCAAACGCTTTAACCACTAGGCTACCCGACCGCCCCACCCGCTTTTGAAGTCAGGTAATGAAATGAGGACTTTATAATTAAATATAAGTACATTAAAGTCCATTGTACGATTCCGAGTTTAGTATAAGGAAATGGCTATATAGTAATGATGACACTGGGTGTTCGCGAATTATTCTCTGGGTCATATGCCGCCTCTCTTAATCAACCTATCTATAAACAACTTAGCCCCTACTCTTAGGGCTTTAAGGTTTGGAGTAAAGGTGTACGGAGAGTACATGTGCGTTTTACGATATTCAAGTGATGTTATTCATTTGACGGAGACCGCCTCCGTGGTCTAGTGGTAGAACGTCCGCCCGGAGAGCGGAAGGTCCGGCGTTCGATCCCAAAATCATACCAAAAGACGTTAAAAGATGGTACTTGTTGTTACCCTGTCTGGCGCTCGGCATTAAGGGGCTAAAACAAGGACTGGTCGGCTCGGAGTCAGTATACTGTGTCTGAGTGGGGTATTCATGTTAAACTGCGGCATGGTATCTCAGTGTGCTAGCACTATAAATCGGCATCAGTCCGGACAAGTACAAGCAGCCACACACACACGTGCATGCACGTCGCTATATAAGTGCAATAATCTTGGACGCGACGTTAAACCCAATTTCACCTCACCTCACCTCACCATTTGACGGAAACGGAGTCAGATCTCCAAATCTTGCTTGACTGTCTTGACAGCAGGTGTGCGAATAATGACATGCAAACTATGGTGATAAATCTGAGGTAATACACTTCCATACTCAGGGTATACCCCGATCGTGTCAAGTATTTGCTTGTGGCAATACTGTGTTAAATACAGTTGATAGACATACGTATCTTGGCCTTCGATTACAACAGCATTTAGACAACAGTATCACTGCTAGGGCGGAAGCTCAGTCGGCAAGCAGAGCGCTGGGTCTCTTAATTGCTAAGAGCAAGGCAACGGTAGGTGTTTTTACAAAGTTATATATATATGTCGCCGGTTATGCCAGGTTTAACATATGGAGCTGCTATTTGGGGTACCAATGAGCACACTGTTATTGATAAGGTTCAGAATCAAGCCTGTAGATCGTTCCTTGGTGTTGGTAAATACACACCTAATGATGCGATAAATGGCGATCCATTTGGGACCCATTCAATATTGCAAAAAGTGTCCGTGGTCATTGGAGTTACTATTATGAATGGCACAAGATTAAAAAAGTATACATTTGCATGAGCAGAATAAAACCAAAATAAAAACTGGAACTATCACGTGCGGCTTTTCTGTTAAAATCATCAAATAAGAAAAAAGATGTAATATTCTTGTGTGTTTGCCGAAATCAATTGTGACTGATGTATTGAAAATATAGGCTGATCGACATGTGGTTTCTTGGTCAGAAAGGTTATTGAGTAACACCGGTAAACTTAGAACATATCGTTTATTTAAGAAAAAATATGGTACGGAAAACTACATAAAATCTTTAATGCCCCGAAGGTTCCGAAGCACCTTTGCTAAATTGACATGCCCCTTATCTGATAACAGCGTGAAAGAAGACGAAGTCCATGTTTTATTGACTTAGCCTGTTTATGGTGACTTGCGTTTTAATTTTTTGCAGCGTGCCTGTTATTTTAATGGTTTATTTAAAATTAAACAAAGTGAGAGCAGCTATGCTTTTAAATGTCCAGTGAAAATCTAAAACAACATCTAGCCAAAACCTGTTTTTATGTTTTACAACGAAGGAGAATATGTTTTATCACTGATGTTATGATAGTACAGTAAACTACGGTTATAACGAACTCAAAGGGACTACTATTTTTAGTTCGTTATAACCGTAGTTCGTTATAAGCATATTTACACCAGAACTACAGCAAATAGTCGGGTCTAAAAAGTTAGTTCGTTATATCCGTCAGGTCGTTATAAGCGTGTTCGTTATAACCGAGGTTTACTGTACCTGTATATGGGTTGTATATTATCTTTTACTACAGTCTCTCATAATTCTATAAGGGATGGACTATGTATTTCAATTAAAATGTGTGATTTTAATGTAATAATGGTGTACAGCGGGGTGAGACGAAAATAAAATATATGTATGTCTGTCTGTCTATGTGGAGGTGAGATCTTCACGTAGAGAGGTATCGTATCGGGGTAAAAGATGTGATTTTAATACACTGTAAACAATGTGTTGAAAATGTAAACACAAGACATGTTTAGATCTAAACATGATAGGTAATGTGTTTAAATCCTACACGGAATACACATGTGTGTTCTATCTAAATACATGTAGGTCTAAACACATGAAATGAGCTCGTCTCACAGCCTAAACACCACCAAGACATAACATTCTCATAATCTAAACATGTTCAGAATTTAAAAACGTTGAAACATGTTTAGAATTTAAACCTTTTTCAATAAAGTGCATATCATTAGGCATTAAGTCAAATATGGATAAGATGTTTAATATATATTAAAATTTGATGTGCGAATCAGATTGACAAACACTTGCATAACGCATATACCACCAGGACTTACAAAGTTGTGTGTGAGTTTGGTCTAACGCCGCTTTTAACAGTATTCCAGTTATATCGCGGCGTGTCAGCTTAATGTAGGAGGAAAGCCCGAAGTGATGCAGGTCTAAGACGTTTACCACTTCGGTGAAACCCACGAGCACGGGTATGGTGCTGACAAACCTAGAAACATAATCGGGGCGAACCGGGATTCGAACCCACAATCATAGGTTTCTGGCGTGCCCAAGGGACGCAACTCTGCACAGCGAATCGCGGCGCCTTAGACGACTGGGCCACCCGTGCCCCAGGACTTACAAAGACCTTGGTACAATATTAACACGAAAATGTACAACTTAGCTCGATTAATGTTGACTAGGAAAAGAGACACTTTTGACGACACAGTCTCCGCAGCACAGGTGGTAGCGTGGATGCAAATGAAGAGGATGCGGTTTCGTATCCCGCCGAGTTTTAAAAGTCTGCGCGTTCATAAACATGTTGTTGTCGTATAACCAGTAGTATTTCTCTGATACAGGAAGTTTACATTGAAAGTATATCTGATAACGACGATAAACCCTTAACCTTTATTTTAGTCAACACCACCACCACCCCCTAATTAATCCATGTATACAGTGTGAGTGTGTGAGTTGGGTTTAACGCCGCTTTTAACAAAGCCCGAAGTGATGAAGGTCTCACCACTTCGGTGAAACCCACGAGCACAGGTATGGTGCTGACAAAACTAGAAACATAATCGGGGCGAACCGGGATTCGAACCCACATTCATAGGTTTCTGGCGTGTCCAAGGGACACAACTCTACCTTCATCCTGATGCACAACTTAATTTACCGCTGGACTTACGTAGAAACTATTACACTGATGTGAATAGCAAAGTGTGTTCAACTGACGCAACATCATCCAATATTCACCCAAATCTAAAAGCAACTCATGCTTGTCGTAAGAGGCGATTAACGGGATCGGGTGGTCAGGCTCGCTGACTTGGTTGATGTATGTCATCGTGTCCCGACAAGGGTTTCTATTCGTAATAACTACCTCCGAGTGAATTTCTTTCTCAACCATTGTAGGTAAGCATTTCGATTTAAGGATATTTACAATTATCGGCCACAAATGGCGAGTGGCGGCAGCTACAATCTGTGCTTGTAGTACTAGTAGTGCGTGTGTATGGTTTTACGCCGCTTTTAGCAATATTCCAACACCTTCATTGCGGGGGCCACTAGAAAAGAGCTCCACAAATTGTAATCATTTTGGGAATCGAACACGGGCCTTCCGCGTGACAAACGAACGTTTCAACCACTAGGCTACCCCACCGTCCTAGCAGTTGTAGTGGTGGAAGTAGTAGTAGAAGTCGTAGTAGTAGTAGTAGTAGTAGTAGTTGTAGTAGTAGTGGTAGTATTAGTAGGACGTGCAGCAGCAGTAGCAGTAGTAGTAGTAGTAGTAGTTAGTTTGTTTTTTGTTTCCGCCGCATTCGGCAATATTCCAGCTTTATAACGGCAGTCTGTAAATAATCGAGTTTGGACCAGATTGCAATCGTGATACGATGACATGCATCAACAAAGTCAGCGAACCTGACCACCCGATCATGGTCGTCTTTTACGGCAAGCATGGGTTGATGAATACCTATTCTACCCCGGATCTTCACGGGTCAGTAGTAGTAGTGGTAGTAGTAGCAGTAGTAGTGGTGGTAGTATTAGTAGTACTAGCAGCAGCAGTAGTAGTAGTAGTAGTAGTAGTAGTAGTAGTAGCAACAGCAGCAGTAGTAGTAGTGGTCGTAGTAGTAGTTGTAGTAGTAGTAGTAGTAGTGGTAGTAGTAGTAGTGGTGGTAGTATTAGTAGTACTAGCAGCAGCAGTAGTAGTAGTAGTAGTAGTAGCAACAGCAGCAGTAGTAGTAGTGGTCGTAGTAGTAGTAGTAGTAGTGGTGGTAGTATTAGTAGTACTAGCAGCAGCAGTAGTAGTAGTAGTAGCAGCAGCAGCAGCAACAGCAGCAGCAGTAGTAGTAGTGGTCGTAGTATCCCTGGAAATATCCGTGGCGATGGTTGAAACATTACTGGCAGAAGCATGTATGTACCAGTATATGGCTGTATGAGCAGCGTTTACAGTAACGGTTAAGCCGATAACAATTTTCATATGGGCGTGGGTGATATCGATTGTGTTGCTCGTCGCTTTTGTTTTCAACGGTACAATAAAACACCAAAGTAAAGATAAAACATGGTTTTAAGGTGACAAACACCTTTTATTTAACATGCAATTATGCCGTAACACGCCATTCATATAACGATTATGCAATACAATTTAAGTCTTTGTAAAGGAGATTTTATCATATAATGACACCACTTACATCTCACGCCCTTAAAGGGAAGGGCGTAGCGATGTAGCGTCGGCAGAGCTTGCATACAAATAAAATTCAAAGCAGCGTCATTAAAGAGACACTTCCGAGCAACCACGACCTGTAAATTACTTCCGGTGTCACGTCAATACCGCAGAAAATCGATTTCAAGCCGTTGATTGGTTCCGTTGGCTGGCTCAACATCGACCAACACCCAAGCGTCTTTGGCTAATGGTAGGTTGACCCTTTGTTGGGTCGCGAGAATGTGCCTAACAGTCGTGTCTCGATCAAATTGTCATTTTGTTTAATGTTTTCCCTTTGAAGTCGCTGATTTATGATTTAATTACCGTTTTGTTGTCATGGTAACCGAATCATGAAAGAGAAGGTGCGTCGAGTAGCGATGGCGTCTCTTGCAAGGTGTCGAGGTTTTCATTAACGTCTTACTCAAAGCAAGACAAATTTAGGACCCAAAGGTTGTTAATCATGTCCTTACAAAGGAATCTGCTGACAGACGAGTGAAGTTCCGTGCATAACCACCCTGGGGTTTTATCTACGGTGTACCAGTCGTGCTGATCAATACCACACAGTCATCAACAACTAACCCGTTCTTATGGCCAAGTAATTGCTGAAGCAGTCGTTCTAATTAATGAACATATGAATTCAAACTGATTTTTTCTCATTTATTTATCGTTATGCACTTCTTTATTCATATATGGTAATACAAGTTATAAGAAGGATAAAATATTCCACTCCTACCACATAGGATCGTTCCAAAGGAGAAGAAAATTGTTACCCCGGTCAAAGGATCGGTGTGGTTGTTTGGTTGTTGTTTAACGCCGCACTCTGCAATATTCCAGCTATATGGTGGTGGCCTGTAGATAATAGAGTCTGGAACAGACAGTTCAGTGATTGACATCGTGAGCATTGATCTACGCAATCGGAACACGATGACCTGCATCAACAGAGATCGGTGTGCTTTTAAATTATATTTTCGGATCCATGGGGAGTATGCAACAACGTTACATTTGCTCGTCTATCTACCGGGTACCCATGCCCTGGCTCTGTTTTGTGAATGAACAGAGGCACATTTGGAACGAAATGCCCAAACAGAAACAACCTGAACGTTATGAAGCTCATTTTACAATTAGACAAGACAGGTGGTTTAACTGCGGTGTGTGTTCACTGTATCATCAGTACATCTGCGCTGTATCAATAGTGTATCAACTTTGTATGCACGGTGTATCAACTATGTACCAAAGGTGTATCAACTATGTATGCACGGTGTACCAACTATGTACCCAAGGTGTATCAACTTTGTATCTACGGTGTACCCACGGTGTATGAACTTTGTATCTACGGTGTATCAATGGTGTATCACCATTACATCTGCGCTCTATCAAGGGTGTATGAACTTAGTAGCCGCGGGGTATTCACGTTCTATCAACTTTGTACCCACGGTGTATCAACTTTGTATCTACGGTGTATCAGGGGTGTATCAACTACGTATCCACGGTGTATCAAGGGTGTATCAACTACGTATCCACGGTGTATCAAGGGTGTATCAACTTTGTATCTACGGTGTATCAGGGATGTATCAACTACGTATCCACGGTGTATCAAGGGTGTATCAACTACGTATCCACGGTGTATCAGAGTGTATCAACTACGTATCCACGGTGTATCAAGGGTGTATCAACTACGTATCCACGGTGTATCAAGGGTGTATCAACTACGTATCCACGGATTATCAAGGGTGTATCAACTACGTATCCACGGTGTATCAAGGGTGTATCAACTACGTATCCACAGTGTATCAAGGGTGTATCTACCTTGTTCAACGGTGTGTTAATTATGCATCTATAGGATATTGCAACAGTGGATGAGGAGCGTATTTCCTGTGCAGCTTCAGCCGGTATCGTCTTCTGCGACTGGCGTATATAGATCAACGAACAAGTTAGAAGGCCGGCACAGATGCCTGTACCTTATAAGCAAGTGTTTACAAAATATCCCAGTCTCTGTTTTCGCAACTACCGACTGAGAGAGTCTCGGAATTACAGAAAGCACTGTCCTTGAGCGCTGAAAGACAGCACCAGTCCCAAGCACAGACATATCCTAGTCATGTCTGGTGGGGCGGGTAATGCGGTTACACAAACTGCCGCTAGAATAGTATATAGCCGACAGGGGATGACCGTCTGTGCCGACGTATCTATACGCCTAATTCCATGATGTCTGTAACCGGAGTATGTGCAACGTGCCGCTGTATTAATTCCTCTGTCCAGTCTGGGACAGAGCCAGTAATTTCCGAGTCGGTTAACCTTTCACAAGCTCTTGATAACTTCATTAGCGCGGCCGCTAATGGAAACTCGGAACAAAGGGAGATAATTCACACGTTCTGAGACTTCGGTTGTGAAAAGCAGATTGGGTAATGGCTATCACTCTAAAACAAGTCTGCAACAAGGCGCAAACTGGACATGCTGGCTGAACGTAATCCATTAGATAAATAGGAACGACTAAAAACAGAATTTGTTGTAAAATATAGATCTGGAAAATATACATGTTCACAAGACCCATTTGCTATAGTGTGTCCAAGTCGTTGTTCTGGGATTATCTCCCTATAGTAATCATCTGTGTTTGCACGTAACCATGGGATGTCTCTGGCATGACGCCAGTAGTTGGATATGCAGCGTCGAATAACCCTTTGATTTACTTCCGCGATAGTTTCGAATATGATTGTATTTCCCCAGGACATACAAATTATATTTCGTCAGTTGTTCCAACACATTCAGCTAATAAACGACATTAATTGTAACTGTTGAGTGAGTTTGGTTATATCACGTCATGTCAGCTTAATGTGAGAAGAAAGCCCGAAGTGATGCAGGTCTCAGACGTTTACCAATTTGGTGAAACCCACGAGCATGGGTGTGGTGCTGACAAACCAAGAGATATAATCTGGGAACATGGATTTGTACCCTAGAATTCAACCTAGATTGACATTTAGCTTTTGAAATGAAAATATTTAAAGATCGTCTTTGTTAAATTTTCTTAACATAAACTAGTGTCCAAAAGAAACGATACCAACTTATTTTCAAAATTGTTTTTTACTAAGTGAATTGTCAAGTATGAAAACATGCCAATTCGTATTGCACATCCCAAACACAGCATAGTCGATAAAAAATACCGGGAACACGTGATCACTTCCGGGAAAAAACGTAAATTTCGTGAAAGTGACATTTCCCTCTCTAGCATGTTCTGCACGTGCAGAAAAACTGTATAAAACGGCTGATCAGACACGTTGATATCACAGCAACAAAAAGAACACAAGATATTCCACGTTTGACAGCCATCGAGAGAGAGAGAGCCGTTGGAATGGTCCAACAAGGAGCGTCACACGTCGACGTCGCCAGAAGGTTGGGCTGCGCACGCATCACTATCACCAGGTTGATGCAGCGGTTACGTCAGACAGGTCAGACGTCAGACAGGCCCAGGAGTGGAAATCCACGAGTAACCACGCCCAGTGAAGATCGTTACATCCGGGTATTACACCTGAGGAACCGCACCGTAACAGCGACGTCCACGGCGGCTACAGCACTGGGACACAGGATCAGTCAACAGACCGTCTACAGGAGACTACGGCAGTATGGTATCCGGCCACGTCATCCCTACCGCGGACCGCTCCTGACGCCTCGACACTGGAACAACAGACTGATCTGGGCCAGGCGAGTTCGACGTTGGCAACGGCGGGACTGGGCACGTGTTATGTTCTCTGATGAGAGCAGATTCCTCATCTTCAGAAACGATGGACGGCAGCTTGTATACCGACGATTTGGTGAACGTTTAGCCCTAACTGTATCCAACAGGTCCGGCCGTTTGGAGGTGGAGGGTTATTGGTATGGGGGGGCATATGTGGTGACGTCAAAACGATGCTTGTCGTAATTCGTGGAAACCTGAATGCACAGCGTTATCTTGATGACATCCTACGGCCTGTTGTGGTGCCCTTTATTCAGCAACAGCCTCGTGGACTCCTTTTCCAACATGACAATGCAAGGCCACAAACAGCAAGATTAACACAGAACTTCCTTGCCAACGCCAACGTACAGGTTTTGCCATGGCCCGCATGTTCACCGGACATGAATCCCATCGAGCACTTATGGGACCACCTCGATCGGCAAATCCGACGTCGCCGTGTGCCTCCAGTCAACGTCCAGGACTTGGAACGATGTCTCCTCGAGGAATGGCAACGCATCACTCCCAACGTCATCAGACGTTTGACGTCATCAGTCCGTAGGCGTGTTCTGGCATGTATTGATGCTCACGGTGGACATACCCGCTACTGACTTGACTTTGAGACGTGTGGTGTGACATTTCCCGTTGTTTCTGTGATCAGTGCTCTAACGAAATGTTCATTTTTCGACCCCACCCATCTTTAAAGGCTTGTCATATTGGTTGTACAGATTTTATTGAAATGAAATTTTTGTACAGATGTTGTGAAAGGATTTCTCAAAAGCATAACACCAATCCTAAACTTCTGCATTGTTTAGTTTTTCTTTTATGTCGTTGCAAACAGGTGGTATCGTTTCTTTTGGACACTAGTTTATATTGGGAATCCTCTCTCCAGGAGAATTGCCAAAGTACTGAAACGTGATGGGGTTTTCGGATTGATTTATTGCTGTGTCCGTTTGAGAGGTTAGATTCATCCCATTGAAGTGCACCTCTTGTGCACTATGCGTGCGTTTGTGTAGGCGATACACCCCCGATGATATTGCCGCTGTTCAGTCGTTGTTGTTGTTGTTGTTGTTGTTGTTTGTTGTTTAACGACGCACTCAGCAATATTACAGCTATACGACGGCGGTCTGTAAATAATCGAGTCTGAACCAGACAATCCAGTCATTGACATCATGAGCATCGATCCACGCAATTGGGATACGATGACATGCATCAACCAAGTCAGCGAGCCTGACCACCCGATCTCTTTAGTCGCCTCTTACAACAAGCATAGTCGCCTTTTACAGCAAGCATGGGTTGCCGAAGGCCCTCACTCTGATCCTTGTGGTGATTTTAAAGAGTAGCGGGTCTGCTAATTGTTGCAGGTAGACATGGATAGACGTCGACAATATCCGATTGTAAACCCTGTCCCGTTGTCCTGGATCAAGTAACGATTGAGTCGTGGCAGCTCAAGCACATTCTGGCATCGGTGATTTTGTTGTAAATTAGATTAAATCCACAAAGGATAACAATTAAAAACAACCTGCTTTCGGTAGGCGTTATATGTTTGTTGAAGTAAATGTTTTCGAGCATCGGCGTGCTATTTATAACTCCTGCGCGTGTCATGTTTATTGCCAATATAATAGGTATTTTTAATATTTCCTTCGTTACATGAATCAGACTCTACTAGAGGTTGGTGGCATGCACAAATGACATTGTCGAGGTCAGTGTATGCCCAGGTGTTTTTGTTGGTATTTTAGTGGGGGTAATTAGAGTGTTACTCTCTCATCACTTTTGTTCTCAATTGCAAACAGTCATACCATTCCTTTACCCTTATTTTGAGAAAAATATATTTTGTATTGAGAGCAGATAATTGTTTCAGGTACAGCTGCAAAACCAGATATTTCTTCGATTTTAAACTATGAGCCAACGTATTTGTTTCTGTAGAACACATTGCAACCCCCCCCCCACACACACACACACACACACACACAGACCAGCATAAAATGGTCCGCCTTAATCCCGATTACCAATACCTGCCCCCATAAATAAACGTATTTCTTCACACACACTTGTCTACCCTCTAAACACTTGTCTACCCTCTAAACACCATGACACGCAAACGCACACACACACGCACACGCACACGCACATATACAACCGCCTGTTTATTCCGGTTTAGAATAGTCCCCCGGCAACCTGTGCTGGTCGTAAGAGGCGCCCAAATGTATCAGGTGGTCAGATTCGGTGACCTGGGTTGTTGTCATCGTAACACGACAGCGTGGATTGTTGCTAACAATATCAATCACCGAAGTGTCTGACTCGATCATTTTCCCAGTATATCATTAACCAACAAATAAAACCAGAAACGCACATACAACACGCGAGTATTTTCAGCACCTAACTCTACAGAAACTCTCAGAGTCTGCCATCAAGACAAGACAAAGTAGTTCTCAGGTTCAAGTAGAAATAAAAACACTACATGTGTTCTATCAGCTTGGTATTCCTTGATTGTAATCACATGTTTATTCTTGTAACCAGCAATAGCCTCAACGTCAAGGGCTCCGTTCGGCAACACAACCTCAGCGTTAAGACTATCGTCGGTCTATGTTTTAGTTTGGGAGATACGACAGTCGTAGCAACAAGATCGCTTTGTGGAACGAGTCCTGTATACAATTTGTGGCGTAAAACTGTTGTACTCATGGTAGTACACAATGTGTCTTGTTTGACTTTTTACTGTGACATGAACCTAGTAGGCAGAACTCTAAAACAAGAGAGTACGAGACAATGCAATGCAATTACTTCCCTTGTCTCGCGCAGGACGTTAACGTTCTTGAACACGCACTGGCTTTCCATGTGATGCAATTACTTCCCTTGTCTCGCGCAGGATGTTAACGTTCTTGATCACGCACTGGCTTTCCATGTGATTCGTCTGACCTGCGTGTCTCATTTGAAATGTGTATGTGACGTTGCAGATTGAAATAGCGTCATAATAACAAGACGTCACGCTTTGATTTGACCAGTATTAGCTTTCAATGTGTGAAGTAAGACCTGTATGCCTCTTCAGAAATTATCGTTATACCTCTATCAAGAACATTGCAATTCTAGTGGTTAATCCGTAACACGTGACGAAACAATACATTTCAATGTAGACCCCCAAATCATGTGACTGACGCTGACCTCGAATATTGACTCCACACATGATCAGTTTTGACCTGTCACGTGATGAATATTGACTCGTCTACTTGAAAACAAGATGGCGGCTGGTACGAACGCTTCACTGTTCGCATCTATGTTACTGTAATGAAACAGATGACGGTTTAAAGACTTCATTAATTTGAAGTGAATTTCGGTGTAACATAACGAATGATTAATCTTGACGAGGTATCTCGGACCGGTCAGATCGCCTCAGGGGTCGGGACATCGGGTCCTTGTTTTTGTATATTGACCTCGTCAAAAGTAATTGTTATTTATACTTTACTTTAGTGTGAAAGAATGAGTTTTCTGAAGTTGAGAAAAGTGAAATTTTGATTGCAGTGAACATAACATTTTGACGGAACAATGATCATACAACAGATACCTCCCCGCAAATTGTCTCCCTTTATCCTAAGTGTCTAGCCCGAATACAAACTGTTGACAACCTTATTACGTTAATTCTTCATTGACAAGGCAAAATAACGACAGATTATCGTTTATGGTGTTAATATCGCTTCTTGACGTTTGTTATTCTCTTGAAAATGTTTCGCTATATTTCTCATTTAATTTTTAAATTCATTTATATTTCGCAAATCGCCATTTTAGTGACTTGACCAGCGTGTATTCTTTCGCTTCTAACAGCAGTCTCGTGACTTTCAAGAATATTATATTTGGATGTTGATTTTGTACTATATAATCATATGTATGATAACGAATTTAAGTGAACTGAAATATTTTTTGTTACTTTTGTTTATATTTATTAAAGATTTTGCAAACAAGGAACTACTTTTTAAGTCTCAATTACAAGGGGTGGTGAAACGTGCCTGTGTGTTAGGTAGGGAAAATTACGTTCCAAGGGTTTACATTTGTAATGAAATGATTTACTTTTCCGGTAGACTACTACATCAAAATTATATAATTAAAAAGGATATTCCATGTGTCTAGTGAAATGTTATGTTTCTCTCATCTCAGTGATGATTACTAATAGCATTACTCATTCGTTTTATCAATACTCCACCAAAACAGCAAGCGTCCGGAAGGGAGCTATTTCACACAAGGGAAGTTAATATCTCCCATTTACATCAGCATTGACGTATATACACCTATATGTGTGTTTTCGCGCTGGTAACGAACGTATGTAGGAGTGTACTCTAATCTAAACATGATATCCCGCACAAAATGAAACGTCTGTAAATACAGCCAGACTAATTTTGAAAATGCTGGTAGCGGAAGTGATGAGACAGGAAGTGGATGTACATTGGAAGGTTGCGGTAGTGCTCTGCCGGAACAAGAGGAAATGGGATGATGCAATTGGTCACTCCGATCTGAAACTGAAAGGAAATAAAAACATGCTTTCGGGGTCTTCTGGTCATAAAACGGGGGCTAAAAACGGAATAGGAACATTACTAGGTTTGGATTTAATTGGGACTCTTTTACCGGTCTGGGTTTTTTTGTACGATGTTGAAATCATTCCGCGGAAAAATCCATGTTTTCGGGTCCGGTTGTCTGTAAGCAATGGTTTCCTGTTGATAAAGAGAGTTAATCAGACGTCCAGTAACGTGTAGTTGGTTTTGATACTGAGAGCATATATTTGCTCAAGAGCTGCCAGACAGTATCGAGTGGATAGCCCAATTAACTCCCAGTTATTAAATTATTATGTTTATTTCAGGACGACAGTGAGGAGTACATGTGATTATCCTTCAGATATTTATCTTTGGGGAAAAGCATTCATCAAACAGCGTCCTTAACTTTGAAATCTCTAAATGTCAGTTTTCACATGATTCGCCCATCTGAGTAACATTTGTCTTCTGTGAGTTGTGATTAATAAGATAAGCCATATGGTGCCCGTGCAGGAAAAACATTGTTATTATTAATATATTGTGGGGGTGGGGGTGTTACGGTCTGATGAGTAGGCTATTGGTTAAAGCGTTCTGGTTAAAACTCACTGATTCCACTAGGATAAAACCATACTCACTCACTCATCCCTTCTAGTAAGATCAGCCCCGTGGGGCTTCCTCATTAAAGTTGGTCCCCAGCAACCTATGCGTTTCGTAAGTGGCTACATATGTGGCTCAGGTAATCAGGCTCTTAGACGGAGTGAGACGCTGTTGCCTGGGATGTCTTAGAACACATAATTTGTGACAGAAATTACAGGAAAAGAATATAACAAAATGTCCTAAAAATTGTTGTGAAACCAAATATATATAGTTCGGCTATTCCTTTCGGAGAAAAATAATTTTCTGTCTTTAATCATTGACATAGATTAGCTATGTATCAAGGATTGTGTGAGCGGTTACAATCTTTGTAAGAATCGACAGTCAGTCAATATCGCTTTAAATACTACATCTACACGTACATGTACTTTACCGTCAGCGATATTTCATGATTCTGTTTCAAATGTTGAGGACTATATAGGTACCAGTACTATTGAGTTTATAAATTTGAAATGTTTTGAATATGATTCCAGCAATGGTCTGGAAGATACACTTTCTCGAAGGTTGACAGGAACTTGCCCGATTTAATACTTGCAACCCCTCTCTCATTTTCGAGGGCTGTATTGCATCACCATGTGTGCAATACTCACGATCTCTCCGTGCATTCTTGAAGAGTTTTGTCACCATGTCAATAGTGCCCTCAGTCCTGCCATACGTATTGTTGACAACGTTGGAAAAAACTTGCAGCTAATGTTATATTCCCGTAAAGATTAGTGTACGTTTATTTGCAGTGATTGTCAGTGGCAGCAAATGATTGAAGCGCTAGTAAACTGTTGAGTGCTGTTGGCAGCGGCGAGTGAGTAGAATAAAGTGTTACCGCCCCAGGTTGTTTACAAATATGACATGCTTGATTGCTCGAGAAGTTTCGGGTTGGGACAGTTTTTAGAAAGCTGATTGTACATATATCAGAGCGACACGAAGGTGATACGATGCCTCTTTCGACCTGAGCTGTGTGTTTTCCGCTTGCAAAGTGTGGATTGGATACCCATATGAATTACAATCAGCGTCCAAACCTATTCTGGATTCAAGGAACAAAGAGTGAGTGCAATAACAAACAGGGCCTGTTACTTATTTCTGCCGCTATTGCGTATAAGAACCTCCATTGTAAAACTTTAATGTGTTTTTGAATATAATTTGTAGATTATCCATTGATCTTTACTGATTTCACAATCTGGGTTAACATTTTGTGTTTTAATTTCACAAGGGTGAAGCATAAGACACCCACGATTCATAGAATATAAAGGGAAAGAGGTAATCGTGTCACTGCGTCCTCTTGACATCGTATTCAGAAGCATCGTCACACTCCCAGAGCTCATTTCCTTCACTACTGAAATTATTGAGACGGATGTTACCCTGATTTCCATAAATAGTGGCATTGTGTAACACATGTAGCCCTGAAGATTGAGTTTACTACACCTTGGGACCCGTGACGATCCGGGGTAGAATATGTCTTCAGCAACCCATGCTTGCCGTAAAAGGCGACTATGCTTGTCGTGAGAATGGACTAACGGGATCGGGTGGTCAGGCTCGCTGACTTGGTTGATGCATGTCATCGTATCCCAATTGCGTGGATCGATAGTCATGATGTCAATCAGTGGAGTGTCTGGTCCTGACTCGGTTATTTACAGACCGCCGTCATATAGCTGGGATATTGCTGAGTGCGGCGTTAAACAACAAACAAACAAAGAAGATATCTACACCTTGGAAAGTGCCAGAAGTTACTAGCGCTAGTTGAGATAGGGAAGACTGGATTGGACCGTAGCCGACAGATCGATGCTGTTGACAAGTACCACATACGTCTCTAGGGTTATTTGAACGGTATCGGAGTTGTAAATACGTTACTAAAGTTTTCATTAATGTTACTTAAGTTAAATCAAATTCAAATCTATCGATACTGACTCTGCCCTTCTCCGTACACAGTGACTTGTGTACCGTTGAGATTAATCTGCCGCCGCGCATGCTGTTACCGACGGAGGAGATTCATGCGCCAGCGTACGCCACTATCTGTTAGCTATTAAATGATGGGCGGAACCTTTGATATCGCTTCAAACAAAGATAGAATAGTCCACATATTTTGTTCCGATGGTCTAAATAATGAGGAGCATATATATGTATCATGTTATAACATGTGTAAAAGTTAAAGAAGGGCAAAAGAATCAGAACAGGTATATTGTTTGGAAGAAGCGTATGACATTATTCATATCATGTATACAGATACCTGCACGCCAACCCTGCCTTTTTAAATGCTACTTTTGTTACATGTCAGTAACAGCCAACCACCTGATGGGGATCTAATGGTGAGCAGTGGAGTCGATGACGACTCAAATCAACCGATATGTCCAAGGGGTAACTGACACCGTCCATATGTCTTACTGGCAGGAGCATAGGGCGATGCTTGACCGTTCTCGGGGATATGATAAAACACGAGTCCCCCTGCGCCATCGACAGCCACACACCATGAACAGAACAATGACCTCTACATCAAATGAGCTCCCGCAATATTACGTATGGATTTCATGTTTTGTGTACCTCATCCGGACTATCATTCAGTCTGGGTTTTTGTTGTCGAGAGGACTCTTATCTCGCTCAAAGGGTTTTAATAGAAGACCCTGAAAAATGCCAAGCCTGCTGTCGAGATGAACAAACGTGGTACACTTACTCGTAGATAAAACCTGTCACTTAGGCCATTTTCTCCTTCTCGTGGGGAATAAAATAAACCTTTTTGACAGTCTCAATTATATCCACTTGGAAAAGCCGTAAAAAATCAAATCGAGCAATTTCGGACAAAAAAGTCAATTTCTTTTCTCGTTGTGTAAAGTCTACAGTTTTGGTGGTGTAGACGGGACCAAGGAATCGATGAAGAATGGCAGAGAATCTGTCCCCCGTTGTCCAGTATTCTTGGAAGGAAGCAGCTGCTGTGTGTATAGTGGCACATAGATAGGGAGTGTGCAGGAGCACAATGGTAAAAAGGGAGGGTTAGGGGGCAGAGGGTGGAGGGGGTGGAGGGGGACTGGCATTTGTTTAGAGACATACAGATTTTTAGTATTTTTTCATTAAGTTGAAGTTTATTATTTTTCATTTTGTTACAGCATACTTGATTAATTTTTCATTTTGGAGTGGGGGTGAGGGCGAGGATCTGATATGTTTGTTTGAGACTGAACATATTTACAGTCATTGCGAGAGAGTAGACAGTGGTAGAGAACAGACCGAACCATTAAATATTCTTCAGTGGGATGGGGGATCTACGATATTTCAGTCACATGTAAAGGAGGACCTTAAAAATCATTTGTATTTTACAACATTTGTTATTTATTTGTTATAACATAGGATAGAATATACTAGGGGGCAGGGGGTGGGGGGTGGGGATCTGGCACTTTTTTCAGGCGATGCCTCAAGACATACAGGGTTTTTTCTGACACTTTTTACAATTTGATTTAAATACATTTTTAAGGCACCATTAATTCCAGCAACATTTCTTTTTCTTTTGCCACAATTGGGTTTTTTTCTCTTTTTTGAGTATTGTTTTGGTACAAAGGATAGGTTTTGCGAAAATCTCACCCCATTGGAATATCAAATGTTTGACCCCTTGGCACCTTGACACAAATGACATGGTGGTGTGAACAACGCAGGTAAATATTCGCGACGTCGTCTCTTTCGATTAGATATAATATCTTCGGAGCTACGCAGAAGGATGTCCACATTAAATTAAAACCAGTATCGATTTTGTTGTATTCATTGCTCAAATTGACATATAATCTGCATGATCTATTCTTTGTTAAAAGGTCAATATACTTTGAATTGTAAGTATTCCAGTGTGATTGGTTGAAACACGATGTTAAATGGGATACGGACTTTGATAAGAATCTTGCATTTTAGAATGTGTGCATCTTTCCGAGGCAAGCCTGTCAAAGTCCAGTTTCCACCCTTGCTGAACTACACTGGAATTTCATGCCTCGATCGAAGCCCCACCGGTCGCTAATATGAGTTATGTCCCTTCTGTATCCCTCCTATTGACCAATCACATTCCACCTCTCAAATCACTTGCATTTGCTTCAAACAAAGTGGCGGCGACTAGTCAAGATCAAATTGTTAACCATGACCTATATGGCAATAAAACGGGTCCTTCCTCCTCATTTAAGAAACTTGATTAAAAACATGAAATGAATTGAAAAAAATCTGTGGACGCCCAGTTGACGGTACCCATGTTTTGAAAATTGCAAAAAGCATCTGTACATTGAAATCCATGTTGTGTACGAACCGGATGTCTGGTTTTAACGCGAGTTTTATTGGACTATGCATAGACTTGTTAGTCCAGCCAAAATGTAACTCCGGAATTCCAGCCTAGTTCGGCAAGGGTGGAAACAGGACTAATAATATCAATCCCTGGTGTGATGTCCCAGATACGAGCATTTATAGGCCACCGTCATAGAGCTAGAATATTGCTCATTGAGTGCGGCGTTAAACAACAAGCAAACAGGAGAAAAAAAGAGAAAAGAAAACTATTTTCTGGATGATAGGAACTATTTCGCAACTTTTTGAAAGTAGAACTGGGTGACTTCTGTCAAGACCGTATTGAAGACGCAAATATCCCCATTATCGAGGTCAAGCTTCAGTCCCATGGAGAGGTCAGGGATCTCAATCTTTGAGGGCGGAGGTGAAGCTGATACACTTTGTTGAACCTTCACTGCTGCCGGTACTGTACATTCAAACATACAACAGCAACGTAATTGTGAATGTGAACCGCATACGGTAAATCCTGAAATGTCTTATAAAAGGCGATAGAATATTGAAATGAATTTTAACAGGAGAGGATGTACAACCAGGTTACTGACGGATGTGTTTGTCACATGTGCCAATGTGAAGTTTATTGCATTATATACAGTCAGACACCCTTATGTCGAAGGAGAGGTGAGGGGAAATGGAGTTTAACGTCGTGTTCAAGATTATTGCCCTTATATAGCGACGTGCATGCACGTGCGTGTCTGTGTGTGTGGCTGCTTGTACTTGTCCGGACTTAGAGTGCTAGCCCACTGAGATACCAGTTTAACATGAATACCCCACTCAGACACAGTATACTGACTCCGAGCCGACCAGTCCTTGTTTAAGTCCCTTAATGCCGAGCGCCAGACAGGGTAAACACAAGTACCATCTTTTGGTATGACGCGGCGGGGATCGAACCTCGAGCCTTCCGCTCTCCGGGCGGACGCTCTGCCACTAGACCACGGAGGCGGTCGTGTCGAAGTTGAAGGAACCTTCGTAAATGCGTGGCAACAATAGTGAACACACAAATCATGGCAGGCGAAAGGAAGTTGAAAGTTTCAGATTCATCTGTGCATCAGTAGAGGACATGACAGGGATATATGGGCGTGGCCATACAAGAAATGGTTAATCAGGATCAAATATGGATCCCCGTGCATTATATTTTAGGCAAAACTGTGATCGTCATGGCTGCGCAAACGAAAATCTGAACTTTTGAATATCTGCTGCATGGCCGCTTGTGTAACAAAACATGTTCGGTAAGGAGGCAACACCTTCCTGGAAGTCGCTTAGCCAGTCTGCATCAAGGGTATATTTCCAGTGCTCCAATTGTGCAACTTTGACCCTTAATTCACTTCAATGCCACCTGATGCCAATTTGTTAACACAATCTAGGAAATCCCGCAGTAGTTTCGTGAGACCATGCTGTTTTAGATGGATTGTTTCAGCTATGCCTACCAAATAAACTGACGGCCAAAAGAAACGTTACCAACATTAACTGATTTGCCACTTTGAAACAAAGATGCCAACCTGTTCAGAAACAGTAAAGAACACATCTCACGAATACAGCCTTCGTGTTCTCTGTCGTTCTTTGCACGTGCTTTGCGGATTTTGGGAGATATTGGTGTTTTTCAGCAATTTTTTAAAACATTCTTTCCCAAATTATCGTGCAATTTCCGGGTATAAATTACACACGGATCTGTTCCCTATCATTGGTTGCGATGATTAACACCAACGAACATGCCAAGACTGACCGCTGTCCAGAGGGAGAGAGCCATAGGTATGCTGCAGATGGGAGCGACACAGAGAGCGGTTGCCATTAACATGAACTGCTCCAAGATGACCATTACCAGACTGGTCGCACGTCTCCGACAGACTGGCAGAACCACAGACAGACCACGGAGTGGCAGACCAAAGGTCACGATCCCGCAGGATGACCGCTTTTTACGGGTCCTTCATCTGAGGAACAGATTTCTTACTGTGACGTCATCAGCTGCCAACAGCTTAGGACATCCGGTCAGCAGACAAACAGTGACCAGACGACTACGACATTATGGTCTCCGGGCTTATCGCCCTTTCAAGGGCATGACGTTGACCCGTCAACATCGACGTGCCAGATTGACGTGGTGCAGGCAAACTCAGCGATGGCAACAAATGGAATGGCGGCGAGTGCTGTTTAGTGACGAGAGCAGGTTCCAACTCTTCAAACCTGATGGGCGGACGCGAGTTTATCGACGACGTGGTGAACGTACGGCTCCTTGTTGTGTCCAGGAGGTGGAACCTTACGGGGGCGGAATTGTGATGTTCTGGGGCGGCATTTGCGGGGACGAGAAGACGGAACTCGAAGGCAATCTGACAGCACATTGCTACATTGACAATATCTTACGGCCAGTGGTTCTTCCTTTCATCCAGCGTCAACAACGGACGGTGTTCCAACAAGACTACGCCAAACCCCCTAAAGCCCGTATTACTAGAGACTTCCTCAACGCCAACAACGTGACTGTCCTGCCGTGGCCAGCTCAATCACCAGATCTGTCACCCATAGAACATGGGACCAGCTGGGGCGTCGTCTTCGGAAACGTCAACATCCTCCCTTCACGAGACAAGCGTTGATCGTTGCCCTCCGTGAGGAATGGAATCGGATACCTGCAGTCGATGTGAGGAAGTTGTCTTCTCAGTTCGACGCCGCATTCGAAGATGCATTGCCGCTCATGGAGGTCATATCCCGTATTGAACGGTCTGGGCCGTCGTCACCTTAAAGTTGTAACCAATGTTGTTGATCGAATACTGGACGAATGACCTCTTGTCAAGAAATGTCCCTGTTGGAGGTCACGGACTTTGTTGTTGAATCAGTAAATTCGCATTTTACTGTTCTGAATGATGAATTTCTACAATACAATTGTTATTGCTACTTCAAATTGTGTTGGTCATATCTTATCCAAGAAATAACGTTGGTAACGTTTCTTTTGGCCGTCAGTTTATATTGAAGTCACTCTTGAACGATATTCAGGTACGTTACAAAGTGTGAAATAAAACATAGTACCTTCGTGCTTCTTGATATGAGTGCTAAAGGGATTTGCAATTTCTAAATTATCCGAATTTAGAGTGAGTGAGTGAGTGAGTATGGTTTTACGCCGCTTTTAGCAATATTCCAGTAATATCACGGCGGGCGACACCAGAAATGGGCTTCACACATTGTACCCATGTCGGGAATCGAACCCGGGTCTTCGGCGTGACGAGCGAACGCTTTAACCCCTGGCCTACCCGACCGCCCCCCCGAATTTAGAATGATTTGCAATGTTTCTTTGTTTCTGCTAAATATGGGAGATTTCTCAAATAACGACCATCGCAGATATCCCTATATAACTGTATCCTGTCAATACTTATGAGTTCAATAGCATTATGTAAACCAATATCATGCCTGTGTTTGCGACTGAAATGCGACTTAAGTGAGTGAGTGAGTGAGTGAGTGAGTATGATTTTACGCCGCTTTAAGCAATATTCCAGCAATATCACGGCGGGGGACACCAGAAATGGGCTTCACACCTTGTACCCATGTCGGGATTCGAACCCGGGTCTTCGCTGTGACGAGCGAACGCTTTAACCACTAGGCTACCCGACCGCCCCACCTGCGACTTAAAACCAGATCAATTCTAGGACTGAATCCACAGCTTTCAAATTCACATTTGACGCGAAGACTCGGGTCATTGTATGTGTACAGTATGGCTTGTGGATTTTCGGAATGAGTTCGTTTGGAATAAACATATGATGCATGACCTTTGAACATCTTCCATGATTAGAGACAGGACCAACACATGTAAACGGACAGAAGATATACATGTCTCAGCATGGTAACGTTGGACCAACGCTTGTGAATGGTTTGAACCGTTATCGTTGGCCTTACAATGTTGGTCCAACGTAGATATAACGCTGTAAACACAACCATCGACATTGTAACCTTGGGCCAACGTTGGCTGGACGTTGTAAAATCGCGAAGTTTTTTAAATAATACTTTACATTTATCTGGGAGATTAAATAACTGCATCTTCACATGTGAAGAAGTTGTGCTTTACTCATGCCATTTCGTTTGAATTTTTGTGTAAAACAAATCTTTTCTTTGTCTTGTTTTCGATACGGTAGGTAATACTCTAATTAGGCAATGCAATTACTCTGCAATACGGAACCTTATTTACAAATAAATATGTTTTGTTCAAGAGTTATTTGTTAATGTTGTGACTGTGAACAATGATTTTAACTTTTTACCAAACAGTACGTGGTCATGACGTGATTTGAAAATAATGTGAAGTCATTCAAAGATAATACGTCACGTCACGTCACGTCATGACAAAGAACGCCAGGCCCAGGATAAATTGTAAGCACTCTATTAAATGTGTTTTCAAACTTCATGCTAATTGATTGCCCGGAATTATTGGTCTGAACTATTGACTAGATATCACTCCAACCTGTTATTATGGATTTTTTTGCTAGGCAGATATGTATACTCATCAAATCCACGTCAGGTGCCTGTTTCGGACAGTGAACATGGATTTATATTCGTGAAAAGATAATACATTATCGCAAGTTCGTAGAAACTGTACCCATACACACAATTTCAATTGAAAAGGTAATTATCAGCATCTAGTATTTATTGATAATATGTTTGGATGAACCTGGAGGAGGAATAAGTTGTTAAGGTGTATGGGTGGGTGGATGGGGGGTGGGGGTGGGGGTGGGGGTGAGGGGTGAAACGGGTGGGGTGCGATGTTCTGAGACGAGATTGGTCTACATCTACACATCCTTGAAATAATATTGTGGGATTTCTCATCAGGACGAAACTAGATATTTGCCTGGAAATGTAATGTTCAAAATGTTGTAGAAAACTCATGAACATTATTAATATCCAAACGCTGAATTTAGATAATAACGTTGTAGTAATTTTTACTTGGAGTATCTGGTAATGAGTAGATGTCTCTAAGAAGAAAGCTATGTGGAGTTCGTTTCAAGAAGCTGAACATTTTGAACTAGATCGCGACTAACATGTACGTTTTCCAAAGGGAAATTCATAACAATACATACATAACAATTCAATTAAACGCTGGAACTGACGAATATTCACTGAATGCAGGAATCGTACTTTTACTTGAAACAGACAAAGCAAAATCCCGTTCGTATTCTACTGTACTGTACACATTTTAAATAATAAAACGAATTTAGGCAACGCTATTTGCACTCGTTGAATAAGATGAGTGCACAGGCCATACTAAAATAAACGCTTCACCATAGTTTTGACATTATATTTCATGTATTATTTTCGTGATGTAGGTTTTCGAGCCCTTAGAAGTATGTCTGATTACATGTCTAATAACAAACCCAATATACTACAATTAAGTCTTATCGTTGAGAACATTTATTTCTGTAACACCTGGATGGTTATATGACCATGTTTTGTTAAGTTTATTGTGGTTATGCCGAGTTAATCAGGCGCCATCTTTTTACCGTCACATGATCTCGAGCCCATCGTCAAGTTAAAAATAGATGCGTAACATGATCAGTCACATGACATTACTGACAGGAAGTTTACAAACAACAGCCGATACATCATCGGTGCATACGATTGTTCTTATGCAAAATTATCATCAGATCAAGTTTGATTAAAATGTGCATGAGGCAAAAGTACGTTTTGAGATGTGTTTCATTACTTATTGAATATCTTACCTCGTGTAGCTTAATTTTGTAACATCACTTCAGCGACAAGTGGTGAAACACGTTTTGTCTTCAGTGGACTTTGAAGCGTCTATCTTGATTTCGTCATTAAGCGCATGGTCACGTATTGTTTAGGGCTCGAAACAATATGAGGCTCGAAAACATGTCACGTGCGGATAAATAATGCGGCCTCGGGTGGTCAGACTCGCTGATTTGGTTGATGCATGCCATCGTATCCCAATTGGTGTCAATCACTGGATTGTCTGGTCCAGACTCGATTATTTACAGACCGCCGTCATATAGCTGTAATATTGCTGACTGCGGCATTAAACAACAAACCAAACCAAACCAAATCAAATCTGTGAAATCTGTTAAACCATTGTTACTCCAAATCAGGCTTCAAATTACACAACTATTATTCCATGTTTATGAAGTTGTTATCTGTATCGTGACCAAACAATGCATGAAAATAAACATTATGAAGCTAATGTCGATTAAGGAATAAGGATTTTATTACTTCACTTTTCAGGTCAAAGTATACTGAGATGTGATTCCCAGGTAGTAGTCCTAGAAAATATAAACGTTTTATTATTTTTAAAATTCTCATTTTACTTGACAGTCGACTGTCAAACAGGCAAAATAAATTGCCAGAACCCTGACTGTATTAGATAAATCAGGCATTGAAATAATATTTCCCCTCCCTGGCATTAAACAAACAAGTGTCTATAGTGATTTATTGGACCATTCTGAGAAATGTAAAAATAAATGTCGACGCACACATACTTGACATCCAACTTCAGACCCTTAAATATCCGGTATTCAGCAACCCATGCTTGCCGTAAAAGGCGATTGTGCTTGTCGTAAGAGGCGACTATGCTTGCTGTAACAGGCGACTATGCTTGTCGTAAGAGGCGACTAACGGGATCGGGTGGTCAGGCTCGCTGACGTGATTGATGCATATCATCGTATCACAATTGCGTGGCTCGATGTGCATGATGTCAATCACTGCATTGTCTGGTCCAGACTCGATCATTTACAGACCGGCGTCATATAGCTTGAATATTGCTGAGTGCGGGGTTAAGCAACAAACAAACAAACATCCAAGATCAAGCAGGAGACAATACTGACTCAGCTCGTGGTAACGACTGCATAGAAATGTTGTTGCAAGAGCCACCTGATTACTTAGACTAAAATCTAGTCTCTGAAATGAACATATCGTACATAAAAAAACAGTTGTTTAGTTATCTTAATAAAAATATAATAAAAAGGAGCCCAGTGACTCTCCTGATACTGCAGTGATCTAGACTTGCCAAACATTATAGACTTGCATGGGCTGTATTTGATATATATTTGTATCAGGGTCTGTAAGACAGACTACCTGATTACTGTATGGCTGATGCATGTATCAATACTTGTCAGGCTGAGTATACACATGTTGATGCTATATCCGGCATAGACAAAGATGGTTGCCCTCCCTTGTAAACTCAACAAGTGAGTTTCAGATAATGATGATGAATTCAACGATGTTGTAGAAACATTGAGAGAATGGGCTGTAAATTTCCAAATTTCCCTAGGATCAATCACTGTACTTTAGTCATGAAACGGATGTTAGTTATCTTGAACTGCGAGTGTATGTGGCCGTATTGATATAGTGGACAAACTGCCGACTTCTGAATCTTTAACTCCTCGATGGCTTCCTACATTGTTGTATGATTTAGGGGGGGCACGGGTGGCCCAGTCGTCTAAGGCGCCGCGATTCGCTGTGCAGAGTTGCGTCCCTTGGGCACGCCAGAAACCTATGATTGTGGGTTCGAATCCCGGTTCGCCATGATTATGTTTCTAGGTTTGTCAGCACCATACCCGTGCTCGTGGGTTTTCACCGAAGTGGTAAACGTCTGAAACCTGCATCACTTCGGGCTTTCCTCCCACATTAAGCTGACACGCCGTGATATAACTGGAATACTGTTAAAAGCGGCGTTAAACCCAACTCACTCACTCTGAAAGTACAAGAATCCTGACACTGGCTTCGTGAAATCAGCATGACACAGTATAATAATCTCTGTGAATGCACGGATTTGTTGTTGACAGATGGGGCATTAGGCAAACTAAGAGAATATCTGCCGAAATATAAACTGACGTCCAAAAGAAACTTTACCAACTGAAAATATAAATTTCAGACAAAGTATAAACAAATTTTCGATGAAGTCTAAAACACATAACCTAAATACAACAATAGTGTATGCAGAAAATGTTAATCGTCTGTTACATGTTTGCGAAAAAGTGAAAAACACGTGCACCACGGACAACTGCAAATGCACGTGCGGGTAAGGGTATAAAACGATTGCAACGGCAAGTCAGACATCCACGGTGATAAGAAAAAACAAAAGAAATGCCACGACTCACAGTCGAACAACGTGAACGAGCCTTGGGTATGGTACAGATGGGAGCCACCCACGCCCATATTGCACGAACCTTCGGTTGCTCCCGTGTTGCCGTTACCAACTTGATGCAACGTTACAGACAGACAGGGCGGACCGCTGACAGACCAAGAACAGGCAGACCCGGGGTGACCACGCCCCATGATGACCGGTACTTGCGTACCTTGCACCTGCGAAATCGCTTCCTGACAGTGACGTCATCGGCGACAAATGCCTTAGGTCACAGGGTTAGTCGACAGACAGTGGCCAGGAGTCTCAGGGCTCATGGAATCAGGGCTTTTAGACCATACAGAGGACAGCTATTGACAACGCAACATCGTCGTCTGCGATTGAGATGGGCCCGGACTGTACGACGTTGGCAACGACGTGACTGGCAGAGGGTTGTCTTCACTGACGAAAGTCGATTCTGTATGTTTAGGGCTGATGGAAGACAACGTGTTTACCGCCGAAGGGGTGAACGAACGGCGGCGTGTTGCGTGCAGGAGGTCGTCCCATATGGTGGAGGGAGTGTCATGGTGTGGGGAGGGAACTGTGGGCAGGAGAGGACACCGCTGGTCATCGTTGACGGAAATTTGACTGCTCAGCGGTACATGGATAACATTCTTCGTCCAGTTGTCCTACCATTTCTCCAACAGCAGCCACGTGGTGTCATTTATCAGCATGACAACGCTAGAGCCCATACAGCCAGAATTGTCACTAACTTCCTCGCAGCCAACAACGTCAACGCCCTGCCGTGGCCTGCACGCTCACCCGACATGGCCCCAGTAGAACACCTCTGGGACTTGATGGATCGTCGTGTTCGACAACGACCACACTCTCCAGCCAACCGGCAAGAACTGATCTTAGCCCTCCAAGACGAATGACGTCAAATCCCACGAAGAGTGTCGAAGAGTTTTTGCGTGTATTGAGGCATTTGGTGGTCACACACGCTACTACTGACTAGTTATTGAACGTGAGCGATTGTTTATGTACTCTGCCTATTGTCCATGATCCTGAAAGCTCGAGTTTTGTACCACACCCAACTTTGGGGGGGGGGGGGGGGGGGGGTGACGTCATTCTCGGTCGCGGTATGATTGTCATTTTCAGTGTTGATTATGTTGATCTATTGATCTTCTCAATACACTTTACTTCATGCATGTATATATGTTTTGTTGTTTTTGAGCAAGAGTGATTTCAAACTCTGGTAAAGTTTCTTTTGGACGTCAGTTTATATAGTGCCATTCGTATGAGGTCCGTGGAAACAGATTGGGCGAGGGTGAATTTTAGATGACATATAGATTAGCTAGATCATGTTAAATCAGTTTGTTCCGAATAATTTCCAAGTGTCAGTTATAATAACTATTTCTGTTATGTTGATTCAAATTTTAATTTTGATATTAGCAAACGGTTGTGCACTTAGATATACGCGACACCAGTGACTTAAAATATGCATTTGCGTCCAGGAGCAAACACTTCAACATGTCTGTACTGAAGACTTGTTTGTGGTGTGAAAAAGAACAAACGGATATGTATTTATGAATAAATGTGTGTGCTGACTGTATGGCAAGCCGTGGGATATAAGATATACACTTCCGATGAGGAACAAGCACTTAAACATGAAGTGATGATGTCATCTATTGGGTTGTTTAGGACCTGTGATATATGATATACACTTGCGATCTGGAACAAGCACTTAAACATGTCTCTACTTGTTAATAGAGTGCATTGGGGCACGGGTGCCCCAGGCGTCTAAGGCGCCGCGATTCGCTGTGCGGAGTTGCGTCCCTTGGACACGCCAGAAATCTATGATTGTGGGCTCGAATCCCGGTTCGCCCTGATTGTTTCTAGGTTTGTCAGCACCATACCCGTGCTCGAGGGTTTCACCGAAGTGGTAAACGTCTGAGACCTACATCACTTCGGGCTTTCCTCCCACATAAAGCTGACACGCCGCGATATAAGTGGAATAATGTTAAAAGCGGCGTTAACCCCACCTCAATCACTCACTCACTAGTAGAGTGCATGATTGGGTGGTAGAGCATGGTTCATTGCATGCCATCGTGCTCCGAGTCGTTGATCATGCTATCAGCCATCGGTCTGCTTAAGCCATGCCTATTATGATTTACAGGCCGCGGGAATAGAATCATTGCTGACTGCGTGTAAAATATCATCCGTTTAAAGGACGAAAATCTAAATTTCCCACATGTTGGCACACAGACCTGCAACACTTCGGGCCTCCTATATCAAGCTGACACGCTGTGATATAACTGAAATACTGTTAAAAGCAGCGTTAAACCCAACTCGCTCACCCCACTTTTGGCAGTAAATGGCTGTCAAGTATGTCAATGACCCGCCATCAAAACCCATAGTGTTCACGGCCACCCCCTTGAACCAGTGTGTGTGTTGACCCTATTGTCTCCCACCCCACAATGAACTACCGGTCTTTTATTATTCCGCTATATAAATTAGGAAGGAAGGTTAAGTGCTTTCGTGACAGTGAGCGAGGAGGGGGATGCCGCTCAAGCAATTAAGTTGCCACGTTACGGCGGGGTACGCTTATAATGAACTCCGCGCAGTGTACGCTTGTCGGGAGTCGAACCCGAATCTATAAGAGGCAAGAGACACCATAGGTTGCCCTGCCGCATCCCTGTCACTGGAGACATGTTGCACAATTACCTCCCTTGGGTGTACGTTAGCGTTCATTCTGGTTACTGATAACGCCACCTGCTACATCTATGTCGGCCTTGTGCCGCTGTCACTGCAGACCTCACGATGTCCTACACACAGAGATGACCACCCAATAGTCCGTACAAACCCGCCAGTGCAATCAGCATCAACCTAACCCGTGATGTACTGAAGCGGATATAGAAGGCTGGCCAGCCTCAGCCCTCAGCCTAAATCGCTTCAGCCTCTACAGCACTCGGACGCTCTTATGTTAGCTCAAAGTATGTGGAGGACAGTAGAGCTGATTTAATTATCTTTCTCTATTCTGCAACCAGCCCTGATCTATACACGCCCAATACATCGGACTTTGCACGAATACGTGCAACATTCTCTCCATGCCAAGCCTGTACTACGGAAGCCTTTTAGGGCAATTTGTTGTTTTTTTAAATTTCGATACTATCTTGAAATTTCAAGATACAGAAGTTGATACTATCTTGAAATTTCAACTTAGTATCTAGAAATTTTAACTTCTGTATCTTAAAATTTCAACTTAGTATCTTGAAATTTCAATTAGTATCTTGAAATTTCAAGATAGTATCGAAAAAAAACAAAAACAAATGGCCCTAAAACAAGGCCGTAGTTAACTTTTTTTACAGGGGGGGCAAATATTTGTACAAGTATCACTTGTCCCCAACTTGATTCAAATACAACTTTTTTCTATAAAAAAAATCTAGGGGGGCAACCCCCCCCCCCCCCCCCCCCCCCCCCCCCTCTTGATCGTTGCTCATGTTATCAATCACTGGTCCAGATTCGGTCACGTGGTCACTTTAACCTGAACAAGAGCTGAAATATAAACATTTTATGATAATTTAACTCTCAGTGATGAAATCTTCCTCCTATACCTTTGGTTTTTTTGTTTATTGGAAACAAATATGTAGTGAAGATGGTTTATCGATACCCGGTGATTGTGTCGCTATTTTATCAAAGTAAATTTTCCTGTTTAATAAATAGATTACCGAGTTCCAACAGAAGTAAGCTTGGCGTGTGAAGTGCAGGGAGGGGGCGGAGTTAGGTTGAAACTTCTGGATTCAGATATATATGCAATTAATAGTGTTGAAAAATACATCTATTACTGAGATAAAATTATTTTTGTAGCAAATGCTGATGTTAACCGACGATGATGAAAGGCACCTATATGCTATATCATTCTGCACATTGTTCATTGATAAGTATACACTCTCATTAGGGACCATATAAAAATCATATGACATATATTATCAGTAAAAAGAGAGACACGTTTACATGCGGCTATTTGCCTTCTTTGGTGTGAAGATTCGATGAATAAAGGTCATTCACATTTATGTAGGGTCATTCAAAATCATTCAGATACTGCATAGGTCTGACGAATTTCAACCATGCCTCGTCGTTTTCCCCAAATCGTATAATTAACTGAAATCCGCCCCGGCGGAAGTTCAGGTTGCGGCAATTCACAGATAGTACTCGCCTCACAACTAATGTTACGAACTTTAGATTCGCGCAACTTCGACCAGGCAAATCGTTAGCGGTGATAGCATTGGTCGCCACGTATATTGTTCATGCGTCCGATCGTCTTATGGATAAACATGAAATAAAGAAAAACTTGTTGTGATTTTAATCAATACTTGGTGAATATGCGGTAATTTGTGGAAATAACGGTAAATACCGATTGCGTGCCCCGGAAATCGATTATGTAAACGCGTCCAATGTTTGAAGACAACACACATTTCGAATGGAAATGAATGTCTTAAAGGGCTTGTCGTTCTCAAAACAGCATAAGTTCGTAAATTTATTTGGACAATGTGGGTAGTTTTCTCATATAAACATTAACCTGTTTCCATTTTGTGTCACCATCGGACTCGACGCCACCTTGTGGATTTGTAAATTAGAACTCTAGAATCGGGAGAGTGTGTGTCGAGTAAGGATAGTCACACAGAGAGTCCAAGTGCTACATAGTTAATGAAGATATTCCACTGTCATGGAGAGAGAGAGAGAGAGAGAGAGAGAGAGAGAGAGAGAGAGAGAGAGAGAGAGAGAGAGAGAGAGAGAGTGTACACACGCACACATGTATAACGGTATATATATAGAATGTACACACGCACACATGTATAACGGTATATATATAGAATGTACACACGCACACATGTATAACGGTATATATATATATATAACAGTACAAGTTAGTCAGAAGCATAGCTGCATACCTATAGCGTCTCTTGTGGTCCAATGGTTTCAGGTGGTGGTTGAACCCGTTATTTATTTGGTTCAGTTGTTTTATAACCATATACCTCTAAAAAACGCTTGGCTATGAAACTTATATAACTTTATGTATTCTTATATTCCGTGTGAAAAATCATTTGCGTGATTAGCCAAGTATTACATTGGTGTCAACTTGCACTGATATATATGTAATGGATTTATTCCGTGTCATTTTGCACGTGAGTTCGTGATGTTTAAGCATCAGAGTTTCAGTTTAAGTTTAAATTGTAGATTATCAAATGATATGAAAGAAATGGTAATCTCATTACCTGTAACATTATTAGCAACAAGCTGTGATGTATGTCAACAAGTACGACATCATATCGTACAAGGTTTGATAAAATGTCAATATTTGATTTAAAGGTATCCCTGATGATCAGGGTTAGAATTGGTCTTCAGCTACCCATGCTTGTCGTAAGAGGCAACTATCCTGCAGCCATGAAATTATAAATAGTTTTCAAGTGGTTACTTCAACCTTACTAAAACAGACCCGTGAAGATCCGGGGTAGAATAGGTCTTCACCAACCCATGCTTGCCGTAAAAGGCGACTATGCTTGTCATAAGAGGCGACTAACGGGATCGGGTGGTCAGGCTAGCTGACTTGGTTAAGGCAAGTCATCGTATCCCAATTACGTAGCTCGATGCTCATGGTGACAATCACTGGATTGTCTGGTCCAGACTCGGTTATTTACAGACAACAGAATATCGCTGAGTGCGGCGTTAAACAACAAACACACAAGTTGAAGTTTACAATTGTGCAAAACTACATATATACTAGTGTATGAAACTAGATATCTATCTCCTTTTCAGACGCGACGTTGGCATGAACGTCTATTGGCGGATCCAGAGGGGATGTGCAAGGTTGTGCACCCCTTTTTCAGACACCTTTCATGTTAATGGATATTTTGTGCAATTCCGTTTTTCAAGATCCTGTATCCGCCTCTGAACCGTCATTCCTTGAAATCAGAAATCGGAGGTATAGCTGATGCCTGGCAGATTTCATTTGAGCCTTTTTTACTTTTTTACTTATCACCATAGTCCGATACTGATAAATATCTCAAAGTGGTGCACTCTCCCTGTGCCGTGAACACATAGTGATAGGCGGGTCTGTATAGACGCAGCTAATCAATAGCCACTAGAAAGCCGTTTTCTGGCCATGACGCGAACATAAATAGTCAATAGGGAAGTACTCTTTGAGGAGCGCATGCGTAAAGCCAGGAAGCAGATGGACTTACTGTTTAGTAAACATTCAAGCGGGCTTTGTCAAGTTGTAAATTAACTTACTCCTGCGGTTCCTGTTGGATATTAAGGCTAAAGATACAGTTTGGTGTTTTAACATTCTCAGGAAGTGTCCGTTCACGCTCGACAAGCATACGATTGTCTGTGTGTCTGTAAATTTAACCCAGACCGACTGTCAAATCGTACATAGGTGTCTGACAACGTGCGATTCATGATGTGATGTTTTGGAGAGTTGGGGGATCTTTGACACTTCTTTCACTCCAGATGAATGAATGACGTGTAGATAGGGTTAGCTGTGATGTTACCCCGGCTTGTGAGAGTGATGCAGACGAGACATGTGGCAGGAGCTTTGCTGGCAGTCTCTTTGACCGCGATCTTCGGTTGTCTTCACTTGCTGAGTGAAGTGGCTCGTCTCGATGATGCAAGGGTCAGATTAGGTGAGTGAACGTTTTGTGTTTTAAAAATAGAACACAATTATGCCAAACACACACACGCATATTGTATTCCCAACATTACTTTGGCAGTTTACTTGATGACACCCTCAAGTTTTGCTGTCATACCGATTGTCTGGAGGGTGGCTATATCGATATTCATGGACGATCTTTTTGATTTATTATCGTCTGCTCGACGGTAATAAAACTGTCGTATTACTCATTAAAATATAATGTTTGCAACACATAAATACCATACAATATTTCCTTGCTGGGCTTAGTATCCCTTTTCATTCAATGTTCTACAAACTCTTTGATTATTATCAAGTTTGTAGTGTATATAGACCTAGTTGAATCAATTAGGGTACATCATATAAGCAATGATGTGTCGAGAAAAGGTTTGTTATTCATGAAAAGGAAAACAATTTACAAGACAAATACTATATAATTGAGAAGTAAACTTCTCACCAACCATATCACCCTCAATAAACAAACCTCACAATTACTCCAATCATTGGCCTGTTGTTATCCTAACTGTATTACCTAACCATTCATTACCTTAATTAATCCAATCAGCTTTAATCCAATTAGGAGTCCACCCAAGTTAATCGGCACTGTCATGGTGAGATAACACTGTAGGAAGAGTCAGGTGTACATCTAGCCTGGCCTTGTGAGGTTCATTAACTACACTGAGTCACACACTACACATCCGTACTACAGTGTAGCAAGTAGACTGATACATTGTCTAGGAAATCCTTGAAATGTTACACAAGACATTTCTCTCCTGGTGCTTTTTTTAAGCATATTTAATACATTTCTCTCTAAAATGCCTATCAAAGAAGTTACATTTCTCTCCTCTAAAACTTTTTTTTTTTTGCTGTGGAATAGACCTGGGAAGAGTTGATTTTTTATTATTTAGATTGATTTCAGTTTAATAAGTTCATATAACACAGTTTTGGTGCGGGACTATAGCAGGTTTTTCTGGTGTATATTTCCTTATATCCAATGATGGGAGATGCATAATTTGTCTACTTAGTGTAGACAAATTAAAAAAACACATTATATTGCTGCTTGTTGAAAGTGATACATAGTATTGATTTAAAATTATTCGCCAAATGGAGAGTTCAGCAACTGCCTTGACTTGTGAAATCACATCCCTAAAGATTAAACATTGCTTGCATAGCTGTGTTTCATGAATTGTGCAGTCATTTTTTTAAATCTAGTTGTAAAAAGGTTATTTATATCCCTTTGAGGGAACACACCTTGATAGGTTTAATCCAAGCCAGTTTGAAGGTAGAATTAGTGAGTAAATTATTTATCTTTTTAGCTTACAAGACAACCAAGTTAATCCCAGTTCTCTCCTTACACTTAGCTGCCTGGCTGCCATGTCACACAGGATCTATAGATATATGTGGTAAACACGAGTACTTCTGTGTAGATGTTATGTCATTAAAACTAAACCCAATTCAAGCGACCAGTGAAATTTTGATTTTGATTTTAATTTTGAATACAGTCAAGTCCTGTTAGTCCGACATTGTTGGTTTCATATGATTATGTTGGATTAACGAGTATGTCGGAGGAGGTAGTATGTAGTTTGTTTTCCAACTTATGTTAAAATAGTTATAACTATTATATTTTTCCTATGATCTTGTGATTCACATTAACAATTTGGTCCATGCTTTGAACTATACTGAGTAAACTTGTGAAACACTTATTACAATTGTATACATACTGTTATATAATGACCATAGTGTCAGACAATGTATTTTAGAAACAATAGTATTTTAATGGCTTAATAACAATGCTTAAGATTCTTTAACTTTAAGTGAATATCAGATTATTTTTTGCCTGAAATATTAATCATAACCTGAGCAGTTAAATGAGGCATTATGGTGTTGGAGAAACTTGATTACTTTACCAAGTAAATAGATAACCGTCCCTGGTGACTGATGTACTTGTGTCGGGGGGTGAAACACCAATACTGTTTTCCTTCCATGAAGCATGTCTACATCACCAAGTGTAGGAAAGAGCTCCAACTATGAGGCCTAGAAGTAAATGTAGTCAACCAGTAGGTGCATTTTGTTTACAGATTTTAAAAAGAAAACCATCCTAGAATATTGTGTAAAAAGTCCCATTTGGCATGTGTTGGATAAAAATGTCAATAAAGCATTTTGACTTGGCTCCTAAAACCACAACTTTTTTTAAAACTTCTTACTGATCAATTTAGTGTAAAAGCTGCTTGCTTCCCAAAAGCTGATGCATGTCATATGAAGATTTTGTGCTTAGACATGCAAAGTAATCGCTTAAAATTTGATGCATGGAAAACCAGATTAGAGAATAAGACAGTGATTTATAAGCTAAGAGTGCGATTTTATTTGATTAAGATAGAAAACCCAGAAATCAATTGAAAGATTGGAGTATTTTATTTGGCATCAGTATCTATCTATTTTAAAGGAAGCTTCTGAAGAACATTAATGATAGTGGTCTGTGAGTTTGTTGTTGGTCATCTGCATCATTAGGAGTTGATGGCCCTTAAGAGACAGTCCACATCGATGTTAATGTTGCTCAAAAAGGTGACCCTGTCTAGCTGTATTCTCTAGGCGATACATGAAAGTCGTGTGTCATGGTTATCATATTGACATATCTATCTGCACTTATCATCTTCTATCATCCGTTGTCATCTGTGATAATGCAAGAAGCTGGTCATTCCTAGACTGGGCCTCTGTTGCTCTGTGTGTATAAATGACTGCCATTTTCTTATTGTATCCTTTACGGTTTTATTCTAACCAATTAGCTTGTGTTGGTCGAAATGAAAATAATAATAACAATTTTGTAAACCTCAATATGACTTTTTTTGTCCTGATTTCTTTTGTTTATCCAATGTAGCAGTAGGGGGAGAGTTACAGGATTCCATGATCAGAAATATCCTGATATTGTGTTATGAGTCACGTTTTTGAAATATAATTGTGATAATGCTTTTAATATCATGTATATGAAGAAGTGTTCAAATACCGAAATTTTCAACTTGCCCCAATAAATCAGAGAAACGAAGAAAACTTTAATTTTAACACCAAAACTTTATTAACTGAAGCAACAGCGAATGGGAAATGTGCAGAAAAGAAAAAATGACTAGTCAGGTACATCTGAGTTTTAAAGTTAATAGTTATACCACCGTTTTTCATACTTGTTAGAGGGCAACTATGTTACAGTTACCCACTTGCCCGACACTTTATTGACATGGGTTGGGCATACTAACTGAACAGCACTGATATGTCATGCAGCTGTTTCAGATACATGTATGTGTAAATCTATATCAAAGCATCAACATTGTTCAGAATAATTTTTAGTATAGTATGCTTCATGTCTTTCATCAGGGTGGAAATACTTCGTCAAGGCATCGACAGAAAACAAAACAAAATAACAGTTGATAGATGAGGCCCAAGCTTGTGTGGAGGCACACATACTTTTATATCTTGGCAATCACAGGATTTGGTAGTGTCATTTTTCACTCAGTAAGGTATTCCCCTAATGCACTGCTTGATAAATATTTGACTACTCGGTAAGTGACAGTTAGTATGTCGACCCTTTAGCCAGGTGGAGAGGGCCATGGAATTTGTGCACCAGGGTATTATGGTCCTGTGTGTCAATGGAAGATTCATTACTGCTGATAAGATAATGGGCACAGGAGGTAGAAGGGCTAATCTTACCTTCCTTCACCTTCTTACCTGCCCCACTGATACACCCATCCACTTCCCGGGACCCAGTACGTACATACGGGTCAAGTGATCATTACCTGCGATACTGGTGGGCCAGGGTTTACAAATATATGGCTAGGGGACCCATATTATTTTACTGGTCGGCAATACTGACAGTCCAAAATTATGAATATATTTATAGGTCTTAAAATCTTAAGTTCTCTAATTTCAAACTAATTATCAACACTTTTTTCTTTATATTGGAAAGTAAAGATCAAGTCAGCTTTGTAAAGATAAAACATTGGTTTATATTATGATAAGCTGATTTTTTATTTCAGTTTTGGGAATATGTTCTAACCTATATTTGCTCTAGGCCTGGGGACACAGATTGGCCTCTGAGAGTGCCTTGATAAATCCCTGATAGTAGGCCTATGAACATAGAAATCAATATTTAGTAGTGTTGGGAATTGCTTGATAAATCATGATGGAGCATCATTTTGAGGCAAATATGTGGTCAAATAAAACAAATAAAAATTAGAAATCCAGATCAACGAATCAATCATGGAGGTCCACTGAATAGACACTGATTAAGTCAATTAATCAGAATACTACTCAATCACTGCAAGTTTGAAATTTACTTAAATCCTCAGTATTGTAGGACTGATAAATTCATGGACCAGTTCAAGCCATGTGGGATGTGGTACAATGCATGCAGCCACACCCCCTACCCCAAGTCAGTCTTCCTTCTACTTCATGGCACCCACATAACTACCTGTCCCCACTTGTGATCAGGAAGTAATATCAACACACAGCTTTTTAATCCATCATTCAGTTTTGGGTTTTTTATAGCATAATGTTCAAAATACCCTAAAAATATAGTATTTAATTGTGTGTTAGACAAATATTGAATAAACTGAAGCTATGTAGTCAGCTATGTATTTTGTAAGCAACAATGGAATAATTCACAATTTAATAACTTGAGTTGGGATGAACGCTGGGCTGAATGCAAATGCATGCGTGTCATGCAGTGGTATAATTCATTGATAAGTTGAAGTGTTTTCTCACATCCTGTAAACAGAAGCAGTGTTGGGGCTAAAACCAGACCAGAGGATTTGATCAATCGATTGTCGCCTGGTGAACTTATCGCTAGTTGTTGGTAATTACTCATGAAAAATTAAACCAAAATAATAGTTTTTGTCCGCTTGTCATGTCCTGATGTTCCAAAAGGTGTTTGTGCAGTTAAAACTGGAGCGGAAATTAAGCTGGGATTTTGTGGGATTATATAGTATCCTGTTTATGAATCTATTTACTCTCTGCACTGCCATGTTTATTTCCTTCATATTAGCAAGATGCAGTAAGCCATCACTGATAAATGGAATTCAGAATTGCTTATGCAGATTTCTATTGAGAAGATTGCCTTGAATTGATTCAATAGGGAGTTCTGATTTGAGACTATTTGAGATGTAAAATGTTGGAGTGTTAATAAAAGTATTAATTTCTGACTTCCTGATGCCATTAATTCTTTAGAACATAATCAAATGTTAATGTTAGTACTAAATAATATTTTGTGTGTATCTTTAGAAAAGTATTGATTTCTATCATGAGGTAAATTCATTTTGTGCGTTATTTGATTAAAAGACTAATTATCTGGAGCCAAGTATAGCATATTTTGACCACCCATGGACCTTTCCTGATGACTTTGCAATGTAATCAGGAATATTGACATTATCAGAACAATTACTTCTTTGACAGGTACATTTATCTTAAACTTAAGAGATAGTATTAAAGTTTTGGATGAAGAAAATGATTTTTGTAACTAGTAATTTTTGTTCAGATAAATGCTACTATTATCCTGCAAACTTGCAGATGTTGACTACTTCTCTGCTGCCAACTTATCCCATGCTAGTAGTGTGTTGCCAGATGGAGTGAGGGGTCAGTGTTAGCGAGAGAGGTGAACATATCAAAGATGGCTGTCAAAGATAGCTAAAATGGGTCAGAAAAAATGGTCGACCTTTCACACATGCCGTGCAGAGAATTGAAGCTGTTGTGTTTGAACTGGAAAATAGGCCACACTTGTGTTTCCCAACAGATTGTTAAATTTACAATCTAGAATTGTGAAATAGCTGTGTTCTGAAAGAGGGTAATAAAATTTGTCAGTGTTTTACACCTAGATTCTAATTGTGTTTTCCTTGCATGTGAATTCGCCTATTTTCAAAATACTTTTTGGGTGGTTTCAGAAATGCATGGAAAGAATTTGGGACTGAAATGTAACTTGTTTGCCGAGAGCGGTGTCAGGATGTGAGATCGCACTATCAAAACTTCTCCACAACTTGCGAGGAAGCTCATGTTGTCTTCCGTCATAACACTAGCACATATCACACTTTAACCCCTTACATGCTAACATGCTGGGGGCAAATGCATTCTATCAATACTCCATCTGTGTTATGAAAGGAGTAAAGATCTGCCCACCTAAAGAACTTGACAACCATCATTAACAAAAAGTGTAACTCCAGTATCTATTCAGTTGTGAGTAGAATGATATCAGAATGCATTCTAAATATCCAAATTCTTTGAAAGTATTGATTAAATATATTTTATTGAAGATCAAATATGTTTTGATAAACTTAACTCTTTTTCAAAACTTATGAAAAACATATTTGTGAATAAAATATTATTAATTGATGAACAGATTTGATAAGATATTGTTTGTGCATTGGTTTAAGGTTTACAGACCTAATGAGCTAACTGAGTGCCATAACCTGTTTTTAATGTTTCCTGTTGAGCTTATTTTAACCTGTCACACATAATCTGAACAAACCATTTTGTTAAACACCACGCATCCTCTTCTACCTATGGAGATCAAGTTGTAAATCCAGATAATGTTTAATGCATGCCATTTACTTCCTTCATAACATAAGTACACTAGTCATGTCCCAAAGAAGTAGAAATATTGTCATCAATTCTTAAATTGTCAAAATTTGTCTCGGTATGTTTGGCTGAGGATTTATCTTCATAGGAGCTGTCACTTTTAAAGTAGACATTTCAAGCCAAATGGACCAGCGCATGGGAGCACTAGCTGGCCTGTCATTATCTGATAAATTCTTCATCCAGAAACAAGGCTAAAATTGGCCAGCACTGGACATCCATTAGTCCTGGGGTCTGGGGTCAGCTCAAGGGCCTGAATGCTTGATAGAAAACACATTTGTTTACATGTGGGTGATGGGGAGGCATGCACATGCATATATACACTTGTCAGCAGGGATGAAGCATGTGTCTCATGTAGCTCCCTCATTATAGCTCCAGGTTGAAGATTTGGATTGTGCCGTTTTAACCTTAAACAACAGTTTCACCCCTCCATAGATTGAATCTAACTTCGCCTCTTCAAATCAATGTTTGAAGAAGTGAACTCTATCTAACATATGCTTTTTATAACACCAGGTTGTTAACCATGTATTGTATCTGTTGTAAGACATCATTTGGTAGGCAAAATAGTATGATAATAACTGTATATTCCATGTTCTTATAACACCAGGTTGTTAACCATGGATTGTATCTGTTGTAAAACATCATTTGGTAGGCACAATTGTTTGATAATAACTGTTTATTCCATGTTCTTATAACACCAGGTTGTTAACCATGGATTGTATCTGTTGTAAAACATCATTTGGTAGGCAAAATAGTATGATAATAACTGTTTATTCCATGTTCTTATAACACCAGGTTGTTAACCATGGATTGTATCTGTTGTAAAACATCATTTGGTAGGCACAATTGTTTGATAATAACTGTATATTCCATGTTCTTATAACACCAGGTTGTTAACCATGGATTGTAAATGTTGTAAAACATCATTTGGTAGGCACAATTGTATGATAATAACTGTTTATTCCATGTTCTTATAACACCAGGTTGTTATCCATGGATTGTAAATGTTGTAAAACATCATGTTGATAGGCACAATTGTATGATAATAACTGTTTATTCCATGTTCTTATAACACCAGGTTGTTATCCATGGATTGTAAATGTTGTAAAACATCATGTTGATAGGCACAATTGTTTGATAATAACTGTATATTCCATGTTCTTATAACACCAGGTTGTTATCCATGGATTGTAAATGTTGTAAAACATCATGTTGATAGGCACAATTGTTTGATAATAACTGTATATTCCATGTTCTTATAACACCAGGTTGTTAACCATGGATTGTAAATGTTGTAAAACATCATTTGGTAGGCACAATTGTTTGATAATAACTGTATATTCCATGTTCTTATAACACCAGGTTGTTAACCATGGATTGTAAATGTTGTAAGACATCATTTGATAGGCACAATTGTATGATAATAACTGTGTATTACATGTTCTCCTTATAACACCAGGTTATTATTATCCATGGATTGTAAATGTTGTAAAACATCATGTTGATAGGCACAATTGTTTGATAATAACTGTATATTCCATGTTCTTATAACACCAGGTTGTTAACCATGGATTGTAAATGTTGTAAAACATCATTTGGTAGGCACAATTGTTTGATAATAACTGTATATTCCATGTTCTTATAACACCAGGTTGTTAACCATGGATTGTAAATGTTGTAAGACATCATTTGATAGGCAAAATTGTATGATAATAACCGTATATTCCATGTTCTTATAACACCAGGTTGTTAACCATGGATTGTAAATGTTGTAAGACATCATTTGATAGACAAAATTGTATGATAATAACTGTGTATTACATGTTCTCCTTATAACACCAGGTTATTATTATCCATGGATTGTGTCTGATGGAAATTCTTTGTAAGACAAAGTTGGAAACAAATAACTGACTCATCCTTTCAGTTGGAAGGCATATTGATTGTGTCATACTTACCCAGTATCCCCTTTATAACACCAGCTGGGAAGAAAGGGATTGTGTGCAATGTAACGTCAGATATTCCCCTCAATTTAACTAAGGTAATCTTACTGTAACCCATTTGACTAAGAAGTGTCTTGCCACATTTGAATTGTAAATTTCAGAATATTTCAGAGTATCACAAGAAAGTACCAGTAATATACAACATGTTTTGGTAGTTGAATATGACCCTTACGATCTAAGTTATTTGGTTTCCATAGGGTTGGTGTTCTTGAAGAAACATGGAACCTGGTTATGAAATATTTGTAGTTTGCTACCACCCATGGTGTGTTTATTTACACACAGGCCTAATGTGTTTGTGTGTCTGGTGCAGAGACATGTCCCGGTGCAGCATCAATCACTCGTAATGACTTCTATAAAACTCTCATTAGGAGATGCTGATCAGTTTGCAGGAATACTTGCCATAATTTTGTCATTAAGTAATGTACAACACCACTTTGAATTCAGCTAAAAAGGACATCTCGGTTATGTAAACTTAAGCTTGTGGCTGTCAATTTCATTAAATATATATATTAAAAAAAATACATTTTCAGATTTTGCTGTTTGTCAGTAAATAATCCTATCTAGAAAGCAATTAGCAGTGATAGAAACTAACAGCTTAAGCCCACTAGTCCTTATGATGATAACATATTGCAAAACCCTTAAAAAGGGCAAATTTCTCCCTTAACTATTCAGTGTATTGGGTGGTTCGGACTATACTATAGGACTAGTGCCGATTACTAACATTGTTTAGATGTATTATTCTTTAAGTTCTTAAGGACTGTGATATGAGAAGGATAAAGAAAAGAAATATCATGTTCATATGTATGTATTATGTGTAATATCATAAACTCAAAATGTCAAACACATTTCATAAGCACATCTTCAAACAAGTGTTAATATGAAGTAAGTCAACTTTTGTTCATGAAAGAATAACATGTAATATTTTGTTATTATCATATTGATTCTGAGTTTTCTAATCTTATATGGGAATGTTATTGTTCTTCAGAGAAGATTACCATCATCAGTCAATGCCTTACCACCCTGACATTTCTCCTGGATTATTTATCATGGGTAAATACCATGATTTCTGATTGTTTATCCTGGACCTAGATTCCGCAGTCTAAATACCAGCCAGTCTTTATGTAATGCCGCCATGAGGATGGGTGTGGAATTTCATTCAAGTCATACAAGCAGGAATATTGGTGCAAATCCTATGAGGGGTTCCAAACCATCTTACTTTGGCATTTTTGAAGGAGGAATTCTGGGTTTTTATGAGAATCATGGGACAGGCAGTGATTCCGGCTTGGCGGGAGGAGTGTATGCTGGCTGTGTGTGCATTGTCTGCTAGGCCAGCTATGTGGGCCTGGCTTGGCTTCTGTTGATAATGTGAGCATGGTTGTATAGCCGGGATACAGTTCTTCAGGGTTGGGTTACACAATAGAAATGAGATGCTTCCTCAAGGTTTAGGCTGGACTTTGTATATATAATTATATGTAGCTACCTCCTTGAAATATGTTTACATTGTTGCTTATGTTCAGTTTGAATTTAGTTGTGTCTATAAATATAGGATTGATTATGTTTGTTCTGGCCCTAACAATGTTTTACTGATGTTTCATGTATTTATAAGAAATTTGAAGAATTAACCTGTCGTGTAAAGGTAGAACTGGCCTCAGATTTGATTGGTTGGACATCCCCAGGTCACCCCGAATGGGGCCACTGGGCTGGTGACTGATGCATTGGTTCATCATTCAGAAGACCCAGGTTTGATACCCAACACGTGTGCAATATGTGAAGCCAGTTTCTGGTGTTGTACTAGTCTGTCTTGTAGTCCCTGAACCATATTGTTTTTCTTCCATATGTAGTTTCAGAGACCAAGCATTAGCCTCGTGCTGTACCCTTTCAGAGACCAAGCATTAGCCTCGTGCTGTACCCATGTGATATGAAACCCTACATCCTCACTTAAATACGTGAAATGTAGTTGTTTCTGATTGGATTTAGTTTTGTAGACTTCATGAAGTTCAGGTAACCTTAGGTAAGGCTAGCTGACTTGGTTGATGCATGTCATCGATCTCATTTTCGTGGATCGATGCTCATGATATTAATCACTGGATTGTCTGGTCCACCGTCATATAGTTGGAATATTGCTGAGTGCGGCGTAAAACAACAAAACAACCAACCAGGTAACCTAAAGTCAGGCAGTTCTGGGGTGACTATTCTGATAAGTTGATAAGGGATCTCGTGATAAAGCTGATGTTGCTTTCTTAGACTTGCACAAGTCTCTAAGGCAATTATTATTAGTTCAAATCATAATTTCTTGATTATATACATAACAAGAACAAGTTGCCCCTGAAAGACTAATAAGCGACCATAGTGCTGTCCGCTAACCTAGACTTGCCTATATATGGATAGAATTACTATACATCCATGGAGTTATCATTCAGTAAAGCGTTGGAGCAAGGCTATATATAGCTTTCTCTTCAGTTCCTTGTTATCAGAATGGCCAACAATGGACACTGTATATCTCATATACACAGGTTGTGTTTTAACTAAAATAAAGTGATAGCTGTCTTATCAGAGCTTTCTACAACTTAGATTTCATCAAATTAATCGGTGTCACATTTGATTGTATTGAGTGCTGAAGCTTCATGCTAAGTGCCTCCTTGAGGGGAGAGGAAGCTTTTTGATTGGGGTGAAGGGTTAGGGCTTTATAAATTGCTGCCTTGTGAGCTAGGAATTGAATTATACCTTGTGTATAGACAAGAAATACATTGTCAATACACTGCCAATACACTACCTCGCTGCCTACTAGCCAACTCTGCTGGAAGAAGGAGAAAATTGATTATTTTTTTACGAAAATTATATTCACACATCTTGTTACCTTTTGAAAATGTGTCTGTAATTCTTTTTATCAGTTTATATGTGATTAAGAATTACCAATCTTATGAATATTTCATGTCCGAAAGAAATGTCTTTTTCTCCATTAAACCTGTAGAGAACACTCGAGTTTCTTTAGAAGAACTCACATTCCCTTAATAGAAATTACAGAAGAACTAAAACATTTAGACACCAATAAACTTGAAAAGTATTCCTTGAGCCCATTATTTTCAGGACATATTGAAAATTTCCTTTGTGCTTCGTGAATAATTTACCATCAGAACTATTGTTGAGGAGTAAATGCACTTGAGTCAGTCACAGTAAACCTTAAGCAGGCTGTTTATGGTGAGAAAGGAGAGATGTAGTGAAGTTGTTGAGTGTGAAAGGGCTATTGTCCCTTGTTTGTTGTTGAGTTAATTATTGGTTAAGGTTTACTGTTTCCTAACAGACACAGTAATCTATCAGCGTAATTGAAAACATGGATTTATGACAGGCAATCAGAGTGATATAGAGTAGTAACACGTTTACAACCTTGTCATAACTGGGGAGGGATATGGGAGATGGTGCAAGTTCATGGGATAAGTGAGTGAGTGGTGGTGGCGATGTAGAAAGTGTAGACACGGACCTATATAACTATATACAAGTCCGTGGTGTAGATAGGCTGAAGAAAGTGTTGATGCAACATGATAATATATGCCATGACAGCAGGGTTAGAAATTGGCACTAGTCCTGTAGTCCTTGCCAAACTGCCCAATAGTTAAGGTATCATAAGGACTAGTAGATATTTGCCATTTTTTAGGGTTTTGCTATATATTATCATTATAAGGACTAGTGGACCAAAAACGTTAGTTTCTACCGCTGGACAGCCACTAGTCTGAATCCTGAATCTAGTAAAGGTCTGTGTGGTCGACTCTATCAGCTAAGAAAGTCCATATGTAAGTACTAAAATCTACAGAGAATGATGCCAATCTGAGACAGTTCAGTCTTGTGGACTTTTCTGGTATCATATTCAGCGAATATATCATGAATATTAATTATTAGTAGCTGAACTTATGAACCGAATGATATTTGGACTTTTAGCTAAAGCTCAGTGATAGAAACTAACAGTTTTAGTTCACTTGTCCTTATAATGATAACATAGAGCAATGCATGGCAAATTTCTACTAGTCCTTACGATACCTTAACTGTTGGGCAGTTTGGCAAGGACTGGAGGACTAGTCCAATTTCTAATGCTGAAGCTGCAGAAGATACCGTATTCGACGTAATAAGCGCCCCGCCCTAATAAGCGCCCACGGCGATATTTGCTAACATATTGGCTAGTGAACAATCCAAATTAACACCCCTTCCGATTGATCAATGTACACAAGACTTATTTATTCGCGTATAATACGCATTCGTGTGTTATATGCACCCTTAATTATGGGCAATAGAATTCTGGAAAAATATATCTGTCGCACATAAACATTTCAGGCTGTCAGCATAAACCACGAAATTTATCTTTCAACTTTGTTTTTTTTCCACCAAAATAATATTCTAATAAGAGCCCCCTATTTCTAATTTGGAGAGCGCCCTGGGCGCTTATTACGTCGTATACGGTAAGTCATGACAGTTGTATCAGGGCAGTCTTAAGGCAATATTTCTTTTTAGTTTATTGTAAACAGATGTGAACATTGAAGTGGTTTTTCTAGACTTCGCTGATCATGTTTTTGTAATATCACTTACATCTGCATATACCAGTGCATGAGAAAAACCTGTGAAAAAATGAAAGATTTACAATCAGAATAGTGATCCAGGTAATGTGAAGGGTGTTTGGGGGTTGACTGTCAGACTGCAGTGGATGTGATTTTACTGATTTCAAATCAGTTTGCTACATGTCAGCATGAATGTGTCCACCCATATGTAATTGATCTTTCATGAAAACACTAAGAATGGTAAGAGGTCTCATAATGTGTTATATCTGTGGGATCTTATTGTCACTGATAGTGCCAGTTGCAGTAAATAGACCTGAACTGAAACATGAAGCTATCTGAGGCACCTATGGGTCTTACTTGGATTTCAAAACTGGGATTAGTTGGAAGCACTTAAGTCTTTGTTTCATGATAAAGTTTTTTGCACCTTTCATGGCTCAATCATTTTTCAAAACTAAGATTTATGTCTCCGAATGTCTGATATGAGTGCTGTTTTCTGTGAGGAACGTTTGCTGTGAACATAGAATTACCGCTTGTGGGAAGACATTATGGCAGTGAGTGTCTGCCAGCCAAGCTTGGTCAGAGGGTCTCCCATCAGTGATTAAACAGAAGGTCTTCGACTTTCTTTACTTATTGCTTCCCAGATGAAATAGCCCCGGACTCCTTCCTACAGTTGTACAATTTGCAACAGTGACAAGACTTTCTGATCTGCAATGAGTCCAGTAATTATCTCAGAGCAGTCTTGGTTCTTGTCAGTGAGCAGCCATTTCAAATTTAGAAGAGGTTACTTTATGAAGCAACATCCTGCCAGAGTTGTTTGCCTTTGATGCCTATGGTTGCAGATACAGAGATATAGTTACTTTTTTCAGTGCCTTTTTGTCTGTTATTCTTGGGGAAGTTCAACCTCTTTTTTATCTTCTTTGACTTGAGAGTTACAATTAATGAAACCAGGAAGTAGGAAGTTGCACTGATGCAGTGATACATTATCTTGGCTTTGACTTCACTGCTTAATGCACAGGCATTGGAGACTTCATTCTGTAGTGCCTATTTTGTGAGTAAAATTTGGAAATAGTCTTGAAATAGTTGTTGAAAATATCCTTATTGCCTGAAATAATTCAAATGGATTAATTGAAACCTTACATTTGTTCAATAATATTCCCTCATATTGTGATGAGAGTGTTGACTATGTAAATAATACAGCCTGGAGAATCAAGGGTGGGCAGATATGCATTATATGTCATGTGCATCTGTAATTTTCACAAGGGAAGCATGATCCTGCTGTACTTCCTGCCCTTACAGAACTGGGTCAATATTGAATATATATAAAGTCCAATGGAGCATCAGAAAAAGAAGTTTCTCAATACGACCTACTGCTTTAGCCTCTAGTCTGATACTTGAGTCCAGTAAAATTCTGTTGGACTAGTAAACTCAGCAAATAATAGTCGATATAAATAAATATGTAAGGATAAGATTTATGAATGAACAACTTCTTTATTACAATTAGGAGTGACGTTTCGGTTTAGGTTCTGACAGTTATCAAGCAAGTACATCCTTATTTAGTTCTCCAACTTCTAAATGCCTCTCAAAGAAGATATTAATAAAGCTACAGAATATGATGAAGACTTCAGGTCAGTAGACTCCAGTAGTTTTGGTGCAGACTTCAATCTATCATGATACTGTATGAGGTTTTGGCTTGTCCTACAAAACTAGGGGTCCAGATGACCCCTAATTACTCATTTCAAGCATCCTTACAGGAAATATGAGGCTCCTGTGAAGTAATGAAATGGTGTAGCATACTGTACTGTAAGAATTAATAATTACTTTAATTACAGGAGCTTTATATTTCTTGTCAAGAACTTGGGACAATGAATAGTATTTTGCGTCCCTTGGGACACAATATATATTGTTTCTGCGTCCATTCATTTGATTTGTGCTTACTGGACGCACATTTCTGCATCAGGTAAAAACCTGCTGCTGTTTCCAAGCTGGTATTACCTGAACATGTCACTGGACTACAGCATGCAATCTTGACACTATGCCTGTTGTAAGTATATCAGGTGTAGCATTACAATTGAGGCCCTGGAATCCAAGTAATGAACAATTTTATTACAATATCCAATATCACAAAGCAAGAACTATAGAGTGTTGAGGAATGCCTGAAGTTTGCACTCGACTTGAACCATATTTACCATGTCCACTACAGGCTAGATAAAACTTTTAAGAACTCCCAACATTTACTATAATGGTTGTAACCAGAGAAACTGATAAGCCACACAATTTTACAATTACAGTCTGATAAAAGTGGTCAGGGTCCATCAACTAGTTTTGTAATTACACTCCATAGAAGAAAATCAAGTATAAGTCCACTTTTGTGATTTTAGCAGTGAAAAGCTGCTATCCATTATATGATTATTTACGATTCTGTGAACAATGGTTACATTCATCCCTCACTTCTTCATTTGTTTCCTGGACTTGCAATCACTGGTTTAATGATTGGTTCGACTTTGTGACAAGAAATGTGATCTGTGGGATTGATTTGTGTGGATTTGCAACAAGAAATTTGATATTTAAGTATCCCTTGTACTTGAATGAAAGTCACTGAAGTATTTTACTGCCTGCCAGTGAGTGAGTTTAGTGCATAGATATCTCAGATAGGCATATTAATGCTGCAGTCAGAGACATGCGGCCATGTAATAGCCATATAAAATGCTAGTAGATACAGATTTGCAATGACATAACATATATGTCAAAACATCAACGTTTCATTTTGTGTAGGCAAATGTATATTATGTTTGATCATTAGTACAGAAATAGAATGGTATTTGTACAAACTGTTCATCCAGAGAAGTGGAAGATGAATACCATGTCTTACTTATATGCGAAACGTATTCCCATTTAAGGTATAAATTGCTCCCATGTTGCAAGGTATTTTTAAAGACCAACAGTTAATGATAAACTTGCTAAACTCTGAAAATCCTGATATGATCCGTGCTGTTTCTGTATTTTTAAAACATGTCCTTGTAATGAGAAATTTGTAACTTGATTTAAAATCTAATCATGTACATCACATGACAAATGTTAATATCCAATCTGCATTGTACTTTGGGCCTTGATGCCTAAATTACTGAATAAACTGTCTGTCTGAAATAGAATGGTAACTTTTTGGAAAGAGCATGATGTTTTAGCTCCAGCATCATATAAGTTTTGACATTCTAACATCTGATATACAGTAGGAACATGTATATGTGTATTACTAGAAGTTGAGTATTAGCTGACAATGACATTGTCATAACTAGACTAAGTGTAATCTGAGTTAACTTTTGTAGATTTTTGTAGATTTTTTCAGTAGAACCTAGCCTTAACGTATGTGGATTATTTTGGGATGAACTTACTGGCTGAATTAATTTTCACTAAGCTCAGGCTTCTGCAGGGTTTTACCGCATGTTCTGGGTAAGAAATCAACAAGTCCCTAAAATTATCTCCCACAAAGATACTGTCTACTTGATGGTAACATTGGAAGTCCATAAACAAATGATAAAGAAATGCCTCTGTTCCTTTCTTACTCGGGGGGCACGTGTGGCCCAGTCGTCTAAGGCGCTGCGATTCGCTGTGCAGAGTTGCGTCCCTTGGGCACGCCAGAAACCTCTGATTGTGGGTTTGAATCCCGGTTCGCCCAAATTATGTTTCTAGGTTTGTCAGCACCATACCCGTGCTCGTGGGTTTCACCGAAGTGATAAACGTCTGGGACCTGCATCACTTCGGGCTTTCCTCCCACATTAAGCTGACACGCCGCGATATAACTGGAATAATGTTAAAAAGCGGCGTTAAACCCAACTCACTCACTCACTCACTTTCTTACTCGTCTCGATCTTATTGACTTAGATTCAAGATTCAAGATATTTATTGTCGTATCAGGTCTTTGAAAGGCATTTAGAAGTGATATGCATAAGGAAGAGAATATATGGATGTCAACTTCTCTTCCTCTTAATAAAGAAGTTGATGTCCATATATTCTCTTCCTTAAGATATTTATTGTACAGAACACCCTCAGGGAGCAGGGTACTAATCTATACTACAGATACAGCATGTTTTACAGAAAAAGTAGTAAGACTAACATAACAGAATACAGTAAATAAAGGGGGTCATTGACAGCATTTATAGGAACTGTGTAACGACAGGTTATGAATTAACGAGGGCAGATCTTCTGGAGAACATATCATAAGTTATGTTATTCATTCAGTAAGAAATGCTTTGTGTGTCTTTGGTTGACTTTCAATCTTACATTGAAATCCCCATTGGTTATTAGCTAATGGTCTCTGAGCATATGCAATGATATGACATCAGTAAAAGTTTGGAATTCAAGTGATTTGGTTGGTTGGTTTGTTGTTTAACGCCGCACTCAGCAATATTCCAGCTATATGATGGCGGTCTGTAAATAATCAAGTCTGGACCAGACAATCCAGTGATTGATATCATGAGCATCGATCCATGCAATTGGGATTGATGACATGCATCAACCAAGTCAGCGAGCCTGACCACCCGATCCCGTCAGTCGCCTTTTACGAAAAGCATAGTCACCTTTTACGGCAAGCATGGGTTGCTGAAGACCTATTCTACCCTGTATCTTCACGGGAATTTAAGTGAAGCGTGCAGTATGTTGCCAGGCTGTAACTCCATGTTTATGCCTTTGACCTCACATAATGATAAGAGAGAGTCCAATTTGACTGATTATAGACAGGCCCGTGTTTATCCCTGCTACGGACTAGTGGTCGCAGACTGCTTATGTATTATTTGACTGTCCCATACCTTGCATTACAAGACAGAGAATATGACATTTATCATTGTTCGTTCACTGTCACAGTCAAAGTATTTTTTTTCTTTTATTTGTTCAAAAGACATTTGCTATGAATATGACCAGTCTGGAATGCTGTGCAAATATTTAGATAAGAGCAGAAATTGCATTCATAAACTATGTAAACATTGTTTCAGTGTAACTGCATCGTCTGTCTTGGTTACATATTCTTGTTTCAGTTTATTGTCCATTTCAAAGTTTGAGTTTTGTTGTAGCTGTGAGTTTTGTAGTTCAGTTTATACACACTGGTCTGCAGTGAATGTCTGTTTTCTGAACATTCAACATGATAAGATGGAGTTGAGTCAAAGATCAGCTCAAATTGGTCTGTCAAAGTTTATGTGGTGTGGCTCTCTTTATGTCCAGTGCCTGTCTGCTGATTCTGGTTGTTTATGACTTTGTACTCTGAAGACCCTGCCCTGAAACTTCAGTGGTCTCTTGAAGTTCAAGCAGTTAGACTTCAACACTGCATTAATGTACAGGGATCATGTGAACACCCGATTCTGCTGTTAATTGCAGCCCTTGACCAATTTACACAGGATCTTGAGTGCCCTGCAGTTTTGATTACCCAGAGATATCAAATTTATGTTGTACATTCACTGTGTTTATGAGTAAAGTTGAGGAACAAAGTTTTAGTGAGGTTTAAATGATGCTTTATTATATCACAGTTGCAGCACCAACATATCAATTAATGAATACATGCATAGGATTTATAGGTTAGAATAGGTCCCCAGCAACCTATGCTGGTCATAAGAGGCGACTTAATTGACCATTGTCTTAATTATCTTGTACTCCCCAACAAGCCATATTCATAAACATGATAAATGTTACTAGCCTATCTTGAAAGTTGTAGACATGCATTTATAAGATCATACTTGAGAATTAACAAACGTAAATCCTGAAAAAACGTGTAAACCCAGGGACTAGTAACAACTTCCAAATATATTACAGTGACAGTATGTTATCATTTTGGTAAATGGAATTCATCGATTACAACCCCTACTAGGGCTGGGACGGGTAACTCTGGTACACAGATCGGGTGGGTAATGAGTAGGACCCGGGTACCCACAGGACTACCCGGACCCTTGGTTAGTCACATGATATATTGTTTTATGACACAAGTTATCTAGAACTCTATGGTTACACTACATGTCACTAATATTCACATTTCTTTTTGACTATGCACCCATTCCTTCTGACCTTTATATGTTTGAATAAAAATATAACTTCAGTCAACTTCAGTGTATGCTTGACCAGATCGTTTTAAATGTGTATCTACATACATTTTGCCAGGGCTACGGTCAAACTATTCCAAATCACACATTTTGTACTGAACTCTTGAGACCTGCAGCGGGTACCATAGGAGGGTCGGGTAATAGCGGGGTTGGTACCCGGGTAGTTGATGTGGACTGGTCCCAGCCCTAGCCTCTACTATGATTCCTCTGCTCCCCGTGATGAACTTATCCAAAGTTCGTAAACATTGAAGCATAACAGACATGTTAAAATGACGAAATGCAGTGAAGTAAATTTTAATACAGTATATCTACACTGACTGACTAATTAAACAAAGTAATAAGTGCTGAAATTTTCAACTAGACTGTTTTGGGCAGGTAGGAATGAGGCTCGCCTATCTCAGCAGAAATGTTACTAGCTTTGGGATAGCGGTCAGGCAGCTATTTGTTTTTACAAATCAATTAAGAGTAAACAGAAGGAAATAGCTATGTAAAGAAATGGAAAAATGTGTTTTCAAATAATGCATCAGAAGTGTTGCCATTTATGGTACATAAATCATATGGTAGACAGGTATACGAGGATAATTATATCATATCCGGTCTAATACAATATAATGATGAATAATTTCTTGCCAACTACTTGTGAGAATTAAATGCTTGTCAAATGCTCTCACGGAAATGTTCACCATACATCTCTTATGAGTAATATCCCTAACAAACTATTTCTTTGAGAAATAAGCAACCGTTTCCGTTAATAGTGATCGCTCACATGATGGAAGTATAAAAACATACACTTAACTTAGGTTTATGAAAATACCCCTCCCGTTGTTTTGACACGCTCAAAGGAGGTTGTATTTATGTCTTGGGAGGATTGGGATAAACATGTTTTAATGATATCAAGTTCATGCCTATGGGAAGTTTGACAAACAGAACTGGCTTCCCTTATATTCATGTCTGATGTGGTTTCTACAATCAGGGAAAGTGTCAAGGCTTGTGAGTTGTGAATAAAGTTGCATAGCTCAAGTACCAGACTGACCCTGTGTTATTCTGCTGGACTGTATAATATTATTGACTTTCATATCAAGTCCATAACAATTATGATTCTCATCCTGTGTAAAATCCTGATTTAGTACAAATTACCAACTTAAAGAACAGCTGATCAGCCTTCAGGCTACACTTTTTGCTCTTATGGTTTACAGATTTTTGCAAACCAGTTGGCAATGAATAGTTTGAAAAACCCATAAAATATATTTTAATGTTAATCGCACTATTTTTTTATGTTTTTTTCTATTTGGTATCAAAATTGTTTGGGATTTGTGGGACTTTTTAATTCTATTTCTTTAAAACGTGTATAAAGTGTTTTTACTATAACATGTACAGTCCAACACGGTTGTGTCGAAGTTGAAGGGACCTACCTAATAACTTCGAGTTATCCGAGGTTCGACACATCCGAAAATGATGACTAAAGAATGAATATGCAGGGACCAAGCTTTTACAACAAAACAACCAAAGGTTGAACACAGCGGTGGTGACTGTATGTGGATTTACTTCTGATAGACTTTCCATTGTTGTGTTTATATGAGGTATGTAGTGGCCGGAGACTATATCTTAAAAAGGGCAAATTTCTACTTGTCCTTAAAAAGAAGGACATCAGATGGACATTGCTAAGTGGCTCTGGACCATTACATGTACAGTGGTAAAAACTAACATTTTTAGTCCACTTTGTCCTTATAATGATAACATAAAGCAAACCCCTTAAAAGTTGCACATTTCTACTTGTCCTTATGATAGCATAACTATTGGGCAGTTTGGCAAGGACTACAGGACTAGTGCCAAATTCTAACGCTGGATCAGTTATCATTAAAACAGTTAAGAGTTATTATAATTCAGGCTGAGGCTAAGGCAAGTGGTTAAGGTTATAGACTGTGAATGATTTTTATCAGATGTTATAAATTAATTATTCATTCAGAGTAATTAGCATCTAGTGATACAGTACATGAATGTGGTTTGCGTGCATCTTCTGGTCATTGATGTATAAATCATAATGCTTATTTGTGGCAGGTTATAAAGTAGCAAAGAGACAGTGTTCTCTCGCATCCAGCAGGCCATTTTACACAGCCGAATAATATCCAAAACATTAACTCCCACATACACACTCTCCTTGTGTGATGGAAACACACAATCTTTATATTAATGTATAAGGGCTGCAGTGTCACTGTACATAGCAATGCTAACCTCAGGGGAACAGTGTTATGCCAGAGAACATACAACATAACCCAATTAAATGTTTTGTGAGCTACTTTTTTATCAAGATGGCAGCTGCTGACATGTACATGCAGCAGAAAGAGAATTCTGTTATGTTTTTTTGGCCATGTGCACCTTATGTCTTTCAGCCTTTTCATAGAGTGAGTGAGTGAGTTTGGTTTTACACCGCTTTTACCAATATTCCAGCAATATCACGGCGGGGGACACCAGAAATGGGCTTCACACATTGTACCCATGTCGGGAATCGAACCCGGGTCTTAGGCGTGACGAGCAAACGCTTTAACCACTAGGCTACCCGACCGCCCCTTTTCATAGAACTCGATGACTGTCTTCAAATATGGTCCATCCTTGTCCTCTGGCTAATGAAATATGTCCCTAGTCGATGTACTGTTCAGATTCCACAGTGGCACATACAAGGACACGGCTCACCGTGACTCTGTAATTAAACATACCGTATTCGACGTAATAAGCGCCCAGGGAGCTCTCAAAATTAGAAATAGGGGGCTCTTATTAGAGTATTATTTTGGTGAAAAAAAACAGAGCTGAAAGATAAATTTCGTGGTTTATGCTGACAGCCTGAAATGTTTATGTATGACAGATATATTTTTCCAGAATTTAATTACCCATAATTAAGGGTGTATATAATACACGAGTGCATATTATACGCGAATAAATGAGTCTTGTGTACATTGAGCAATCCTAAGGGGTACTAATTTGGATTGTTCACTAGCCAATATATTAGCAAATATCGCCATAGGCGCTTATAAGAGCGGGGCGCTTATTACGTCGAATACGGTAGTAACAGTTGAGATACATGTAGGTACAGGAAACTAGAGGAAGAAATTAATTAGCAAGGAAATAGCTAGAAGCATTTGATGAAGACAGGGGTATATCACTAATTAGCAATAGAAATATGTGTGTAATAGAACACTTCTTTACTTGAAGAAAAACTAATTATTTGTAATGTTGTAGATGTTTTTAAAATAAATGTTTTGAGAATGCATAAATCATGTTCAGCCATATGAACTTCTAGAATAGCCATAATTACCCAAACAAATTAAGTATATGGCGCATGTAAGTCAGTTTTACTCTTAGGTTAAATGAAAACGTTCAGAGGTTATGTGAATTTTGCTGAAGTTACATTTATTGATGGGAAAAACTGTATTATATACCAAATACTTTTATATGATTGTTGATAATTACAGAATTGTGCCCTTTGTAGTCCCACCCTTCCTCTCAGCTGCTTGTGTTGGCAGAGGAAACGTGTCCTGAGTAGGTGTATATTGAACTGTTCAGGTTGTCTTCAGACTTCGACACTAAGTACAGCCTGTGGGTGGATGTATCAGGGGTAATGAGGTGCATGGGAAACACAGTCATGGAATGACGTCTAGGCTAGCTTACAACATGGGTGAGGTGAGGTGAAATTGGGTTTAACGTCGCATCCAAGATTATTGCACTTATATAGCGACGTGCATGCGCGCGTGTGTGTGTGTGGCTGCTTGTACTAGTCCGGACTGATGCCGATTTATAGTGCTAGCTCACTGAGATACCATGCCGCAGTTTAACATGAATACCCCACTCAGACACAGTATACTGACTCCGAGCCGACCAGTCCTTGTTTTAGCCCCTTAATGCCGAGCGCCAGACAGGGTAACAACAAGTACCATCTTTTAACGTCTTTTGGTATGACGCGGCCGGGGATCGAACCCTGGACCTTCCGCTCTCCGGGCGGCCGCTCTACCACAAGACCACGGAGGCGGCCGCTTACAACATGAACTTGAATACACAGTAATGACTGAGTCATTAGCTGTTGTCAGTAAGCTTTCACTCCAATCAATGAACCATCTATCTAACCAGTTGGCTTTTCATGACAATACAATCAAAGGCTAAATTTTTGCTCTGATTTTTTTTTTTTTTCTCCTGATACATTACTTTGTCACCAACACTGTCTCCTTCCTCAAACCCCCCATTGTTAGACTTGCACAAGTCTCCAAGGCAATAGTTATTAGTTCAAATCCTAATTTCTAGATTGTGAAAATAACAACAAATTATGCCTACAAGAGACTGGAGTCTTTAGTGTACTGTTCACATATCTAGACTTGCTTATTAGGAGGATAGAATTACCACACATCCATTGACTTATCGTTCAGTACAGCCTTGGAGCAAGGCTACCCCATTGTAAGCATCAGGACAACTCTCTGCATTATGATAAATGGGCTCTCCTTCCACAAAGTGATGTTAGAGCTAAACTGTCGTAACTCACATTCTTTAAGTTTGACTTACTCATAACGCTATGATCTCTTTGTGGAACAAGACACTTTTTACTAATAACAACAGACAGTTTTCAGCTTCATGACTTGGAACTCTCCCCATGAAATAGATCCTTATCATCTTTGTGCAACCTTTCTGGTTCCAGTTCATAAAATGCTAGGAATAAGTAAAGAAAAATGTGTAATGCCTTACATTTGGTTTCTCGATCCAGTGACCTTAAAAATATACACAAATGGGGGTAGTATTGCAAGCTTTTTTGTTCCCCTTTCATTGAAATCATTTTAACAATAAATATTATCTCTAAAACTGAAATGCGAAAAATGAGTCACTGTCTTGAGTGCCTTTTCCATTACTTGAAAAGAGAAACTGCAGAGACCCGTGAAGATCTGGGGTAGAATAGGTCTTCAGGAACCCATGCTTGCTGTAAAAGGTGACTATGCTTGTTGTAAGAGGCGACTAACTGGATCGGTTAGTCTGGTTTGCTGACTTGGTTGGTGCATGTCATCGTATCCCAATTGCGTAGATCGATGCTCATGATGTCAATCACTGGATTGTCTGGTAATGCCATGATTATTTACAGACAGCCATCATATAGCTGGAATATTGCTTATTGCGGCGTTAAACAACAAACAAACAAACAAAAGAAACTGCAGAAATGTAACACTCTGATGTCAAGTTCAAGTTACCCACTACAGAGCTCCAGATAAGCTGCGTATCTGCGTAAAATACGCATCAGAAATGCAGAAATACGCAGTAAAATAAAATCCAAGAGTATCAAATACGCAACGAACATTACAGATACGCTACAAAAATAAGACTTGTGCGTATCATCAAAATATTGTGAAGTAACCCTGCGTATTCAATTAGCAAATCAGCAACTTATTTTGAAATTATAAACGGACATTCCATCAACCTTGCCAAACTCCACGATGACAGTTACATCATGATCATTTGCCATCACACTTTCTTGTGGAAGTATCATGGTATTTTTGAGTCCTATAAAGCTCTCGAACCCACACGACACCAGTTTGCAGGGACCAGATGAATAGTGTTTTTAAATATTTAACTTAAATACCCACATGTGTAAAAACTGGTGGGTAACGGAAATTTGAATACCGAGATAGAATTACTGATTCCCAATGATTTTAAAATGCATGGGTAAAATACCCACAACACCAAAAGCTCATCTGGAGCTCTGCCACTATCAATCAAAGTATCAGGACCAGTGAGACCAGGCTGTTTTTTTATTCCATAAACCAAATATAAGAAAGTCTGGCCTAATCATTTTGTCTCCCTTGTAAATTGTCAACCTAAGAACATGGCTCTGAGCTAAGTAGGGCATACTCCTTCCTTGAACTTTTGTAGGCTTTTGGAAGATATTTATGAAATCTGTTGGTATTAAGGAAATGACTAGCAGTTAACAATGTTAAATCTTCAAATCCTTAAATATGACATTTCACTTCTAAAAAATGTGCAGAAAGGGTCAGTTTTTGTTGGGAGGTAGGAACTACTTAGAGTTGAGGGGGCTTGTGTTAAGCCTGCCAGCTACCATGCTGATAGTGAGTATCTGTTATAGTGCAACAAGCCCTCCCTACTATTCCTGTAATGCAGCGTCAGGGCATTGCTTTGATAATATTTTTGTCTTATTACCAGCATGCAGTTTATTAAAAAATGAAGATGTTTTTACATCATTGGTGGTTTTGAGTGCGTATATTTTCAAAATGTTATCATACTTTTAGGTGCAAATTCAGATAAGGTTAAAACAAAGATTTATCTTTTTGGTGGTTTTGATGTGATAGATAACACTGGAAAAGACACTGATAGAGTATGTTAGGTAAGGTCTAATACTGGTGGATATAATTTATGTAAGGTCTGAAGCTGTGGTAGGGCTGGGACGGGATGGGTAACTCGGGTACTCGGGTCGGGTGGGTACTGAGTAGGACACGGGTACCCACAGGGCTACCCTGACCCATGGTAGGTCACGTGATATATTGTTTAATGACCAAAATTATCTAAAACTCTATGTTTAAACTGCAAATCACTAATGTTCGCAGTTCTTCCTGACTATTACGCCCATTCCTTCTGACTTTTATATGTTTGAATAAAAATAAAACTTCAGTGAACTTCAGTGTATTCACCAGATTGTTTCATACATGTATCTAAACACATTTTACCAGAGCTACGGTCAAACTTTTCCCAATCGGACACTTTGTATCTACTTGTTGAGACCAACAGCAGGGCACCTGGGTAGGATTGGGTAATAGGGGGTGGGTACCCGGGTAGTAAATTTGGACTCATCCCAGCCCTAAATTGTGGGTAAAATAAGTAAGTCTGATGCTTGTAGGTAAGCTGAGTAGGGTCTGACACTGGTGGGTATTTTAAGTAGAGTCCGAGGGACGGCTTAGAAAGGCTGTGCTCGTTTCAAGCTGACTGTTGTGATGATCACCATACAGTGACCTCTGGCAGCACCTCATGAATCTTTGAGGGTCCTTGTTTAACCATTGCTGGAATTTGATGAGTACCTATTGTGTAGAAGCATCCTATTAGTCAGGTGCTTGCCAAGGATGAGGTTAAGGGAATTCAAATTGACTGCTGTCTCCATGTTCCAGTAAATATATGACTGGTCAGGTGACCCCCACTCAGTGGGGTCATGTTGTGTGACCTTTCCATGTTGACTGAGTAAAGATTAGTGTTTGAGAACTGATGTTGTGTTACTGGATCATAGATTTGTGACTTGAATAACAATTGAGATTTGAAACTATTCAAATCAGTCTGATATATTTTTGTGATTATTTACTTAGCAAAAGATGTATATAAAGCGGTACTTTAGTTTTGAATAGAAAGGCGGTATACATGGTATAGAGACTGTATTATGAAAATTATGGAAATATTTATGTAAGTGAGTGAGTGCGTGAAGTTCTTCATCAGTCATAAGTGGCTTACAGTATTATGGTAGCAGAAAGAACTTTCACTCAATGTGCCAAGACTGTTTTGAATGTGTTAAGGATATTATTAAATTTGTACACATAATTTTTCCACAATTGTGTATATAAATATAGAAACTTACATAGTTATAATACATTTCCTGTTTATTCAATAAATATATTTACCAGTAGGGTTCCTTGAAAAATGTTATTACTTATTGTGATATATTACCTAAGTCAATTTGAAGTCAGTGGTTCAATCTTCTATAATCCATTATGGCAATTTTCACTGCTATTTATGAACAATGTGAACCTTGCTGTACTTATTGAATGAATGGAGGCTGAAAGGTGTACCAACACTTCACTGGTGGTCCTGTCCCTTTGATAACACTTGTCACTTCCCTGGCTTTAAAAACTTGACAAGTTGTGTTGAAGCACAGCAACATCCACATGCCTCCCTCCTCCCATCTGCGTCCCAGCATTACCAACATCACACCTGACTACCCCCTGCATAATCATTACCTTGTAGAAACACGCCCTAAACACATCTGACAGGGGGGTTTTGCATGAGAACCTTCCTAGTGCACTTGGGAATGTGTAATCTGCAAACATATCAGTGATACTGTCTGTTTAGCTGAAGGCATCATGCAATTCCATATCTGTTTGCCCTTGCAATGCTTAGCGGCTTTTGTTCTAAATGGTTCAAAGCAAACCATCTCTTTGAAGTGCCAGATCCACCCAGCTAGCAAGGCAATAATCCCACAATGCATTGTAAGCTATCCCACAATGCTTTGTGAGGGAAGACAAAGATCAGGCGACACTGGTCACAGTTACTCAATTTTGATTTCACACCGGAACGATTTTCTGGGCAGATCATATCAAATAGTCTTGCATAGCTTAACACAAATATAACCAACTTTCTGACATTTCTTTTCCTTTGATAAAAGAAGTCTAACCTCTGTCATTCTTGATGGCTGTAAATTTTTGGAGGGTGTAATTTTTGGATATCGGATTAAATCTGGGATATTGACAGTGAGGGGTTATCTTAGTTGTCTTAATCGGAACAGCTGGTAGAACGCTGAGCTGATACTGGCTGTGATTAGGGGAGGGGGAGTTGGTGTGTATCTCCTTGTGACCTGAACAGCCAGTCACTTTCAATCTCCAACACTACCCAGACAATACCCAGATAAACACTTCAGCATCTCAAGCATTAGCCACTTTTTTTTTCATTGTTAAGGCTTGTATTTAGATCTAATTGTGAAATTGTACACTCGGGAATGTTGATTTCTTCAACAGGTGATCAGGATTTTGTGTGTGATAAGGAGAAATGTATTTTTAATCGAAAAGTATTCGGAACCTCTGTCATGTCTGTTCGGAAGGTTAATTAAGTATTGAAATGTGTTTTGTGTCAGAAATTATTAATGGTTATTGAAAAGATGATTTGCTTATCGCCTGCAGCAGTAAAGAAGGTGTTTTTCAGTAGGTGTCACATGAGAAGTTGGATGTAATAGATTGTGTCTGCCTATATGCAGATCAGTGTAGGCAGCTCCGACTGTTGATAACATTCTAATGATGTGTACATGGATGTCTAGTAATTCTATCCTTGTAATAGGGTAGTGCTAGATTAACCTGACTGTGAGGATGCCAGACTTTTATAAGGACAACTTGTTAATATTTGTATAATCTTGAAATTATGATTTTAACTGATAATGATTTCCTTAGAGACTTGTGCAAGTCTACTGACACTCTTGTTCTACTTTTAATCACCTGATGCGAGTTATTCGTTCTAACTTGTACACATATTTTCACCATTTCTGCCAATTGTCGGGGAAAGTGGTATACTTGATATTTCATGAAAAGACATGGTTGTTAATAATCACATGACCAAACTATGAGATTGTGGATGTTTGAGAAATTTCCGGTACTCAGTAGTTTTGATTTCACCTTGCTACACAGTAGAAGAAGCTATGGTGGCAACAACCCATACTCCATTTCTGCCCTTGCTGAATCACTCTTCCCCGAGCTTGCCATCTTTTATATTTGTGGCTTAGTATCTGAAGTGTTTATAAGTGTTTGTAATATCAACACACTCGAGAAAGAAATATACTCTTTGAAAAACTATCCAGACAAAATGTAAATGTAAATGTCCACAGTCATGAAGACAAATTATTTCAATACATCCTGTCAAATAATGAAGCAGTCAATATCAACTGCATTTGTTTCCACATCTATAATTTCAAACAATAAATACCCCCTCATAATCAACCGTTGACATTTTATGTATAAAAATATGTAATATTGATTATTTTGTTTTTGTATGTGTCTACAGCAATGTAAATTATGTATGTCTGTATATATGTATATATAAATCATAATGTCTTGTCTTTTAAAATTGCATCTGTCCCGTAATGGAACGTTTCTGCAATAAATATTATCTTATCTTATCTTATCTTTGTAGTTTGGTAGAGATGTTCTATACAGATAACCTCCCTGTTTCGCCTTCTTATCTTACCTTGAAATACTGGACAGACTTATACAGTCATAATGATGTTATGTGTTAATATTTTGTAAGATTTATTTTTAAATATTTTTTTAAAGATTTATTCCATTAAATTCAAGATCAATTAGAATGTAGTTCAGTTTACAAGGACTTTGAAGACAGCAAACATTGACTAAGCAGATCTCATATTTCCACTGCTCCATCAGTTTGCAGAGTCCAGTCCTGAGTTGATTCTCTATGGTTTCAGATGTTCAATAGTGGTGTAAATATGTGTAGATATATGAAGAGGGTTACATAAGGAAAACCTGTGGGCATCCGAGATAGAATAGGTCTTCAGCAACCCATGCTTGTCTTAAGAGGCGACTGACAGGATCAGGCTTGTCAGGCTCGTTGGCTTGGTTGTCATCGTATCCCAACTACGGAGATCATGATGTCAGTCACTGTATTGTCTTGTTCAGACTCGATTATTTACAGGCTGCAATATTGCTGGAATATTGCTGAGTGCGGCATTAAACAACAAACAAACTAACAACAGCGGTAGAAACTAACAGTTTTAGTCCACTGGTCCTTATAATGATAACATGTAGCAAAACCCTTAAAGGTAAATTTCTACTAATCCTTGGGATACCTTAACTATTACAGTTTGGCAAGGACTATAGGACTAATGCCAACTTCTAACACTGCAAACAACGTGAGGAAAGTTAAGTGAGGCCCCCATCAGAAGGATACTTGTTCCTGCTCTCTGATACCTTCTATCTCTACTGGAACATACAGCTCTTGTTATCAGTTTGTGATAGCTGCTTTCCACACACCTTTACCTTATCCAGGTTCATGCCAACACTGCTAAATCTTCACGCCTAATATAATATTTCATGGAACATTTATCATATGGGTTTTCAACAACATGACAAAATGAGTAATTATTTTCCTTAATATCTTTTCATACCATTTTTTTATTTACTTTGCTGTAACACTAATCACTAATCTGAAATATATTAAATTTGATAATTTTGTTATCTCCATTTTTACGTCATGGCATGTGTAGATCAGCTGCATGTGTAGGTGTGGCTTACGTAAATATGATATCATCAGGTTGATATCAATATGCAGCCCCAGCCCCGAGGGTGTACATAAATTTTAAGATTTATATATCAAAGCGGTTTCCCTGGAAAGATGTTCGTGTTGCAAGATATGAGAGACATAAAATATCCTGTGAAATGTTTTAATATTGCACATCACAACATGATGATTATACATTGAGACTTCCTGATATGTTATGAGGTCAACTGTTAGTTTTGGAGTATGTGTTACTTTTGAACTGACTCCTGTTACTAAGGCTCCTGTTACTAAGAGTAAGACTCCTGTTACTAACGCTCCTGTTACTAAGGTTCCTGTTACTAAGACTCTTGTAACTAAGACTCTTGTAACTAAGACTCCTGTTACTAAGGCTCTTGTTACTAAGACTCCTGGTACTAAGGCTCCTGTTTCTTAGGCTCTGGTTACTAAGACTCTGGTTACTAAGACACCTGTTACTAAGACTCCTGTAACTAAGACTCATGTTACTAAGATGCCTGTTACCATGGTTACTAAGATGCCTGTTACTAAGACGCTTGTTACTAAGACTCCTGTTACTAAGACTCCTGTAACTAAGACTCCTGTTACTAAGACGCCTGTGACTAAGACGCCTGTTACTAAGACTCCTGTTACTAAGGCTCTTGTAACTAAGACTTCTGTTACTAAGGCTCTTGTTACTAAGAATCCTGGGACTAAGGCTCCTGTTTCTTAGGCTCCTGTTACTAAGACTCCTGTTACTAAGGCTCTTGTTACGAAGTGAGATTACTGTGTGTGAAACTCTAGTAGATTTATAGATCAGTGTCAATGCAATGTTAACATCACTTCAACAATGTTAAAATGTTTCACAAACCCAAAGTATGAATAAGTTAAGTCTTTGAAAGGCATTTAGAAGTGATACATATAAGGAAGAGAATTTCTGGATGTCTACGTCTTCATAATAAAAAAGTTGACACCCATAAATTCTCTACCTTATATGAATCAGTTGCCTTAACATTTTCTGAAATCCATAAAGTGCTGTATTATAATTTTTGTGGGTTCTCAGGTGAAGGTAGCTCTCACACCAGGCTCTACACCATTGTGTTGATAGCACCAGAGATGTCGTAGATATCTTCAAAATCAAAACTGATGTGCAGACAAATATTGCACCATGTCTTTCCCCCAGGCTGGGATCCCAGAGTATAAGACTTGAATAGGGATGATGTGATTATACAACCATCTCCATAGCAATCCAACTAGCCCAGGGAAACAGTTTGTACTCAGATGCAATATTGTCCTTTGATCTGCCTGTATCGTCCTGGACATAGATTTATCCAAGATATCTGTTGTAAAGTACAAAGGAAGTTTGCCATTCATTTCATAAGATGGACTATTTTCCAGGCCACAACAAGTTGATGATTTGTTTATTAGGCTGGGGTCACCTACATTTAACCTTTTACCTTGTTTTTTCCCCAGTGGTCGTTTCGTGCGATGGCATAAATCCTGTTTCAGCTAGGCAATAACTTTCTTACCATGTTCAGTGTTCACAAATGTGATTGATATTGGAAGCAATGATCCACGCGTTCAGGGTATGATGACACGCAATCCAGCATGTCACAGAGCCTGACCACCCAATCCAATTGCCAGGGTGACCAGAGTGCCATTGTCCAAAACAACCTTAGCGCTCTGACTGTTGTAAGTCTTTGTTAAGGTATAGGAGTTAGTGCTGAGATCACTTTGTAGACCGGCACCCAGCAGAGGTTGCAGAAGACCTAGTCTAACCCGGAGTCCTCACAGGTCCAGTGAGAGAAAATCCAAACCTCCAAGAACTGTTCCTTCAGTTACTATCTTCTCATGGGTATTACTTCCTCCACTTTCAGACTGACCAGAGAAATAGTGAAGTTTGTTGAGTAATCATTACAATTATAAAATAACAAGAACATTTTCTATTCAAAAGTAAAAACTCTGGCATGCACATAATTGATTTGTTGTACCCTTGGATAGAATGTTTTTGGCCCTAAATGGGTTTTTTCATCTTTTGGTAAGTGCAAAATTGTGGTATTGCATTGAAATTATTAAGTTAAATTGATATGATTGACACATTTGTAGTCAGAAAGGACTAATGTATGTTAATTAACACTGTTATTAGTTTCTGTCATAAACTCTTTTACTTATCAATACAATATATATTGTATATGTATATCAGAGTAAAATAGTAAGTAAAATATAACTATTATTGTGAATATAGGAAGTGAATCAAAATTCAGATCTCCTTTCCTGATTTTTGCACCACATCAACTAACTGTGGAAACTTCAGTAGCATTGCATCATATACAGTGAGTGAGTGAGTGAGTTTGGTTTAACGCCGCTTTTAACAGTATTCCAGTTATATCGCGGCGTGTCAGCTTAATATGGGAGGAAAGCCCGAAGAGATGCAGGTCTCAGATGTTTACCACTTCGGTGAAACCCACGAGCACAGGTATGGTGCTGACAAACCTAGAAACATAATCAGGTCGAACCGGGATTCGAACCCACAGTCATAGGTTTCTGGCAGGCCCAAGGGACACAACTCTGCACAGCGAATCGCGGCGCCTTAGACGACTGGTCCACCCGTGCCCCCTCACATACAGTAGTCCTTGCCAAACTGCCCAACAGTTAAGGTATCGTAAGGACAAGTAGAAATTAGCCATTTTTAAGGGTTTTGATATATGTTATCATTATAAAGACCAGTAGCCTAAAAATGTTAGTTTCTCCCGCTGATATAGTTTAACTTTGACAAATGGTCCTTAATTTCCATTATTTGGTATACACCAAAAATATTTTTGATAAATCATATTGCCGAGTTTAAAAAAGGAGAATACATCTCTATTCAAACCTGGTATGAAGAAGATTGTGCACGTGGCTGAAGTTGAGTGAGAACTCAGATGGTTGATATCAGCTGATAAATGGATCATAACAAGATAGTTACAGGTAATTGAGTGATTGTATCAAGCAGCAGACAGCTGACATGGGCAGCTAGCTTCATGTATTGCCAGGTGCCTGCTGGAAGGATAGGCGGGAAACAAGAGAATCTTTTCTTGACATAATTATTCATACACAGATAAACGACTAATGTGTTCGACACTTTCTTGTGGCTTGTCCATTTCTGGTGTCCCCCGCGGTGATATTGCTGGAATATTACTAAAAGCAGCGTAAAACCATACTCACTCACTCACTCACTCTTGTGGCTTCGTTGTTAGTCATTTTCAAATAGTTCTGTTTCACGCAGTTCTTATCAACAAGAATTAATAACTGTACGCTTTGTTACCATGATTTCAGATTGGTTCATTTTCCAGGACTAATTGGGGCGGTCGGGTAGCCCAGTGGTTAAAGTGTTCGCTCATCACGCCGAAGACCCGGGTTCGATTCCCGACATGGGTACAATGTGTGAAGCCCATTTCTGGTGTCCCCCGCCGTGATATTGCTGGAATGTTGCTGAAACATTGTATAATCAAACTCACTCACTCACTCACTTCTAGAACTAATCATCATCCCAAATTTCCAAAAGGTTGTTTTAAAAATTGGAAATGATATAATAAGAATGTCATGTAAAAAAATTCTAAAACCTTGCAAGTGGCTTCATTACCATGTTTTGCTTGCAGACTCACTGATTACATTTCCATAATTTCTGTAAATTTGTCTTGTTTAATTTGCCTACTGTGGTATAATAATTTGATATATAGGACAAATACCAGATGAGCGTCTTTTAAGACAAAATGACTTCAGAGCTTTCCCTGAAACTGACAATCTTGTATGACCCATAATGTGTTTCCGAGTTGGTTTCAGCTCCTGCTGGATGCTCTGTCACAAGAGCTTGACATCTCCGGCTAGTCTGTATTGAGGAAACAAATTGCTAATATGTTGGCCCTGCCACCGTGCCATTGATATTTGGATATGAAAGGCCAGTTATTAAACGGTGGCAGTTACTAAAATCCCATCTGCTGTGTCCACACCTGAAGATAAAAGACACAGCAGTTAGCGTTTCGCCTTGGGCAGTATTTGCATCGTAATTTACGCTCAATATGGTCATAAAATATTTACATAAAGTCCATAATTTCACTATAAACTTAGAGACAGGACAAAGAGCATAAAACACAGGAAAGGCTTTTGATGTATGGGGAACATATTTGAAGAAAGTTCATTGAAGCACAGATTTTGTGAAAACTAACGATACAAATGTTCTTTGAACTTTAGGTAATCTTTGTAAAGATTTTGTTGGTTTTAAAATCATTAGAGATTAAAGCAAACTGGTACACTGTTTTTATGTAGTTAGTGTGGAAAATGTAATAATATTGATAGAAGTAACCTGTATTATCTAGCTAAAACAGTGTTAGAAATTTTCTTGTACAGCAAATAGCAGGACAGTTCAATTACAATGAACATAATGCATTTGTTCTTTTAACAAGAGAACTCAACTGATTCCATTCAACGATATGTGAATGTAACTGCCACTCCCACAATTTCCATGACACTCACAGAACTCATACATTAGAAATAACACTGAGCAATGTAGTGAACGCAAACTTGGAACATTTAATTTGTTAAAGTTTAGGAAAGAGTTTGGCCAGAAAAAATCATAAAAGGTTTTTCAGGAAGAAGATCAATGAGTTTAATTTTCAAGAGGATTCCACTAGCATCAGCATGGGTTGCCGTGGTCCTCGTCATCCCACTGTGTCTAATCGCTGGCTCCATCTGTCTGTGCTTAGCCTCACCCATCACTACAGGCAGTCACCATTGCAGTCTAACCATGTAGCAGCTAAAAAACCACAACCATGGAAAGAAGGTGTCGCTTTGTTGGAGAGATGGGATCCCGAATCGAAGGATTATCTTTTTGTTTGGGAAATTGCAGTAACTCTTACCAAACAAAAGCCCAGCTGGGCCATATGTGTGAGTGTAAGGATCTCACCCTGTGATATCTCTCTATCACATCATGATGCATCGTTTCAACGCCTTTTCATAATCATTGTTCAGATTATGCCCTTTGGGTACAAACATTTGTGAGACCTCTGTCGGTCATTGCAGATCGAGGGTGATTGTTAGGACACAGGTGAAGGAAGGATTTGAAGGGCAAGAAAACATTGGTTTTATCATGTTTATGTACATTATCATTCCCTAATGCTTCAAACCCAGTATGTCCCATTGGAAACTGCCTGATAGTGTAGATCCTCAGAACCCAGGCATGTCGTAGGAGCCTACTGAAATTATTGATTGGTCACAATGACTACCGAATATGAATAATCCTTGGAGTGAGTGAGTGAGGTGATGAGTGAGTTAGGGTTAAATTAAACAGTATGCCAGTTATATCGCACCATGTCTCCTTAATGTGGAAGTTGGTTGGTTGGTTGGTTTGTTGTTTAACGCCGCACTCAGCAGTATTCCAGCTATATGAGAGCGGTCTGTAAATAATCGAGTCTGGACCAGACAATCCAGTGATTGATATCATGAGCATCGATCCATGCAATTGGGATCGATGACATGCATCAACCAAGTCAGCGAGCCTGACCACCCGATCCTGTTGGTCACCTTTTACGACAAGCATAGTTGCCTTTTACGGCAAGCATGGGTTGCTGAAGATCTATTCTACCCTGGATCTTCACGGGTCTAATGTGGAAGTAAAGCCATAGGTGACACAGGGGTCAAATATTTGCTGCCACTGTGGTGGGACCCACCTGCACCGGTATGGTGTTGACAAACCAAGGAACATTCTCAGGGTGAACCACGATCAGAGGTTTCTGGCATGGCCAAGGGACAGAACTCTGCACTGAGAATTGTGGTACCTCAGATGACTGGGCTACCCATGCCACCAATAATCCTTGGAAGGTAACCTCTAGGAATTACATGACTTATTCTCAGATATGACCTGCCAACAACTGCGCTTGAGGCAGTGACCATTGCTTTTACTGACAAGAAAGTTGCAAAACTGCCTTGTGATTATATTGGCAAAAATGGGTGTGCTTGCATGCCCTTATTGCAAGCCAAGGGAGGTAAATATTGAATAGCATTTGTCTTCCTTCGTGTTGCTTATACAAACCTGTAATTCAGAAGCAACTAAATGTCAAATTACAACACTGATAGGCTTTAATTCATAATGTGAAATGTGAGTAAAAAAAGATTTGTTTACTGAAGCTGAATGTTGGCTCTGAATCTTTTCATCAGCTTTTTGTTCATTCGGCTGGACTTCTGATGACTTTTATTTTGAAATGTATTAACTTTGTAATTCATTTTGATGGAGATTACATTCCAAAGGACCTCAAAAACAACTTCAAACATTTATTGATATGTTCTCAAACTCATTACTGGCCTCATAAAGTGGGCGCCACACTAGGCTTAATTCCCACCGAAAACATTAACATTTTACTATGTAAAACATTGAAGTCCCTGTATGTTTTGAATTATGAGAGTCATATATGCCTGTGATACTCATTGAAGATAAATGTTGTTCAGCTTTTAGGAGGATGGGAGTTCAAACGTCATTATTGAATTAAACCAGCGGCTGTTAGTCTTAAATTCAACTTTGCTCTTAAAAGTATAGTTTTGTTGGTTAATCCGCGCCGGCAGGGATATACATCAGTGTCCCTGTCTCGACCCCATGGAGGGGAGATACATCCTCACTGCAGCTTTCATTTCCTCCATGGAAGGCTTGCTGTTCTAATTGTCACACTGAAGTCTCCCCTCACTTTATCTTGGTCATAATGAACCCTCCCCCATGCAGTGCCGCCTCGCCTCAAGTAAGTGATCTCCATGTCAAAGTGGCATACCAAGCGCTTTCATGTTCAGGGGCTCTGGAAGCAGCCTTAAAGATGCTGGTACCGTTACAGTAACAGCCAGTTTCTATCTTTGGAAGGATAAATGTACACATGATCAGTACACATGAGAGATAAGCTGTAGACTGGTCACAGACATGGTTCAAGCAAGTGTGTTATGGTTTCCATCAAATATTATTTTCAGAATGAAATTTGAAGGCAAACATTTTGTGACATAATATTTTTCAAATGGTTAGATAAAATGATAAAGTAAAAATTATGTATCATGTGGATAGGAGAGTTGGGGAAAATGTGATGGATGGCGCCAGTTTGGTATGAAAGTCGGGGGCAAGAACATTTTCTTGAATTTTCATGAATTCTTCAGTGTTGGCTTCTACGTTGAAATGAACTTGGAGAGCTATATGTGGTCATGCGATAAATCAGTACTGTAACATTTTCTGCACTTGTAAGGTGGATGTTATTGCCAGTTTGGCGTCAGGTCTACCCACACAAATGACAGCATTGTGTAACTAATGAGGGGAAACGAACCAGGCATTGTAATTATCTCATTTTCACATTTCACAGTCAGTGGTAAAATGTTTGAAAAACAGTGTAATAATTTTGGCGCCAAAGGGTAGTTTGACGTTATGATGTTGAAAACCTGATGACAGCATCATGTTGTGTCTTGTTAACTATTCATATATTTCTACTAATTTTAAGGTATAAATTCCTCACATTTAGATTAGCTGAGAAATCCATTTTGACATAACATTGTTTTTTGGATGCGATTGATAGCTTTAATTTCTGTTCCACTTGTTTCTGGGTGAGACTTCCAGGAAACTGGCGGTGTCTGTGTGTGCAGCTGTTTGTGTATGCCTGCAGTGCTATTACTCCTTGTATTTTCTCCCAGCTGTGGCGAAACACTGTAATGTTCACACGTCAACTGTCAACTACAAGTAGATTGTGTGATTCAAAGGGTTGGTTGTCAGATTCATTTGATGTGTAGTTCCATTGACCTTGTGTATCTGCCACCAGACATGATGGTCTATCTTGTTAATATGTAGGTATTTGTTACCTGGCGTTACAATAGTCTTTTCTGTTGGTCTGTAAGTGTTTCCTTACATTACAGCCGATCTTGTTTGTCTGTAAGTGTTTCCTTACATTACAGCCGATCTTGTTTGTCTGTAAGTGTTTGTTACCTGACATTACAGTCTATTGTGTTGATCTGTGTGTGGTACTGACATTACAGTTGACCTTTGAAGATCCATGTAGAGAATAGGTCTTCAGCAACCCATGCTTGTTGTAACTGACGACTATGCTTGCCGTAAGAGGCGACTAAGGGGATATGGTGGTCAGGCCTGACTTTGTTAATGCATGTCACCTTAAACTAATTGCATAGATCGATGCTCATGATATCGATCACTGGATTGATGGTCCAGACTCGATTATTACAGACTGACGTCATTTAGCTAGAATATTGCTGAGTGCGGCGTTAAGCAACAAACAGACAAACAAACTAACAAACTAGGTGTTCACCTGCCTTTATGGTATGTGTTGTTGGTCTGTAATTAAATGTCTGTTACTGACATTACAGTCTTATCCTGTTGGTCTGTAAGTTTTCACCTGCCTTTATGGTATATGTATCTTGTTGGTCAGTTGGCCTGTTAGTTGCCTGATGTTACAGTTGGACTAAATATCAGAGCACCCTGTATTGTAATCAACACTGCTGCCGATGCATCTTTTTTCAGAAAAGTGACATGAAATAATAGGAGTGAGCGAACAAGTACAGCTGTTTCATGGCTGTCTGAAACATACATCATTACATGTATCAAGTCTGGAGAACACAAACCAGAAGTTAATGTGTCCCCTCAGCGTTTCACTGGGAATCCTCATGACACACGACTTATTTGAGCGCAATTTAGTTTTAACTTTCTGTATAAAAGATATTGACAGAAAGAAGTAACTCAAGGAAATATATATATTTCAGCCTTACCCTTGAACAATCTCTTTTCTTTAGACATGTTATATATAAAAAAATAAACAATTTCTGTTACAGTTCCTTTGATGTCTGTTTTTTAGTAAGTAGTTATTTAGTAAGTAGTACTGACTGATAAGGCTATGTTACGTCAAATACAAATGATTATTGTGCCAATATGAATGAAAATGGAGTTTCAGATCTCTCCATCTGTATTAACAATGACAGATTGTTTGCCCATATATCACGACTATGACAAATGAAAAGAGATTAGTTATTATGAAAAACAGTTTTGTAAATTGCATCAAATATGCAGGATTCCTAATATGAAACCCTTCTTAGGTGCTGGCATCCCAATAATTAGAATAGATACATAGCTGATACTTCCATCGATTCAAGTCAAAGACATTAACTTATTGAAATTGCTACAAGTATTACCGGGTTTGAGATAGGACCATTTTTGTTACCAGTGACAGATTGTTTTCCAAAATATCAGGACTATTAAAATTGAAAAGAGATTGGTTATCATAAAAAACAGTTTTATATTAGAATTCATCAGATCATCAAAATGTCCTTAAGCCAGAGGTCTCTATTAAAATCCCTTTATTATCCATACTCAACAGCCATTGAGGCGACACAATCTGTGTCTTAATTGTCTACAAGAATGAGGTACTTATTTCCGGCAATGGAAATTCCACAAGAAAAATAATTTAATGAAAAAGATTCTAATGTCCTGAATATTCTATCCTCAACAATTGTCAGATGAGAATGAAGTGACGCTTTGTATGTTATCCATGCCTTAGTCCCTTAAGTATCATTGATATGTCTGCCGTGACTGATAATCCAATCATTTCCATCAACTAGACATTGGCTTTACTATATTCTATTGATTTCTTACTACTAAACCACATTTGCAAGTATTTCTTGTTCTGTTTCCCACTTATGAAACAGTAAGTCTGTAATTCAAATTTTATGAAACTCAAATGGAAGATTTCTACTTAATGTAAAATGTCTGAGGATGATGTGTGGGAGATGGTTTTACCATGTTACTGCCAGGAAGTGTGTATACAGGGGGTTAATGTGTTCTGATTGTACCGATTTAACTTTTGTATCAGGTCAGATCTGAACATTGACAGATACTGAAACGTGGTGCAATCTTTGACATGTCAGCTAGTTTCTTTTTCTAAGAATATTTCATACACCCCATGAAACATGTCTGTTCAAACCTCAGTTTTTGTGCTGCCTTTTTAGAGGTCATGGGGCTCTTGGTAACATCTGGTACTCTGTAAATCATAATATAAGTCACTGAAAAACTGACCCTGTGGGGATTCTAGTCTATGACATAGCTAGAATATTGCTGACAACATTAACTTAACAGTCACTAACTCATTTGTGCTGATAATTAATTTCTTGTTAAGACTTCAATACTTCCATCACCTTGCTCTGAGATTAACTTGGAATATGCATCATGAAATTCCCAACATGAAAAATAAAAGCAGATTTTAACAATCATGACAAAGAGAGATGTGAACTTGTGATCTCATGCCCTGTTATCCTCCGTATTACGTGTTTCTAGACTCCAGGGCACCAGTAAGGGTTATCCCCCATGACCTCGCAACATACAAGCTCCATTCCAGTGTCTGAGATTGCTGTGATGGGGCTATCCAAAGATGACTGTCTGCTTGCAGTATAGGGCACACTGACTCGGGAATTATGAGGACAGTTTGCAACACAACAGTGTATAATCACCAATTCTTTGGAAAGAATGTATGTTAAAGTTTCTAAGATGAGAGACAAAGTAACTGATTAAATGTTCACTTTTTGTAGTTTCCATGCCCTGTGTGCAGATGCAAAGTTCAAAGTGCTTGCTGCCAAAATGGCAACACAAAAAATTTGGTTGGGCCTCAATGACATTTCGCTATATTTTCCATTTGAAAAAATAACTGTTATCTGGTAGAATTATCCTTATCAACACAGTGTATCTGAATAGCCATTACCATGTTTGAATATAGCTAGTAAACTGTTTTGACTCATGGAGGTTAATGGCCAGTAGCCCTCTCTCAGTTTTTGTATTTATCTAACTGACAATGTAGGGGACTGTATATGCACAGTGACTGCCAATAGGCTCTGGTAGGTGACTGCATATACATTGTCACTTTCAAGGGGCCTGGGAATGCATATACTACTACTCGATTAGACACTGGTCTGGCAGTGCATATACAAAGTCCCTTCCAAGGGACACTGGCCTGGGACTACACATGACAGCCACTTCCAATGGGCACTAGCAGTGTACTGTTTATACACAGTGGATGCCAATGGGCACTTGCAATGGAATGCATACACTACCCTCTTACTTTACAAATATATATGTCCATGTTTAGATATTACCAGCGCCTGAGAGGCTTGGAAGGTGACAGGCTCTTATTCGATGCATACCAGGAGGATATTCTCTTGGCCTCACAAAAAATATCCTGGACATCCTCGATCAAATATATGATGGCACACCTACTTCCCAAATCCAACAGTGAAAATGCCCCTTGCTCAAAATTCTATGAAGCTCTTCAAACAAAATTTAGAAATATATTTCTCATTGAAAGTGACCAAGTAAACACTGATAACTCCCACAAACTTAGGCATCTAGGACTTATTAAAGATAAATTTGAACTTAAGAAGTATGTGTCAGCTGTAAAATGTAAAGATCATAGATTAGCTTTAACCAAATTAAGACTCAGTTGCCATAATCTGGAGATTGAAAGAGGCCGATACACTAACACGCCTGTCGACCAGAGAATATGTAAATTATGTAACCTAAATAAGATAGAAGATGAGAAACACTTCCTTTTGTACTGTCCAAATTATCAGAACGAAAGGCAGATACTTCTTCGAACACTAGACCTCCAAACCTGCAAAAATGATAATAAAATCCTAGCAAATATCCTGAACCCCTGTCCTGAAAGTGCAAAATATGTTTCACAAACTATCTCCGACATGTTTATTAAAAGAACCTCTCTTATAGACAACATCAAGATATGACCTTATGACTATTATTATGTCTTATCTGTACAGTATCAGCATCATTAAAGTACACGCTGCCAGCCACCTCATGATATATATATATATAAATGTTTATACACTATGAATGAAATAATATGTAATATTTATATATATAATGTACATTATGTATATATACCTCTCATGTTGATAGTTATATTTATTCCATATGTAGTTAGTTTGTACCCTGCCCTACGAGGGTGTTCCGTACAATAAAAATTCTTGATTCTTGATTCTTCTACTCACTTCCAATGGGCAATGGTATAGGATGACACATATACAAGTACTCCCAACGGGCACAAGCTTGGGACAGTATATACATAGTGACTTAGAACAGGCTCTGGCTTAGGACAGTATATACAGTGACTTACAACGGGCACAAGCTTGGGACAGTATATACACAGTCACTTACAACGGGCACTAGCTTGGGACAGTATATACATAGTGACTTACAACGGGAACTAGCTTGGGACAGTATATACATAGTGACTTACAACGGGCATTAGCTTGGGACAATATATACATAGTGACTTACAACGGGCACTAGCTTGGGACAGTATATACATAGTGACTTACAACGGGCACTAGCTTGGGACAGTATATACACAGTGACTTACAACGGGCACTAGCTTGGGACAGTATATACATAGTGACTTACAACGGGCACTAGCTTGGGACAGTATATACACAGTCACTTACAACGGGCACTAGCTTGGGACAGTATATACACAGTGACTTACAACGGGCACTAGCTTGGGACAGTATATACATAGTGACTTACAACGGGCACTAGCTTGGGACAGTATATACACAGTCACTTACAACGGGCATTAGCTTGGGACAGTATATACATAGTGACTTACAACGGGCATTAGCTTGGGACAGTATATACATAGTGACTTACAACGGGCACTAGCTTGGGACAGTATATACATAGTGACTTACAACGGGCATTAGCTTGGGACAGTATATACATAGTGACTTACAACGGGCACTAGCTTGGGACAGTATATACATAGTGACTTACAACGGGCACTAGCTTGGGACAGTATATACACAGTGACTTACAACGGGCACTAGCTTGGGACAGTATATACATAGTGACTTACAACGGGCACTAGCTTGGGACAGTATATACACAGTCACTTACAATGGGCACTAGCTTGGGACAGTATATACACAGTGACTTACAACGGGCACTAGCTTGGGACAGTATATACATAGTGACTTACAACGGGCACTAGCTTGGGACAGTATATACACAGTCACTTACAACGGGCACTAGCTTGGGACAGTATATACATAGTGACTTACAATGGGCATTAGCTTGGGACAGTATATACACAGTGACTTACAACGGGCACTAGCTTGGGACAGTATATACATAGTGACTTACAACGGGCATTAGCTTGGGACAGTATATACATAGTGACTTACAATGGGCATTAGCTTGGGACAGTATATACATAGTGACTTACAACGGGCACTAGCTTGGGACAGTATATACATAGTGACTTACAACGGGCATTAGCTTGGGACAGTATATACATAGTGACTTACAACGGGCATTAGCTTGGGACAGTATATACATAGTGACTTACAACGGGCACTAGCTTGGGACAGTATATACATAGTGACTTACAACGGGCACTAGCTTGGGACAGTATATACATAGTGACTTACAACGGGCATTAGCTTGGGACAGTATATACATAGTGACTTACAACGGGCATTAGCTTGGGACAGTATATACATAGTGACTTACAACGGGCACTAGCTTGGGACAGTATATACATAGTGACTTACAACGGGCACTAGCTTGGGACAGTATATACACAGTGACTTACAACGGGCACTAGCTTGGGACAGTATATACATAGTGACTTACAACGGGCACTAGCTTGGGACAGTATATACACAGTCACTTACAACGGGCACTAGCTTGGGACAGTATATACACAGTGACTTACAACGGGCACTAGCTTGGGACAGTATATACATAGTGACTTACAACGGGCACTAGCTTGGGACAGTATATACACAGTCACTTACAACGGGCACTAGCTTGGGACAGTATATACATAGTGACTTACAATGGGCATTAGCTTGGGACAGTATATACACAGTCACTTACAACGGGCACTAGCTTGGGACAGTATATACATAGTGACTTACAACGGGCACTAGCTTGGGACAGTATATACACAGTGACTTACAACGGGCACTAGCTTGGGACAGTATATACATAGTGACTTACAACGGGCACTAGCTTGGGACAGTATATACACAGTCACTTACAACGGGCACTAGCTTGGGACAGTATATACACAGTGACTTACAACGGGCACTAGCTTGGGACAGTATATACATAGTGACTTACAACGGGCACTAGCTTGGGACAGTATATACACAGTCACTTACAACGGGCACTAGCTTGGGACAGTATATACATAGTGACTTACAACGGGCACTAGCTTGGGACAGTATATACACAGTCACTTACAACGGGCACTAGCTTGGGACAGTATATACATAGTGACTTACAACGGGCATTAGCTTGGGACAGTATATACACAGTGACTTACAACGGGCACTAGCTTGGGACAGTATATACATAGTGACTTACAACGGGCACTAGCTTGGGACAGTATATACACAGTGACTTACAACGGGCACTAGCTTGGGACAGTATATACATAGTGACTTACAACGGGCACTAGCTTGGGACAGTATATACACAGTCACTTACAACGGGCACTAGCTTGGGACAGTATATACATAGTGACTTACAACGGGAACTAGCTTGGGACAGTACATACAGTGACTTACAACAGGCACTAGCTTGGGACAGTATATACACAGTGACTTACAACGGGCACTAGCTTGGGACAGTATATACACAGTGACTTACAACGGGCATTAGCTTGGGACAGTATATACACAGTGACTTACAACGGGCACTAGCTTGGGACAGTATATACATAGTGACTTACAACGGGCACTAGCTTGGGACAGTATATACACAGTGACTTACAACGGGCATTAGCTTGGGACAGTATATACACAGTCACTTACAACGGGCACTAGCTTGGGACAGTATATACACAGTGACTTACAATGGGCATTAGCTTGGGACAGTATATACACATTGACTTACAACAGGCACTAGCTTGGGACAGTATATACACAGTGACTTACAACGGGCATTAGCTTGGGACAGTATATACACAGTGACTTACAACGGGCATTAGCTTGGGACAGTATATACACAGTCACTTACAACAGGCACTAGCTTGGGACAGTATATACACAGTGACTTACAACGGGCATTAGCTTGGGACAGTATATACACAGTGACTTACAACGGGCACTAGCTTGGGACAGTATATACACAGTGACTTACAATGGGCATTAGCTTGGGACAGTATATACACAGTGACTTACAACGGGCATTAGCTTGGGACAGTATATACACAGTCACTTACAACAGGCACTAGCTTGGGACAGTATATACACAGTGACTTACAACGGGCATTAGCTTGGGACAGTATATACACAGTGACTTACAACGGGCACTAGCTTGGGACAGTATATACACAGTGACTTACAATGGGCATTAGCTTGGGACAGTATATACACAGTGACTTACAACGGGCATTAGCTTGGGACAGTATATACATAGTGACTTACAACGGGCACTAGCTTGGGACAGTATATACATAGTGACTTACAACGGGCATTAGCTTGGGACAGTATATACACAGTGACTTACAACGGGCATTAGCTTGGGACAGTATATACATAGTGACTTACAACGGGCACTAGCTTGGGACAGTATATACATAGTGACTTACAACGGGCACTAGCTTGGGACAGTATATACATAGTGACTTAGAACAGGCTCTGGCTTAGGACAGTATATACAGTGACTTACAACGGGCACTAGCTTGGGACAGTGTATACATAGTGACTTACAACGGGCACTAGCTTGGGACAGTATATACATAGTGACTTACAACGGGCACTAGCTTGGGACAGTATATACACAGTGACTTACAACGGGCACTAGCTTGGGACAGTATATACATAGTGACTTACAACGGGCACTAGCTTGGGACAGTATATACACAGTGACTTACAACGGGCACTAGCTTGGGACAGTATATACACAGTGACTTACAACGGGCACTAGCTTGGGACAGTATATACATAGTGACTTACAATGGGCACTAGCTTGGGACAGTATATACACAGTGACTTACAACGGGCACTAGCTTGGGACAGTACATACAGTGACTTACAACGGGCACTAGCTTGGGACAGTATATACACAGTGACTTACAACGGGCACTAGCTTGGGACAGTATATACATAGTGACTTACAACTGGCACTAGCTTGGGACAGTATATACATAGTGACTTACAACGGGCACTAGCTTGGGACAGTATATACATAGTGACTTACAACGGGAACTAGCTTGGGACAGTATATACATAGTGACTTACAACGGGCACTAGCTTGGGACAGTATATACATAGTGACTTACAACGGGCACTAGCTTGGGACAGTATATACATAGTGACTTACAACGGGCACTAGCTTGGGACAGTATATACATAGTGACTTACAACGGGCACTAGCTTGGGACAGTATATACAGTGACTTACAACGGGCACTAGCTTGGGACAGTATATACATAGTGACTTACAACGGGCACTAGCTTGGGACAGTATATACATAGTGACTTACAACGGGCACTAGCTTGGGACAGTATATACAGTGACTTACAACGGGCACTAGCTTGGGACAGTATATACACAGTGACTTACAATGGGCACTAGCTTGGGACAGTATATACATAGTGACTTACAATGGGCACTAGCTTGGGACAGTATATACAGTGACTTACAACGGGCACTAGCTTGGGACAGTATATACACAGTCACTTACAACGGGCACTAGCTTGGGACAGTATATACATAGTGACTTACAACGGGCACTAGCTTGGGACAGTATATACATAGTGACTTACAACGGGCACTAGCTTGGGACAGTATATACATAGTGACTTACAACGGGCACTAGCTTGGGACAGTATATACATAGTTACTTGCAACAGGAACTAGCTTGGGACAGTATATACATAGTGACTTACAACGGGCACTAGCTTGGGACAGTATATACATAGTGACTTACAACGGGCACTAGCTTGGGACAGTATATACATAGTGACTTACAACGGGAACTAGCTTGGGACAGTATATACATAGTGACTTACAACGGGCACTAGCTTGGGACAGTATATACATAGTGACTTACAACAGGAACTAGCTTGGGACAGTATATACATAGTGACTTACAACAGGCACTAGCTTGGGACAGTATATACATAGTGACTTACAACGGGCACTAGCTTGGGACAGTACATACAGTGACTTACAACAGGCACTAGCTTGGGACAGTATATACATAGTTACTTGCAACAGGCACTAGCTTGGGACAGTATATACACAGGGAAATCAATAATTATTTTGGAAGGATATGCATGACCTTTCAGGCTTAACAGGGGTTAATAACAAACACGACTATGTATCTCAGAAGTAAAGAAAATGAACTCAAGCATACTATGATGAGTTCTGAGTAGAGGAAAGATCTGGGATTTTCCAGAAAGTGAGCTTGATCATTTAAAGCCGACAGAAAAACTTTGATGGGTAAATTATTTAGTGAGCTTAAAACCTCACAGCAAGATATTAGATTACAAGTGATCAGCCCTGCCACAGGTTACCTATTCCCTCGGATTTTGTTGGTAGAATCTAAATCCATCAGGGCGTGCTTTGATTAAGTTAAGACGATCTGCGAGGACAGTTTGAGATAAGGAAGGGCTTCTTGTTACTTGCAGCAACTCTACAAGAATGTTTAGAGGCATTCTATGTTTGTATAATTGAATTATGCAATTACAGTGTTAATTATGCAACAACTAAGCTTTAGCTTTATTTATGTGCCAAGTGTTTAGGTGGCTTCACACGACAAACTATAGTCTGCTTATTTATGTTTACGAGCATAAAATTATGTGTGAGAACATTCCGAAAACATTTAGCAAACTCATTAGTGTGTATGACAAACTGTTGACAAGAAATGTATAATCACTATTCTCACTAATATTTTGGTCAGCATTTTAATGTTTTCAAACTTGATTTTGACATGTGAATGATTGTCAAGCATATGTCCAACCAATCAGATATCACATGTTTTATTTTTATGTCTGGTACAACCTGTTTTTGACATTTGAGGTAAGAAGAAGTACTAAGTGACAAGAACTCATCAAAACAACACACAGCTGGGCAAGCCAACCACAACTAGGCTTCCATCCTACACAGTACTAATAAAATTAAGGAATATCTATCACCATGTTCTTTCTTTTAAAAACAGTACTTCAGAACACTTCAGTACATCTTTGGTGAATAAATGATTAGAATGGGTATGCCGACTCAATCTATCCTTAGAAAAACACAATATAAGTATTTCAGATTTCTTATCACCCACATTCAAAGAGACAAAGACAAATTCAACTCCCTCCTCAAGAAATCTTTTCAAGATGCTAAGGCAACTCAAGATACAGAAATCAAACTTTGGACATACAGGATAGTTAAAAATGGAATCAAATTACAACCCTGCCTCAGTCACTGTAAAATAAGAAAATATCGAGTGTATTTTTCTAGGCTATGATTTAGAAACCATAAATTAACTATAGAACCACCAACTCTACAACATCAGAGACTATGCTCTACATTTTCAATGATTGACCTGTGAAAACCCCATGCAGGTATTTAGTTATATAATGATTCTTTGTAAGAGGGACACATGTATGTGTGAAGTAAATGTGAAAATGAAGATTGGATCCAGTATTAGCATTTGTGATTCACATTATCATGAACCTCTTGTTTTAACACGTTTGCCAGACATCGTATAATGATTCTGTGGCAGGGGAAATCCTACTAATATTTCTAAAAAGTGGTATCCAGAATCATTCAAGGAAAGTTGCAAGAAAGTTTGTTTTTTCTGTTTATGTTTTCATGTCATGAAATTTTGATTTTACATACAGGTGTTGGGTTACAAAGTAGAGAAAGGTGACAATCACAGGTACTTTTTCAGTCCACATGGTGTAGGTTTAAATCACAGTGTCAGCTCTACAGTTAATCACTTGGGCAGCATAATCCAGTATATGCCTGTGTACACAGCCCACAAAGGGCATTTTCCCCACCCTGAGCAGCTTTTGTTCATTTCTGGTCAAGTGAAGCACAGTAAATTGTAGCATACATTGTATTGCTGTGTGGCTGAAGTTTGGCTTTGATGTCAATTAAGTAGGGTACCCACTGAGAATATGAGATGGGAAGATTATAAGAGACCTTGCTGTTGACCTGGTTGCTCCTAAAGGTTAACTCAGTCATGCCTGCATTATTAACCTTGTAGGACCTTTGTTGATGCTATAGAGTTTATCCTATAGACCTTGAAACAAATATATCCAATACAGCCCATGCAAGTCTATATTGTTTGGCAAGTCTAGATTACTGCAGTATGAAGAGAGTATCTTTTTATTATATTTTTATGAACATAATTTAACAACTGTTTTCTCTCTAAGGTATGTTCATTTCAAAGACTAGATGTTTGTCTAGATGCTATACTGCCTTCTGTACAGTGTAATGTATATATAATTATAAGTACATTTAGACAATGTTGATGTCATTTGATGTTCATTGAGTGTACATTAAATTTGTTTGGAATTATGAACTCTACAGAAACGTGTCGGCCAGAAAGTTTAAAAACAAACTTTATTTTTCAACTGATGAATTAAAAATATTTTGTCCTTCTTGGTAATAGAATTGTCAATACAGCACTGAAATGTTGATGGGAAGAGATAAAAATGGTTTCATGTTTTACAGTTCATGTTGGGGAATTACAATCTCTTTCCCAGAAAGCAAATTATAAAAAAAATTGCTGAGTTAAGACTGCCACAGAGAGATTTTCTGTCGCTTTAGATGCGACTGGAATATTTTCTGAGTTTGAAATAACACTGAATATCCTGTGATAATGATGAAGTTGGCCTGAGCCTTCCTGACTGGCCTTCCGAATCTCTCCCCTGACTTTCATTGAAGGAAGCTAATGGACAAGGCTTAGTAAGATTCCTGAGTAAATTGAGAAGCAGGGATATTATTCATTAGTTTGAGGAGGTGAACCCCTTTAATGCTCCTAACCTGCCCAAAAGCAGGTGCCCTTTTTGATTGACAGGTCAGTCATCAAAAGCATTGCTTTGATTATTGTTGATTTCATTTTCGTTGAAATGTGTATGACATTCCCAAGTGAAATCTGGCAAATTCTCTGGAATGTGTGTGTGTATATATTTACTGAAAAGATCAGGTCCCAGCACCAGTGTCCTGCATATTGGATCCACTGCTCTGAATAAATACAGCCCCCTACCTGTTGGTGGACTCCATCTCTTAAGTGCTTTTGTACATGATTGGTGAGGTGGAGATTAACTCTGACATTTGTTATCAACGGTTAGCTTTTTATACACAGCTATATCATACTGTTGACCAGGCCTTTCATCTTCCTAGTCATCAATTGCCCTAATGAATCGCCTCTTTTGTACAGTGTCAGTTCTCAAGATTTATGGCGTGCATTAAGATTAAGATATATCAACATCAGCCAAATAAACATGTCGATATACAAGTCTGCCAAGAACAATGAAGACCTACAAAGACTTGATCAAATAGGGGAATGTGATCAAATGGTATGATGGAATCTGGTGTACCTGACTGTTTCAGTGACATGTGTCTGGATTAATTTACAGGTTCCTAAATATCAAAACACTTCCTTGATTATAGGTCATAGTTCATGTGTGAATTGGTGAGTTCGGGTTGGACAGGTCCAGTGTTGCTGTTAATGCTTGTGGTCTATTGGGTCTTGAAGACATGAAACTTGGATAACAATTTCTTTATTGTTTGTAACCTTCGGGGCTACTTATTGCCCCTTCATCAGATAATTACTGAATAAGTCTATTGAGTTAATGTACATATGTATATACATGTTGATCTGCTTACACAAGGTTGAATTAATGTACAAAGATAACAATACAAGGAAGTCAAATACTGTATTCAACGTAATAAGCTCCCCGCTCTAATAAGCGCCCATGGCGATGTTTGCTGATATATTGGCTAGTGAACAATACCTATTAGCACCCCTTCCGATTGATCAATGTACACAACACTTATTTATTCGCGTATAATACGCACTCGTGTGTTATATGCACCCTTAATTATGAGCAATTAAATTCTGGAAAAATGTATCTCTCATATATAAACATTTCAGGCTGTCAGCATAAACCACAAAATTTATCTTTCAACCCTGTTTTTTTCCCCACCAAAATAATATTCTAATAAGAGCCCCCTATTTCCAATTTTGAGAGCGCCCTGGGCGCTTATTACATCGAATACGGTAGTTACTTTGTATGTTAATCCTACCTTAACATATCAGCATTTAAATATATTAATTTAATACACTTCCTCAGTATTCACGTAATGAATGGCACGAAGTAGCTCTGAAACGTCATTTAAAATAATAAAGAAGTTGTTATCCATAAAGGTTTCATGACTTCATGTTCTTCAATGCAATCAGGGTCTTGTCTAGCCAACTTATATTATCTAACAAGCTCCATAGGGATGTCAGGAGAAGGTGATGATGATTTTCATTTTAGTGTCACGCAATTGTACAGCATAGAAAGTACTTGATATTTAGAGGGGATATGACCTTTGAGAACCTAAAGTCTTTCAGAAGCTTAAAACATGTTGAACATGTTCAAATGAAATGAAATACTAAAAATAAAGGCCAGAAAGATTTGTCATTTTAAGATTGGACTCTTTGCTTGGAGACCCGTGAAGATCCGGGGTGGAATAGGTCTTCAGCAACCCATTCTTGCTGTAATAGGCGACTATGCTTGTTGTAAGAGGCGACTTACGGAATCGGGTGGTCAGACTTGCAGACTTGGTTGATGCATGTCTTCGTATCTCAACTGTGTGGATCGATGCTCATTATGTCAATCACTGTATGGTCTGGTCCAGACTCGATTATTTACAGACCGCTGTCATATAGCTGGAATATTGCTGAGGGCAGCGTTAAACAACCAACAAAAAAAAAGAAAAAAAGTTTGCTTGGAAAATGAAATTAGTCACCTCTGCATTGGCATTAGAATTATGGTAATATCCTACTGTCTCTTATATCTTGACTTTGAATGTAATATGAAGGGAAACTAACACCCCTCTGTTTCTGCCTGCTGTATTCATTATTGATATGCATCAATTCCATGCCTACTCAAAATATCCATACATGTATGTTTCATATAGTTTCCAGCACCAAGATAGAGAAATTGATTCATAATTATGAATTATTAATACCCTTGATGGAAACAGTGTTGCAGCAATGTACAGTCACCTCCATGAAGTGTACTGGCTGCCACTCAGATACAGCACTGATGTAGCCTATATTTACATCTTTACATCAGTGACTTGGTACAACAGCCATACAAGGGTTGTTTGTTGCTATGAACATTTTAAAGCTATTTCAAAACCATCTGCAGTGGATTGTCGTTGCAGCTTCCTGCAGTTGGGGAGAGAGGGTGTACTCAATATAATCAATGGGATTAAAGTGGTTCGCACCTGGGATGTTATCAGATAATTCTTCTTTTTCCTAGGGTCATCCACAGTTAAAGAGGACTGTTTTTTTTATTGGAGATCAATATTGGACTATTTTCAGTGCTTTTATGATCAATAGAATGTAAATAGTTGGCAGCTGATGTGATGTGTTTATTAAACAGGGATTATGTATGCATAATACACAGACCTAATCAGGAAGTCGGTTCTTTTTTTTGTATTTTCTTTCATTGTTATTTGTGTGCCTGACATTGCTTGTTGCTACAGGGATGTCACAGCTCTTGGGTGTGGGGTTGTCGATTCTATGTTATCAACTCAATACCTGAATTATCAGATAATTTATGCTTGCTGCTAATTAATATGAGCTCAGAACAGGTCATGCTTTTGTTTGTGTCTTGTCTTTCTTATGAGTCTGGACATTGCTAGTTTTACATTTACTATCATGACTTTATATACTTAAATACAAAGTGTGACACATTCATACAATAATTCTCTTCTTCTTACTGTTAGGGGGCACGGGTGGCCCAGTCGTCTAAGGCGCTGCGATTCGCTGTGCAGAGTTGCATCCCTTGGACACGCCAGTAATCTATGATTGTGGGTTCGAATCCCGGTTCGCCCCGATTATGTTTCTAGGTTTGTCAGCACCATACCCGTGCCACGATATAACTGTAATACTGTTAAAAGCGGCGTTAAACCCAACTCACTCACTCACTTACTGTGAGGCTGAAAGGTTTCACCAGTTCATAGCAATGTGAGACCGCCTCCGTGGTCTAGTGGTAGAGCGTCCGCCCAGAGAGTGGAAGGTCCGGAGTTCGATCCCCGGCCGCGTCATACCAAAAGACGTTAAGTGATGGTACTTGTTGTTACCCTGTCTGGCGCTTGGCATTAAGGGGCTAAAACAAGGTAGTCGGCTCAGAGTTAGTATACTGTGTCTGAGTGGGGTATTCATGTTAAACTCCGGCATGGTATCTCATTGAGCTAGCACTTTAAATCGGCATCAGTCAGGACTAGTACAAGCAGCCATACATGTACGTCGCTATATAAGTGCAATAATCTCTGACGCAACATTAAACCAAATTTCACCTCACCTCACCATAGCAATGTTAATGTTCTGCTTGACAGTAGTAAACAACAAACAAACAAATCTTTATATAGTGGATATATTCTTTTCTAGGGGCAGTCGGGTTGCCCTGTGGTGGAAGTGTTTGCTCGTCAGGCCGAAATCACGACATGGGTACAATGTGTGAAGCCCATTTCTGGTGTCCCCCTCTGTGGTTTTGCTGGAATATTGCTAAAGCGGCGTAAAACCATACTCACTCACTTTAGTAGATTTTCATTCATTCATGTTTTTTTTAGATATTCTGTGGTTTGATGTTGTATCTGAGCCGGTATTAAGCCTAATTATGAATTGAGTATGTATACACTCCCAAAGTTGACCTCCAGGTCAGATTACACTGAGGGCTACCAGGATATTTCTG